>NC_056746.1:58983273-59013273 GCF_019279795.1 Protopterus annectens
GTTTATTTTCAGCAGCAAAAAATAAAGGAGGTATCACTTATGAAATATAATGTATGCTGCAAAGAGTGATCCCATGTAAAAATTATTTTATTTTAGTAAGGCTGCTAAAGTGTAAGGTAATTAAGTGTATGTGTAATAACATACACATTTGTAGCTTTACAAAAACAAAGCCCTGCCCATGATTCAGTTGACCCAAGTGCTAATAGCACCATAAGTGCTGGAATGTCCAGGCAATGGAGGAGGAGAGTGAGTGGCCAATGTTGGCAAAGCCAACCAGAAGAATTGAGTGGTGGTTTCAGTTATCTGATCACTATTTTGAAAGCACATGCCTCCATAATAAAGAACAAGACATGGGATATAGGCTTGGTGATCTAAAGCTGTATACCCAGAAGCCTTCAATATTACCAAGCCTATATCCCATGTCTTGTTCTTTATTATGGAGGCATGTGCTTGCAAAATGATCTGATATAGCACGTGGGTCATCAGAATCATGGGCAGGGGCTATATTTTTGTATGCCAGAGATACAGGCTATTGTTAGGTAAGTAGAATAAGACATGAAAGTGGATTGGATACTCATGTAGTAAAGCTGCAAATATGTAACATACTAACTCTGAGATAGAAAAAAAAAGTATACCGATGTTATCCAGACTATAAAAAGAAAATGTTATAATGCATCAAAGTTAACTGTAAACTGTCCAAAATCATTACAAATAAATGGTTTACCTTTAAAATGTTGAGGTCCACTTGTACAATGCTCAGATGAGTGAAAGACTGTTTTCAAGAGTTCGAATTAATGAAGGACAATAACAACGAAAGCTAGTGTGCATTCGCTGTTGTGAATTCGGCATTGTGAGTGGAGATCACACTACAGTGGAGATCGGGACATGTACCCTTCCCCTCAATGTAGTGCAATCTCAGAGTTAGTATATATAATTAGCGGGGGGTGACACATAAGTATTGACCTCTGCAATTGCTGAATGGTCACTTCAACAAATTTTTTCCCAGGGGAAAAAAAATCACTTGGTCGTCATCGGGGATCTGCCCTTTTCCCCACTGTAGTGCAATCTTGGAGTTGGTATATTTAGTTAGAGGGGGTGTGGGGGGACATTGGGGGGGGGGAGCCACCCATTATGTAGGGTTTGAAAGTTTGGTTTGTTTGTCTTTGGCCAAGCAATTTTTTTCCTCTGGGAAATAAATTTGCTGAAGTGGCAATTCAGCATTTTCAGAGGTCGATATTTATGTGTCAGTAAAGGCATGTTTGGTTACATCGTCTTTTGACATCGTAATATAATCCCCCCCCCCCCCACATAATGGTTGTTGGAGACTTCTGGAAGTGATGGGTGCTTCGCACACAGTCGACATTCCTGTGTCAACTTTTTTTATGTACCAGGTTCACTCATCTGAACATTTGGCTTTCAGTTTCAGACATTTCAAGTTGGGTAAGTAAAGAGTTGCAATATATCAAACAAAGCTCCTCATTAGCACTCTTCAAGAAAAATCTTGATGATTGGATGGGAAATGGGAAATTCACCCTGGGAATCACCTCTGTGGCTCTCCTCGACAGGGGCACAGGAAAATAATTTTCTTGTCTGGCAAAAGCCAGGGTACCTTTTTGGCTAGGCTTATATAGTCCCTTGGGCCAATAGCCTAGTACCTACCTAAGAGCCTATGAAGTGAGTTGCAACATTTTAAAGGTAAAGTAAATAAATATGCACAATAGGATATTATTAAAAGCTTCAGAGAAAAAAATTGTTTATATGGATATAATAGAATGTACATTTTTACAGTTTTCTAAAAGAATAGAAAGGACAGCCCACAGCACAGATATAAAAATGACAGAAACTCATATTTTAAATATCTTACATGCGTAGTCGCTTTAATTGCTTACTGAAGAAGGAGCAGCAGATGTAATGAACTGACAAGGATAAATTCATAATGATAAAAGAATGATTAAAAATAAATATAAATGCAGCTTCTATCTGTGGCAAGAATTGATGCATACACTGATTTCTTTAAGCAGTATTTAAAACCTACCCCACTGGCTATATTATAATGATCCTCTTTGAAGACATGAATATATTATTAGCAGGAATCACCAATGGCATAACATGCCTGTTAAATGCTTATAACCTAACCAGAGTGCAGTTCTATATAACTAATCATAGCTTAAATGCATTTATTTCTTACTGACCAGTATTCGAACATGTAGCTGATCCTTGCATATGATTGTTATTATAAAAATACACTAAGTTACTGGAAGTTGGACAACCAGTTAACACTGACTTTGTATATGGTATCTTTAAACATCAGAGAAATCCAGATATACATATATATATATATATATATATATACTGCCATAAAAATCACCTGGTTTTGTTTAAAGATTCATAAGGATATCTTACTCAAAGTTTCTTTGCTATATCCCATGCAAGTCTTCTAAGGGATGTCCTCAACCAAAATGTCTTTGGGATATCCCTCATCTCTCATCTGCTATCTTTTAGCAATATGGATCTGATTTGCATTTCTGTGCAGTGCCTTCTCATTTTGTTGGTTTTGTACGATTTTGCTTCTTGAAATATTTGCATTTCTAGGTAGTGCTATAAAATGAAACTTGTTGCATTTCCACTTTATGAGAATTACAAACTAAAAAGTTATATTTTGGCAAATAGTACCTATGCCCAGTGAAACAAGTACATGAGAAATGTGATACATCGCTGGGGCATGGTGGCAGCAGCATTTCATTCGATAATTACATTTATAATTGTTCAGAAAACAGTTGCTGAATACATGAGATACTTTTGGTATGTCATCACATACAAAAGATAACAATGGATAAGGTGTTTGTGTAGCTTCCAGTTTGGCAAAGAAAGAGAAGATCAAATATGATATGATTTAACATGACTCAAAATGCAAGACAAAAGTCAGTTCAGAACACTCTGTAGGATAGTTGAAAGACTTCAGGCCTGTGTTTTCTTGGTAAGGTATCTTTGGGGCCTTTCCAACTGAGCAATATGCTTTAATTTATACATGCTAATGGAGGTATTGTATTCACTAATAGGTATGATAAGTGGAGTGTAAGGTGACAGAATGATTTATTTTGATCTTGAAGACATTCTGTAGGAAATTAACTAGACCAGACAGATGGAATTCCTGGCAATGGTGGATTCATGATAATGGGATATGAGAAAATTCTCCACACAAAGTAACAAGGATTCTTATAATTATGTCTGTATGAAGAGAAGTACAATTTAAAACATATGAGGTGGTGACAGCTTTCCTTATGAATGCTACTGCTCTGTACATTTTTGCATATAAATTTACACTGTTTTCAGTACGTGCATATTCCAGCCATTACTGCAGCCATTTAGCATCAACGAATGAGCGTAACAGTGCCAAGCTTGTCGTATTGGGCAAACTTGGTCAAGTATACTTCTGGGTTATTAGAATGAATGTCTGCAAAATAAATGAAAACAGGAGACAGTCAAGCACTGACATCTGTGGTATACTGCAAGTTACAATTTTACATTCATAGATGGTACCAGCGGCTTTTAACCTAGGATCTGTTGGACAGCCAATAAATAATCTAGTAAATATCATAGGAGGTTATACTAAGTTTGTCTAGTTTTTCAACAATACCAGTACGGGGACAGTGCAAAAAGTCATGGCCAATTTGAATTTATATGGGGGAGGGGGAGATGCTTATGAGGTTCAAGAGACTGGATTTGCCATTACAAAACTAAACTGAATGGACTCAAGATCAGTTAAGTGGCATGTTTGTCCATAAACGAGTTCTGGTGTGAAATGTTCCATGCTTAACTTTGCCTTCGCAGCCCTGGAACCTATAGGAATTAACTCTAATGTCACATAACAATGGAGAGACAGGGAAAAAAGTATTAAATCATGTACCTTCCCCCAAAAAAACAATAAGAGAAGCACTGATTTTTGTTCTGCAAGGAGAGTAAGTGAAATACTGTACATTTTCTGATAGGGTACTCAGAGTATAAGTCCTAATAATTGCCCTGGAAGGAAAGGCAGGTGCTTTAGAGTTCCTTCATACTAACAATGGTTTCTGTTAGATGTTTTAACTTTGTCAGAACACAACTTTGAAGAACAGTTGCTCACCCAAATTCAGGGCTGTGCATATGTATGCATATTTATATTTACACAGGAACAAACACTTGCGTGCGCAGGCGCGCGCACACACACACACACACACACACACACACACACACACACACACACACACACACACACACACACATATACACACACACACACACACACACACACACACACACACACACACACACACACACACACACACACACACACATATACTAATAGGGTCTTAAGAAAACATCACTTTGCAAGGATCTCTTGACTGCCTGAATGACGTCCTCTGTAGTCAGATCTCATCTTTGTCCTAGGCATGTCTAATATAGCAAGAAGAATATTTATGCATGTGTATGCATGTGTGCACATATGTGTAATGTGTGACTCTGCATATAAAACATGCACATAAATGAGCCTATATCATATCTACTAGAGACAGCATCACAAAGTACAGTGAAATTCTTATTCTGCAAATCCTCCTGCAACATATAAAAACAATGGCAATTAACAAGAAGAAGTAATCTAAGACACCAAATAGACAATAATTTAAATACTTACATCAGTAAATATATATATAACTCTGAAAAAATGTGCTAAACAAGGCCTTTCCCTCCAAATGTGAACCAACATACAATACTGATGGGAGAGGTAGTATATGAGTTTTATTTAACAGTTTAATAGCTTGAGGTATAAAACTGTCTTTCAGCCTGGTTGTTCTGGCTGCCATGCTCTTATAATGCCTCCCTGATGGTAGCCAGCCTAGTTGTTTTGGGCACCATGCTCATATAACGCCTCCCTGATGGTAGCAGCATTAACAGTTTGTGTTGTGGAGAGGTAGTGTCCATGATAATGTTTTGAGCCCTCCTAAAAACTCTTCTGGTACAGATGTCCTCCAATGCAGGGAGTGTTACTCCAATTATGTTTTGCACAATGTTTATCACCCTCTGCAGAGCCTTGTGACACCGTATTGTTCTATTCTTGAACAATACCATAACAGAGTGGGAAAGAATGCTCTCAATTGTAAATCTGTTGAATTTGCTGAGGATAGTATTGGGCATGGCCAACTTTCTCAGCTTTCTCAGAAAATACAGTCACTGATGTCTTTTATCTACCAGGTCTGTGATGTTATGTGTCCAGGTGAGGTCCTCAGAAATGTTAATACTGAGGAATTTGAATGTAGCCACTGTTTCTATTTCAGATTCACCAATATATAATGGTATATGCTGCCATTTTTTTCCTTGTGTATCAATAACCATCTCTTTTATTTTGCTGGCATTAAGAGAGAGAGAGAGAGATTACTGCTCTAACACCACTTCAGAAGGTTCGACTTCCCTCCTATATACTGACTCAGCATCAGAGATCAGACCAATGACTGCTGTATCATCTGCAAATTTGACGATCCTGGTATCATGTTGAGAAGCAAAACAATCATAACAGAGGGTGTACAACATTTGACTCAGCACACAGCCTTGTGGATTTCTTATATTTGTTATTATTGTTTTAGAGATGCTATTCCTCAGCCTGACTGACTGGATCTGCCGGGTAAAAATCCAAGACCCAGTTGCAAAGGGGTCTATATTATGAGATCAAAACTTTGGGTAATCGAATACCTTAAGGTCGATCACTAAATATCGAACTGTAAAAATCGTGAATGGCCGTTTCCACACAGGGGAACAATGCCGTTGGACAAACTCAAAAAAAAAGTTCTAAACAGAAATCAAGTGGGGGGCTTCGTCCCCCACACCCCCAGATGTAGGGAGCTGTACACCCCGCATCCCCCTAACTAAATATACCAACTCTGATATTGCTCTTCATTGTAAAAAGGGCAAAATCCGAGTAATGGCCAAACGACTTGTTTCCCTGTGTGGAAATGGATGCTTGCGATTTTTACAGTTCAATATTTTGAGATTGACCTTTAGGTATTCGACTACCTAAGGTTTCAATCTCGTGATATAGACCCATTGCAAAGAATCAGTGGCACTCCCAGTGTGGACAGCTTATTAATGAGCTTTGTTGGTATCACCGTATTGAAGGCAGAACTATAATCAATAAACGGCAATTAAGCATAAAAGTTCTTATTCCCCAAATGGGTAAGAATTGTATGCAGTGTTGTATTGACTGCATCCTCTGTTGACCTATTTGGTCTGTATGCATAGTGCAGGGGGTCCATTGTATCAGGTATAACTAACTGAATATGATGTATTATGATTTGCTAAAAGCATTTCATCACTATGGGAGTCAATGCAACTGGACGGTAATCATTCAGACAGTTGTCTTTGCCTTTTTTTGGCAGTGGAATAATACTGGTTGCCTTATAACAAGTGGGGATTGTAGCTCATGCAAGGGATAGATGGAATATATCAGCCAAAACACTGGCAAGCATTGAAGCACAGGGTTTGAGTGTCCTTCCAGGAGTATTACCTGGACCAGCTGCCTTCTGAGGATTTATTCTCCTCATGGACTTTGACATACTTGCTAGTGATATTGTGAAAAGTGGTGGTACCTACCCTCTACTCCCCTCTCTTATGGTGGTCCCCTTTAACTTGGTGCTTTGGATCACAAACTGGGCATAAAATTCATTGAAATCATCAGATGAAAACTGGCTGGTGGTAGCCATCATTCCGCCTTTGTCTCCGTACCTATAATGTTTTCCAGGCCTTGTCTTGTAGCAGTCAAAGGATAGCCTTCCAGCTTAGAACTGTAATTTCCTTTGCTGCTCTGCTAGCTCTGTGTAATCATATCTAGTTTTTTTTATACTCACTGATATTAAATGAGGCATATGTCTTGAAGCACACATGAAGCATAGAGCCAACCTCTGAGTTAATCCATGCTTTTATTATTTGGATATATCCAGATGTCTTTATGGGGCACAATGAGGTCAGTGCATGTGCTTATGTAGCTGGAAACTACTGAACTGTATTCCTCCAGATCAACAATACCATCCTCATTCGATTTACCTTCAAACTGTCAGAAATTACAATATCGATCACACTTTTGTGCAAACCAAAAGTGCGAATTTTGAACTGCAAAAGTCTCGGTAGTTCAAAAATCAGCAAATTGAACAGCGTATTCTCTTATTTTTGAACTACAATGTCACCCCCCACACCCCCCCTACTTTAATATACTAACTCCAAGATTGCACTACAGCGGGGTAAGGGTTAATTTCCTGATCCCTGCTATAGTGCACTTTGCACTCAAAATGTCGAATCTGCAATGAGCGAATGCCAATATGCATTCACTCATTGCACATTCGGACAATTTTTGTTTGAGGTATTGCCAGTTTAGGAGCCTCCTTTCTCACATAGTGGATTCGCCCAAGTACATAATGCACTTATGAAGGTAAACCCCTCATTCATAGCAGCCGTCTTAAATACATCCCACTGAGTGCACTGACAACAATCCTGAAACTCCTGTTCAGATTCCTCTGTCTCTGACAGAACAATTCAGCGACAAAAACAATAGTATTGAAAAAAACCCTCAAGAGATCTCTGCCACAGTATATTTTTTGCACAACCATGAAAAGCTAGACTGTATATACAATGTAATCACTGAGCACTGTTTTTTGGACTTGAGTCTTACCTGTTGAAGAGAACACCGACAGCTATAATATTAAAACTGTATGAGGCTTTTAACACAGAAGTCAGGGAATATACATGTTTAGAAGTCCAAATATTTACTCAGATTTTCTTGGATTATTAATTACACATTAATTACATTCACATGCATATAAACTCCAGAAAGTTTAGAGATGTTATTCATTATTGTTATTGTGAAACCTTGTAACCTGCCCAAACCCAAACCATCACCACCAATCAATGTTGTGGCTGAATACTTAATGAATATTCATCTGGATCTCTTCACTGGCCTCATCAATATTCAAGTATTTGGCAAATCAATAGAGAATTACTTAAGCATAGTTTGCATTACACATATCATAAAAGTACTTAAATGCGCATCTTAACAATAAGTGGTTAAAATACAATAAAATAAAAGTGTTCAACAGGTGCACTGAATACAAAGACACACACACACACACACACACACACACACACACACACACACACACACACACACACACACACACACACACATACTCACACACACACGTATAGCTAGATTAAATACATATATAGATATATAGAGATTTTTTTTTATTTCTCAGTTAGGAGATAAAATAATAGCATACACTTTACAAGATCTGTATCTCATTCTGCTTACATTACCAAGGTATCCATTACTCAAAACATAGACAGCACACACTTACATATCCATATATATATATATATATATATATATATATATATATATATATATATATATACATACATACACGCATACATAAATACACTCATACATGTATTAGTTCTTGACAACCCAGTAGACATCCAGCTTCTTTATCTGTCACAGGAGGACTTACAGTAATCATACATGTTGGAGGTTATTTTTTTTCTGTAACATTTTAACCATGTATCTATGTACCCAAACAAAGAGTATAGTTTGAGCATGTCACTTATTTAGCTAGGCAAGTTACTCCAAAAGAAGCATTGCCCCACTTGTAAGCCGGGTACCCTATGTCAAGTCCTCGTCTCTGATGAAGACTTGAATAATGGGGCACATTTTATTACCACCTTATACACTTTTTGGGGCAATTAAGCATGTAGCCGACTCTACAATTTTTTTTATACCCTGCTGGCCATATGACATGCGGGGCACTGACCGAACTCAGTTTCAAGCTGCATATAGGTCTTCATATAGCATAACCAAGGCTGTTCAGACTATACCATCAAAATAAAATAGTCATTCTTATCCTTTGAATTTTGATGCAATTGATTCAGCTAAGGCCTCTGACACATAATCTAGGGAATGTACTGATCCAGAAGAATAGCAATTAATACGATTCAGTTTCATTAATGATGCTGGCTGCTACAACACTTTAAGTTCAATGGGCCAACATTATTACTATTTGCTTGACAGAAACCTTCTTCTCTGTTTATATTACACTCAAACTGAGCAAATGCGTACAGTTTTCTTCCTATAGATATATATATATATATATATATATATATATATATATATATATATATATTGTTATTTCTTCTGAAATTATACATTTCTTGAGTATACACAGACAGGGCATTCCTAGGTTACACCCCTGCCTTAAAATAAATATTATATCATAACTATTTCCTTAACAACTAAGATTTGTCATAACAATAGAAAGTAAAAAATATCATGCTTGTATCTGCACAGTTCAAATTTTGAAGCAGTTGTTTATTTTTATATTCTTGCAGAAAACAGAATTTAATTTAATTGAATAACAGATTTGCCATATCAGGCAAACCAATGATTCATAGTCATTTCCTATTCAGGAATTACACGAATTTGTAATGTATATAATTTCTTCTTTCTCTTGTCTAGAAATAAGAGGAATCAATATGCCCTAATTATTTTCCATAAGCTGTCTTAAGTTTAGTAAACTGTAGTCATGCAAGAATAAGGCAGAATGTGTGATCTGTTTTTTTATTTACTTGCAAAACAGCTTTTTGCAGACTGCAGTAATTTAAAATGCAGTGAAAATGAAATAAAACAAAACAGAAATTCTAATTAATGGTAAGGAAGTCTAATCACTTCACTCCATATGGAAGGCTAATTTTTCACTGTTCTTTTTTCCCAGTGTAATCTCAAAAACTGACATAACAGCAAAGAGATAGCCTGTAAATTGTTTCTCATTGGGTCCTTAAATGGTCATATTCAACGGAACTGCAGTTATTTGTTGTGGCAGTCCATTACAACATGCAGAAGACATGATAAAATAATACAAAGGGGAAAACATTTCCCCCCTTAGTTGCATGCACTATTTATTTAGAGGAAAAAGACCATAAATGAGCCAGGGACTGTCACGTTGCCTGCTGCATGCTGGGTGATTAGTGATTAATTGCCTTGCTGCAAATTGACATAGTACGGGGAAATTGACATAGCCCTGATTAATTAACTTTTTATGTGAGATAGTTACTTACAGAACACCACATGCTGTAATTGAATCTCTTTACAGAGAGTCACGCTACAAAGGTTTTTGTCAAACACAGAGATTAGCCCCAAGTTTATATTCTGATCTTACAAAATGACTAGCTGGCAAAGGAAAGACTTCAAGGAATTTAGGTTATGTGTTTCATTTCTCCAAACCATTTCTATATCATTTTTTGTACCATTTGGTTATTTGAAATATTTAATCGTGGAAAGAGCTGGAGTATTATAGTTTATAATTTTATTTTCAGTAGGCACAGCCTTCTTTTTCATGTTTATGTACAAGATGGGGCAGACAAATTTAAAATGAACTCATCTTCAGGTACATTGTAAATAAATAAATAAATACATGAATGAATGAATGAATAAATAAATAAATAAATACATACATACATACATTGTCAAATTGCCATTAAACCACAATCAAGGAGTTTTATACCCGAATAAAGTATATTATTCCACGTTTAATGAATTCTGCAACAGCAAAACGTCAGATATCTTAGTTCTTATATGTGTTCATTTCTGTCATTATTTGAACTGTGTTATCATTTACCATATGGTATTTATTTTTAAAGTTACTTTTGCTGTTCTTCCATTATAGTACGAATGACTTTTATTAAAACTGGATTGTCTTATCTTTCCAAATTTGAAAAATGTAATATGCTAAACTAACAAAAATTACATTGACAGTATTATAAACTTAAATAGTTATAGTTTCACCATTTTTAATGTTTGTGACAGGGCTGCATGCTGGGCACATCAAATCCAATGTAAACTAAACAATGCAAAAAAAAATATGGGATTATTTACATGAATATTCAAAATTATGAAAGGTATATGATCTATCAATATGGGTAGGTAGCGTAAAATATCTGGCTACTTGCGTTGTCTCAGCTTTACTTTATCTCTGCACTTTCTGTCAATCAGTCCATCTGTTTTCTTAATGATGAATGTGGCCTAGTCTGTACTGAACACATTTTGGACCTTTTTTCATAAAAAGAACAACATTTAGATTTTGTGAAAGGCAATTCACTCTTTTAGAAGCAATAAACATAAACATGCATTGTTTAGGGATCTTTTTTTCTTACAAGATAAACTATGTACTCGTATGCAACCAGTATAGTTGTCATTCTTAATATAACAACATTATGGCAGCTGCACATCTGAATTTCAGTTTGCAAAGCAGGACTCAAGTCTAACCACAGGTAAATCTGACTTATGATGCTACAGTCCACGGAAATGCTTTCTATAAGTTGAGGATCAGAAGGAAAGGCTTGATTATTAGGAATAATACTGCTTT
This sequence comes from Protopterus annectens, assembly GCF_019279795.1. Lineage (NCBI taxonomy): Eukaryota > Metazoa > Chordata > Ceratodontiformes > Protopteridae > Protopterus > Protopterus annectens. The sequence goes on from NC_056746.1 coordinate 58,994,712, forward strand.
GAAGATTTTTGAGTGAAAGTATGGAGATGTTGTTAAAGGAACTATGAGTTCTGATGTAGCGACATAGATTAAGGGAATGTGCAAGGGCCAGAGTAGAATTTCACTAGCTCTTTAATGTCTTAATATTCTGGATAATTTCATTTGGTAATTTCTCCTTGAAACTGAACAGATAGTGCAACGAATGCAATCATATAGTCCTCCTCTGTTTCATATAAATAGGATTTATCTACAATAGTCAGTTATTAGTGACATGCTTACATAATTATGACATTTGTACTTTACTTTTTTCCTACATGAAAACCATTTTATCTGGTTTTAATTTTAATTTTTGAAATTATCCCTTTTAGGCAAGACTCTAAATGAGGCCTGCTATTCTTATTAGGCACAATTAACAACAGGTATGCTCGCAGAAACTGCCTTTCCACTGATCATAAACTTCTACAACCTTTGCTATTACTCCTGTTTTGACATACTCACGTGATACCGCATGAAGATTTATTGAATTGCAAAGAAAAGACTTTCATTTTGCTGCACCAAACCTCAAGTAAATTGTTGCTGATAATCTGATGTACAATTACAACACTGCTAGCCAAATATCTAACTGTCTCCTGTGAAGCTACCAACACACAATCCAGAGTGTATCTAAATGATTCAGTCTTGGTTTGTGATTTATTGTGGAATTGACTAGTAAGGGAAGTTTTATTTGAATTTATATTTTTCTTACTACTGTTTTTCACTGTTTCTAGGAAAGAAGGGATAGCTTGTAGACAGGCTCATTTCCCAAATGAGCTAATACACCCCCCACTCCTCCTCCTCCTCACTTCTCACTAATTTCCTTTGTTCTACATTGCCGATCTAACTCTTTAGGATTCTCTCCATTCTACTCCACCTATTCTACCTGACTCAGCCCTATCTAACAGTTACTTTTATCTCTCCATGTATAATATTATGTCCATGACTTATTGTATGATATTATACCTCATCTTCCGACTCTTCATCCCTTACCTCTCTGCCTATCTACCTTATTAACCTTCATTCCAGCCAGGGTTGCCAGACGTCCCTATTTGGGCGGGACTGTCCCGAGATCAGCGGCCTGATCCCGAGTCCCGCACTGCCGGTTTAAATCCTGGGCAGCCTCCTCTTTGTTTTTTTTTTTTTTTTGATTGGCCCATATACCGGCATACGGGCCAATCAAAAATTACTAAACACGGAGCTTCTTGTGTTTAATGTGGAAATTGCAGTTCCGCATTAAACAGCGGTAGCTCCGTGTTTAGCGATTTTTGATTGGCCCGTATACCGGTATCAAAAAATCGCAAAACAGAGCTACTTCTGTTTAATGAGGAACTGTGATGTTCCACATTAAACAGAAGTAGCTTCGTTTTTAACGATTTTTGATTGGCCCGTATACTGGTATATGGGCCAATCAAAAAATCGCAAAACAGAGCTACTTCTGTTTAATGCGGAACTGCGATGTTCCGCATTAAACAGAAGTAGTTCCGTTTTTAGCGATTTTTGATTGGCCCATATACCGGTATACGGGCCAATCAAAAAATCACAAAACAGAGCTACTTCTGTTTAATGCGGAACTGTGATGTTTCGCATTAAACAGAAGTAGTTCTGTGTTTATTTATTTATGATTGGCCTGGGCCAATCAAATAAAAAATAAACACGGAGCTACTTTGCTACTTTTTTTTAATGTGGAACTCTGATGTTCCACATTAAAGACGAGAAAGAGCTTACCTGGCCAGTCGGAAATCTGTCAACCCTGATTCAGGCTATTGTTAGGAGACTATATATATATATAACAGTACCTTTATAATCTTTACATGTATATTTCTTGAGAACTTGTGTGTTATACTATCTTCTAAATATATCAGTTTTGCTAATTATGTAAACTAAAAATGTACAAAGTTACTTTCTTGTTAAAATTGTCTTTGGAGCTTTTCTGCCCAGGCCTCCACTGAAAATGGTCAAAAACCCAGTTGGACCTCCCTGGTGAAGAAATGTAAATAAATAAATAAATAATTTACTTTGATTTATATTTTGTTGTTTTACCTTTGCTGTTCACTGTTGATTGTTAGAAAGAGAATAGAGGTAGGCATGCAGGATCTAGCAATTCCAGGGGGCCTAGTCAACTATAAATTCACACAGACTACAGAGAGGACAATTCAGAGTTTATCTAAACAATCCTGTCTTGGTTTGTGATTTATTGATCTTTACAGTTAAAAAAGAAGTATGACTGCAAATGATAGTGAACAGGAATTATAGCTTTTTTTCTGACTTTCAGAACTTGTACTGTCAGAGCAACAACTTTACTTTACTTTACTTATTTTAGTATTTAGTTCTATATTGCCAGTGCAATTGTTCTCATAGAAGTTGATTTGAGTTCTCCTTGATTTCTGTGATTGCTGATTTTGATTATTCTTTTCTTTTATAATTTTTTGTTCATTTGAAGCTGAATATGGATTCCTTAAATGAGTATATTAATGATTTGTGAAAGCACGGGTATCTTGTACATTATAATAAATGCTATGCCAATTTAAAGGTAACACCTGATAACACTGGTGATCTGTGATCCTCACATCATAAGTTGGAGGATTTCCTTAACATTATTAGTACTACATACTGCGGTTGTACGGCAGTAGCATTGTTACCTCACAGTAAGAGGTTCTCCCATTCGATTCTCGGCTTGGCTTGGGAGTGCCTTCTGTGTGGAGTCTGCATGTCCTCCTCGCGGTTGGGTAGCATTTGAAAGACATGCGTGTGTATATGGGTGTGCCTTCATTGAAGGTTGGGTGTCGAGCTGGTACCTCGGTGTTTCATAAAAATCTACTGCCAATCATTAGCGGACCAGAGTTCCACTATGGCGACCCCCTACGGGGAAAAAGCCAAAAGACAAACAACAACATTAGAAGTAAATCAAGACTTACTAATGATGATTGCACATGTGCAATTGGCATGTTTTTGAGAACTGTGGCTACATATATTAATGACTGGACTGCTGAGATAAATAATGTTAGGCAAAGATGATGTGTCTATTGTCAAAAATCATTCAAGCCCTATTAATCAAGACAATGCCCCTGACCACTTTGGAATTCTGGATGCAAGTACTCAGCAATCTGAGTATTTAGAGTGTTTAGAAGGAAACAAAAAAGAAAGGAAGGAATAGTTCACAATAAATAACAAGGGAGAAAAAAAATGATAAATGCCTGTGAAGGAAAGAGAATAGGCACTAAAAAGGACACTGCTTTAATATGCAACACGCAGACTAGAAGGAACAATAACATTTTTCTATCAGAAAACCTTCAGTCTACAGCAAAAGGCATCATTTTTCCAAAAGAAAAGGTAGGAAAAAGAGTAAAGGGGCAGGTGAAAGGGAAAAAATCAAAACTGAGCATGGAATGACTAAAGAATATTATTGCAGGAAAAAAAAGATGAGAAAGACAGATGTTGACTACATGGCTCAAGCTGTGGATGTACAAAGCCTGCTGGGTGAGAACTGTATGCTTGCAATTTAATACACAATGAAAGCAGTGGGATTAATAAGACTAATGTTAAGGAAGATCTTTCTTTTGTTAAAACTGATAAAACAGATATTATTGAATTAGAAGCTGAAGATTTTTAAGGTCTGGTCAGAAAAAGATAATCTTGTAATTGGAGATGTAGTTATTAGAGGAACTGAGACTTACATAATGAACACTGAATGGTGTTATGCTTGCCAGCAACAAAAATAGAAGATGTGAGACAAGCCTCGGAATACCTCAATGTAAGGAAGCACGGATCTGTTTTTATTCATGTTGGTATAAATGACCTCATCCACAAGGAGTTTCTGACTGTTAGTAGGGAACTTGCAACCCTCTTAGAGTGTGGATCACCTTTATATCCTCGAAATCGCGTTTGCCCGACACACTAATGACCGACACCAAAAGACCGACAACAAAAAACGCCGACAACGCAAAACACCGAAAACCATTACACCAACACACTACATGTAAACAACACAGTACACTACATAACACATGCACTATCCCTAACCCAAACCCTAACCCTAAGGTCCGACACTACCGCACACTTACCCTACCTGCACCCTAACCCTAACTCACTTACCCACCCCTAAACCCACAGTCCCTCACTATCGCACACACACTCTACCTGCACCCTAACCCTAACTCACTTACCCACCCCTAAACCCACAGTCCCTCACTATCGCACACACACCCTACCTGCACCCTAACCCTAACTCACTTAACCCACCCCTAACCCACAGTCCCTCACTATCGCACACACACCCTACCTGCACCCTAACCCTAACTCACTTAACCCACCCCTACACCCACAGTCCCTCACTATCGTACACACACCCTACCTGCACCCTAACCCTAACTCACTTAACCCACCCCTACACCCACAGTCCCTCACTATCGCACACTTACCTGTCCGCTCCCTAACACTAAATCCCTCACTCGATCGCACATTTACCGAGTCCGTCGGGTTCTTACCTTGTCGGTCATCTGCGTTGTCGGTATTCTCGTCCCGTCGGATTCCGTGTCGGCCAAACGTGTTGTCGGGCATCTAAAGGTGACCCTAGAGTGTATAGCTTGTACTGATGTCACGACATATTTTTCACAAATCACATGTAGAAAGGATAGTCAGGTCACTGCAAAAAAAGATTTTGGGTAAATACCTACATGGAAAAAAATGTCCTGTATTAAAAAAATGGAAATGTGTAGAACATCCACGCCTAGTTTTAGGCATGTAGGATGGCATGCATTTCTAAAGATCACGGAAGATCATTTTTGCAGCAGATATTCTGCAATACTTGACAAACACTAGGAAGGATTTTTGTCAGGTAAAAAAAATGACAGTTCACAGATAGCAACATTTGATGAATCTCTGATGGTTGTTAATGTTAGGAGCATTAATAATATATTTTATTGGAAAATTTGTTGCATTTCACAAGTTTGATGTTATTGTTTTTGAAACATAGTTAAGGAACAATGACCGGAAACCAGGTCTATCAGGGTATAAATGTTTTTACTGTAACAAACATTCTAAACAAAAAAACATCAGGTGTAAGTATTATGACAGTAATTAAAGGTAGTTATGTGACCTGTGATTATAACAGATTCAGCGATAACACCAATACTATAGATTGTGTAACTGTGACAGTAAAGGCAACCCTGGAACATATAACAATTGTTGGGAGTATACAGACGACCAAAGTCAAATGTTGATGACCTAGAGGAATTCATATATTTCTTGCATGAAACACAAGAGGGAAGACTAATATTAGTTGGGGACTTAAATTTATCAGAAACAGAGTGGAATAATATTGATTCAACAACATTGGTAAGGAAATTATTCACAGCATATGTTTAGGAACAACAGTTGCTTCAGATTGTAAAAAAATGACAAGGAACAGAACATTGTAGACATTGTTTATTTTCCTAAAGAAATTACTGTTACTTCAAATCAAGTTTTACCACTGTAGTGATCATGGGGTTATAAAGGTTAATTTGTTGCTAGATAATTCAGTTAAATTGAAATCTAAACCAATGTACAGAATATTAATTAATATTAATTACAGAGTATATGGAAGCAAAACAGTCAATATGTAAAACTAACTGGAGTGATGACATCAGTGGAAAAACTGCAGATGGAATGGAAAAGGTTTTGAAAGAGAAATTGTTTGAGTTCAAAAAAAAAAAAAAAAAAATTGTTTAACATCAGGATCTATGCATACAACATCAGTGGGGTATATTTCCATAAAAAAAATACCCGAACAAGATACCTGATTAAGGTGAGAAACAAAAAAATATAAGAAATGGAAGAGAGGTCAAACTTCAACAAAACTGAAATAAACAAGCTAGACAAACAAATTAAGCACAGTGTGAGACAAGATCAAGAAAAATTTGAAGACATTTTATATAAAGATATTGAGAATAACATGAAACCTTTTTATAGATATGATCTGTAAGGAGTAAAGACATGCAGACTGATAAACTGTATAGATTCTAAAGTTTATTCTCAGACACAAAGGTAATAGATATATTTACAAAATCTTATGCAAAACAGTTTGGCTCCACAAAGTGGGTGGTTAATTGTCCTAGTGACATACAGATAATCTCAGATACTGGAATCAAATATGATTATATTGAAAAAGAACTGGAGCCAAACAAAGCACAGGGAGGAGACAGAATTAGTAATAATGACCTGAGAACACTTTAGCAAGAACTTACAGTACCATTATATTTGTTATTTACTAGGTCACGTAAATATGGGGAGATTCCTCAAGATTGGAGACATACACTTATTAAACCTGTCTTTAAGGGAAAGGGAAGTAGGAAAAACCCAAAGTCATACAGACCTTCTTTTCTTCTTCTTCTTTTGGCTTTTCCCGGTTAGGGGTCGCCACAGCGGAACTCCGGTCCACTAATGATTAGTAGTTGATTTTTACATGCCGAGTTACCAGCCATGACGCACAACCTTCAACAAAGGTATGCCCATTCACGCATGTCTCCATGCAAGAGACACTCTAGCTGAGAAGTGAACCAGACTGCGTCTGACTGTGAGGCGACAACGCTACCGCAGCACCACCACCGCGGGTCCAAAGTCATACAGACCCTTAAGTCTAATTTCATGCTGTGGAAAAATAAGGGAGAGGGGAATATCGGATAAGTTATTGTCAGAATTGGATACGTTGTACTTGAAACCATATATCGATATGCATATGTTGAAAACAGATCTATTGCCACCTGCAACATGATGTTCTATAGCAATATATCTATGAATGAAAAATTTTAATGTGATATAATTTATATAGATTTAACTTCAGCATTTGACAGGGTCATACACAAAACACTGACCAATAAATTACAACGATGTATGAATGTACTCTTGATAGGATGGATAGCTGTGAGGCTTAAAAATAGGAAATGGCAAGTATCATACAGCAATTGGACAGGTACAATCCTTGGTTACAGTGAGGGTGTCCCACAGGACTCTGTTCTAGGCCTTATTTGTTTAGATTGTATCTTTCTGACCTAATTGTTTGTTCTACAGTCTATATGCAGAAGACCATAAGTTGGTTAAACTGATTACATGTGTAACAGATAATGCATCTCTGCAAAAGAACTTGACTAAATTGACTATTTGGCACAGGAGAATAATATGCTGATAAATACATCAAAAACTAAGCATATGAGATTTAAAAGGCATATTTAATACAGCATGCAGTGACTGAAAAGGTTGATTCATTTAAGGGCCTATGGATACTGGTAGATCTAGCTTGAGTTTTTCAAATCAAATCAACCAATTGTTTAATGATACTTATAGAATTATAGGTTGTATAAAAAATTATATAAAGTCTAGAAAATCAGAAATGATGAAGTCATTGTTTGCTAGTTAGATTAGACCCAAACTTGAGTATGGGATAACAATATGGAAACCTTATAAGAAAACATGAATGAGTAAACTAGAAAGAATGCAACAGAACATACCAAGGATATCCATGGATGTGAAAATTTAAGTTATTATGACAAACTAAAATATCTGAACTTGTACAGTGCCTCTTATAGATATTTAAGAGAAGATGCTATTCAGGTATATAGGGCATTTAGAGACAACTATCTGTGGGAATGTTTGGGGTTATCAAAAAGTAGCAGTGAATCATCAGACGACTTATGCAGAAGATTCTATAGGAATGAGAAGTGTACTTATTAGTTCTCTGAGAGAGCAGCTGATGCATGGAACAGGAAGCAAAATTACATTACAGCAAGCACTGTTAGTACAGATATTTTAATAACAGCCTGGACACTTATTATGGGAATGGGTATTTGGTATATTGGCAGGCTAGAAGGGCATTAATGTCTGTGCTTGAAAATTTAGTATATATGTATGTATATGCCATAGAGCTGAATCAGGTGTGAATAGTTCAGTTTCCATTGCAAGTGAGACCTTAAACTCACACAGGTCATTAGAGGTCCTGGAATAGATATTAGCTCTGATGACTCATTACGACTTGTCTCTTTATTAAATTGCAGTACATTTTCCTTTCGTTGTATCTACTCCACACTGCTTTGTTTCCTGTGTTTGCTTATGTGACAGATCTGAGTGATTCATTAACATGTGTCCAATAGCATTGTACTGAGAATTCATTTCCCTTGGGATAATAATTTCAACTAAGTAAGGTGCATTTTTTTCAGCTAGAAATACTAATACAATAAAACAAAAACAGCATCAATATACAGATGAAAACTGAGCACATGAAAGAGAAAAAAAAAAAAGAAATCAGAAAAATTAGGCAGAAGTGAATGCGCTTTTGACGACTGACAGCTCACATGAACAGAATGCAGACTGACCTAGTAAAACCTGAAGGCATCAAACAAGCACACAGATATTGGTAACCTATTCCCTGGTCAAGAAGAAACCAAATACCCAGTGAGGCTGATTGTGTTATTGTGAATAAAAAGTGAGAAGGTTTGGCATGTCACAAAAAACATGGCGACAAGGGGAACAAACATTCGATTAAAAAGGGTGAGATGAAGACTCTTAAAGTGCGTTACATTTTATTCATTGAAATATAGCTCATGAAAACCAGTTCAATTATTCTTAATAAAGAAGCTCAGTCTCAGTAATCATATTTAGAAGTGATGCACTGAAGCTTCAATCACTTTCTTAACTTTTTTAGCTTAACAGTAAGCATATGAAAGGATGGAATCTCTTCCTGTACAAATGCCTGAAGCATGATCTTTGCAGAAACATTCCTGAATCACAACTTTTTGAAAACAAATTTCCCCTGAGACATTCTTGGAAAGACTGACATAAGTATTTTTACAAGAGAGGAATCACTCTGCACTCCTCACATTTATATATGCAAACCCCATACTAACACAACTGAAGGAGGGTCTGCTTGTTAAAGTGCACAGCAATTGAAATCAAGCATGAATTCAGCTCTGCTTAATAGTCTGTCATTGAGGTATGATTGTTTGTTTTTGCCAGTTAAAGCCCGATTAACTGGTTATCAGTCACTTGTATGGCAACTGACTAAATCATATCCAAAATAAGGAATATAAAACCATAGAAATATGAAAAAAAGGTGCGTCTGTATGAATTTGTGTGTGTGCGCATGTTCATGTGCATATGTGTGTGAGTGTGTGTGTGTGTGTATGTAAGTGTGTGTTTATGTGTGTCTGTGTGTGTGTGTGCACCTGTGTGCGTGTGTATGCATTTGTGTGTGTCTGCACATGTTCATGTGCATATATGTGTGCGTGTGTGCTTGTGTGCGCGCATGTGTGTGTGCCTGTGTGCATGCGTGTGTGTGTGTTTGTGTGTGTGTGTGTGTGTGTGTGTGTGTGTGTGTGTGTGTGTGTGTGTGCGTGTGTGTGTGTGTGTGTGTATGTGTGCGCGTGTGTGTGTGTGTGTGTGTGTGTGTGCATGTGTGTATTTCTGTGTGTCTGAGTGCGTGTGTGTGTGTGTGTGCGTGTGTGTGTGTGTGTGTGTGTGTGTGTGTGTGTGTGTGTAGAACCTTTTCCTAGCTAGAAATTTGTAGCAGGGAACTGATCACCAGTTTTCTGCTAGCCTCATCAGAGAGTTTTGAGGAGTAACAATCAGTCATAAATACATGTCTATTTCCTGTTAGGTATGTAGCAAGGTAAGCATTTACATCTGAAGTCTGACTCATGCAAATGCTGACTTTATCGGGGCTAAGGGTTTTGTCATTTAGATTCTTCTGGAAACTGATAATGAGCTAAGTTAATGAGCTAAGACTACCTCAATACTCAAATCATGGCTAGGCTAGAAAGACTTCCTGGGTTCTTCATCGCAGTAATCACCTATGAACATATGAACCTATGATTTACCCCACTGCTTCATTCAGGATGAGATATGAGTTATATGCCAATCCAGTAGGAATTAAAACTTTCTACAAATTTGCAGATTATGCCATCAGATATGGGTCTTCCTGTGATAAGGATTTGATCCATACAAAGAGATTCTGTTTTTCAGCCTCTCTGTCTTTTCCTATCTTCCTGACAAAAGAGGTATACAGTGAACTTTAAAGAGCAAAATCCAATCTCCATGAGTTCAAATTTCACTTAAATTTGAAAAATTAATTCAAATTTCAGTATGAATCCACTATTCATTGGGGTGGCGGGGTGGGGCAAATCATCTCACACTATACAATTATGGAATGCAGGGATGTCTTGTGGTACCTTATTAAATCTTCTGTAAGATAAGTGCTGTACATCTAAGAGAGAGGAATTTACCATGAGATGAAATTTTATTTATTTTTATTTTACATTTGCTGACCGGGATAATCCGACTGGATACATGTCCATTTTCAGTGGAGGCCCGGGGAGAAAAGGTCCAACATATGTACATTCAGAAAAAATGTTACATATAGTAAATATTTATGAGAAAAAAAATCCTTTTTACAGACTTGTTCAATCATACTAGATTTCAGATACAAGAAATACAGACTTAAATTTAGTTTATATCCATACATCCTGTAGTGGTTACAGGACCCATACCTCACGTAAACATTTACAAATGGTAGTCATCATAATAAAGGCATCTATTTGTAGACTGACTCAGTCTGACAAGTATAATCCAAAAAGAATGGCATTCGCACTCTGTGATCTTCACAGGAGAAGCCATTTTGCTTATTGCATGCTACCAGCTGTGAAAATAAATAAATAATGATAATTCCAGTCATTTCTTGTCAGAGCTACAATCCCTGCTCACAGTACCACTAGTATACTTCCACTGTTGTGGGAACAAAATCCTGTAAAGGTTTCAACCATTATTATTTGTTGGCTTTCATAGACCGTCCATCTGACCTTCCTACTATCTTCTGCATGAGCAATTATTTGATGTGAGAAACAGTGACAAAAAGTTCACTTTGCAAAACTCCTAAATCAAAATGGTGAATGAATGTGCCATGAAAATAAAAAGCCAGAAAAAAAATTAATTTATTTCTTGCATTGTAAGTATATGCTCACACCCCTCCACTTCCCTTCTCCCAAGAGGAAGGTCCTGCTTCTTTTACAAGCTGTACAGACCCTACAGTATTAAATAACGGCCAGATTCTCGCGTTGACCTTAATTTTGGCATTCAGCAGATTTGTATAATCTCTTGCAAGGTGAGAAGAAAACTATAGTGCTATTAGTAGCAAAAATTATTTTATTTATTTTTGTACAAATGTGCCACCCATACCATATGCTAACAAATGCATGTGCTTACATGCTTTATCTCTGTTTGGGGGTAGGGCTCAGTTTCACCTCCCCATACATATATATATATACATATATATACATTTACTATTGAAATCCCGTGGTGCAGGTGTTTGAAAGACATGTGGTAGAAAGGCACTTTTCAAGCGGCACAATGCTGATCTACACTACTGCAAATTCACATTCATGAATGTGCAGTGTAATTCATTAGTCTGAGTCTGGTATTGTGAGTGTACACTGTGGTACAGTGAGGAACAGGGAATTTACCCTTTTCCTCACTGTAGTGCAATCTCAGAGCTGGTATATATAATTTGTTGAGGGGTGGGGGGCTGCCCCCCCCCACATGGGGGTGCACAGGGGCTTGCCCCCCCCCCGCAGAACAGTAAAAAAACATGTGCCGTTGACTTGATAGTCTAATGGTAAGTTATGCTGCATAGCTTGGGTGACTGACTTTACCTAAAGCTATGTAGAATTATGTCAAATGTGGAAGCTGGTGAACTGACTGTTGATACTGTGCAGCCATCAGGATTATGGTTCTGACATTATATTGTGCTTAATTGATCACACAGCAAAAGTGCTTCCTGCATTTCAGTAGTAAACCATATATATATATATATATATATATATATATATATATATAGAGGTCTATGTTGAATCACCGAATTTACAGTTCAACAAAACCCACTTACCCAAGACCAGTCCTCTGAAAAGCCAATCAACCAAAACCACGGGCAGCCAAAAAGCTTTTCCTGTGAAAGGAATCACTTTGCCACCATGGTGAACTTTTCCCTGTCGCCAGTGCAGTGTGATCTTGTTGTTGGTATATTGGGAGGGAGGGGACGAAGCCCCCACTTAGGTGGGCTTAATTTTACTCCGTTTAGGGTTTATTTGAGGTGGCCAAGTAGTTCCTTTCACAAGGAAAGGTTTTCATCATTTGGTGGTTTCGGTTGAGCAGGTTTTCGGAGAACTGGTCTCGGGTAAATTGGTTTCAGTAAACTGTAAATTCAGTGATTCGACATAGACCCATATATATATATATATATATATATATATATATATATATATATATATATATATATATATATATATATATATATAGATAGATATAGATGTGTATATATATATATATATATATATATATATATATATATATATATATATATATATATAGATATATATATATATATATATATATATATATATATATATATATATATATATATATATATATATATATATATATATATATATATATATATATATATATATACCGACTTCATAGTTGCACTACAGTGGAGAAAATGGTCCACACCCCAAAACTGTTCTATCAGCTTGCTCAATATAATACATTCTAGTGAAACTATTTTATTTATTTATTTATTTATTTTACATTTGGTGACCGGGCTAGTCTAGCTGGACAATTATCCGTTTTCAGTAGAGGCCCGGGGAGAAAAGCTCCAATTACAAGAATTAAAACAATAATTAACAATAAAACATAATAAGCAACATACAATAAGTACAAAGGTGGACATTTGTATGAATTTAGCGAAAACACAAAAAAACAAAAAAAGCAGAACCATAATCTTTCAGAAAAATAGTTGGTTAACAATAAAATTACAAGGTAAGTAACATTCTACAGTTAAATACGAAACAACATTCAAGATGTGCTAGAGAAAAAGAAAAAAAATGTTTGAGACAATCTCAAAGATAAATCTGTCTACAGTAAAAATTAGTTTTATAGTGGGAAAGTTGGGAAAAAATAAAGGGGGGAAGTTGGGAGTAGTGCAGAAGTAATTTCAGTCAGGATTAGTACAAGGACATAGCCATTGAGTTTTGAGATGTTCTTTGATATGTTTTTTGAAAAGGGATGTAGAGTCTAGGTTTGCTATTTCCTGAGGTAGTTGATTCCAGACTTTCCCGACAGCATTTGAAAATAATGAGTCCCCAGCTTTATTCTTTGATTTGGTTAAGGCTACAAGGAGTTTATTAGCCGATCGTAGTGTGGCTAGGTTTTTATAAGGTGAAATCAGTTTTGTAAGGCTAGGGGTAGCATCTGGGAAAAAAAGGGTCTTATGAATGATAATTAATTGTTGATAGAGTAAGTGGTTGTCGAGTTCTAACCAATCTAGTTGCTTGAGGTTAATACAGTGGTGGGTTCTAAAAGGGGTAGTAGTAATGAATCTAGTAATACTATTGTAGCAGGTAGAAAGTTTGGTGATGTTGTTTTTAGACAAGTTTGTATATATAGCAGAGGCATAGAAAAGGGTGGAGATCAGGTGGCTCTGGGCCACAGTTTTTCTAGCAGAAGGGGTAAGAAAGGGTTTAATTCTGTAGAGAGTACCGATTTTTTTATTAACTGATTTAATGGTGTTGTTAATGTGGTCATCAAAATTAAGATGATTGTCAATTGTTACACCTAATAGGCGAGTGGTCATATCTGGACTAATGCAGGTAGCATTGTTAGAGGAGATAGTGAAGAAAGGTGTTGGTGATTTGTGTGTAGGGGTAAAGAGAAGAAGTTTTGTTTTTTTGGGATTAAGAATGAGGGAGAGTTCCATAAACCACTTTTCAACATTATGGAAGACTGTTTGGGTGAGGGACTGGAGGGAGGAAACATTATTGGCAGCACAAATAAGAGTTGAGTCATCAGCATATTGAATGCAGATGGCTTGGGGTATATTCAAGTGAAGGTCATTGATAAATAATGAGAAAAGAAGGGGACCTAGGATTGATCCTTGTGGAACCCCAATGTTTACTGGGAGTAAGGAGGATAGGTTGTTGTCCCATAGCACTGCTTGTTGCCTATGTTGGAGGTAACTCCTGAACCATTGGAGAGTATGTGAGCCAAGTGAATAGAGATTCAGTTTGTCAAGAAGTATATTATGGTTAACCATGTCAAAGGCCTTTGACAGGTCTAGAAATAAAGCTGATGAGAAAAGATTGTTGTTCCTATTATTATTTATGGCATCAGAGAAGGAAAGGAGGGCAGTTGTAGTACTGTGGGAAGGTCTAAAGCCATGTTGACTATTGGCTAGAAGTTTGTTTTTGTAGAAGGTGGTTAAGAATTTGTTTATGTATGCATCTTTCCATGATCTTTGCTAATGGGGAGAGTAAGGCAATAGGGCGAAAGTTTGTGAGCTCGATAGAGGAGCCACCTTTATGCAACTCACTGCAACATTTCATTTTCAAACTGAAACTCCTCAGCAGAAAACCTGTGATTGACTTGTAGGATAACCATACTCTCATAGTCCATTGAAAGATGAATTAAAAGTACTACAAAATTCCACAACATGTACAAAAAACTGTGATTTTTCCCTTGCAAATTAGTAGAAGCTGACACATAACAGCTTTTCTTTTTTTAATAAAAAAAAAATCAGATGTTTACAATTAATGATTAGACTATAATATATATCATTGGTTTATAAAGTACATACCCATTTTCTGAGTGCCCTTTAACAAATGTCAGCGAATTATATAGTCCATGGCATATTATTTATTTATATTTGTTTTTCACAAAGCAACATGGAATGAAGGATGACTTTTTTGAAAACAATGTTGCAGGCTTATATGATGATCTTCCCTTATATTATTTCTCCAATTTTACATTTATGTAGGGCTGCATTATTTGTTTTTGCAACATGGCACAGCACATTAAACAAATACATTTTCTTTTTCATTACTCCCTGAAATATTGTCTAAATACCACAGTATATGTCCTAAGGCATCATAACTGGTAAATCATTTTGGAGATTTTATAAAGGTAAAATACATTATTCTAGCATTCACTCACAGAAAGGAGGCTGGGAAAACACATTTATTTCAAATAAAAAATGCACTGACAAAACGGATTATGTAAGAAGCATATGGTGCAAATTATAAGGCAATTATAAAAGGCCTTCTTATAGTTACTTTAACGATTTCATGCATTAAGAATATGTCTCGTCAGAACTGTCTCAAGGCCAAAGGTTTTCAGGGAATTCATAACAGAACAACTGTCATACCACCTTTCAAAAGTATCTCATCTCTGCCTTGTTGTTTGTTGGTTACTTGGAGGCTAGATTCCCAGGGCAATATTGTTTATTGTTTTAATATGTCTGACAAAAAAGCAACAGCATTCTCCCATGACTTCTTATCTGTCATATATATGTCTGTGAATTAAATATCAAGCCAAGTACGATGGTGGTTTGTAAGACGGTAAAGACTACAAATCATGCTCAGCAGTGTAAAATAAAGTCATTAATAAAATAATTTATGTTAATACATATAACTCAGCAGTGGATATTTGAGAGTAAAGTATATTAAATACTTTATTTATTCTACTATATTCAACATGTAGTGTAGCCACCAGAAAAATGAATCCAGCTGCATATCATATAATTATTTCAATGTATTTAAATGTACACTTCTTTATGTTTTCAGCTTTAGTTAAAAATGACAATTCTTTCTGATTGCCTTGCTGCATGCTTTAGTCCTTCTGTAAAGGAAACCTGACATTGATTACAAGTGAAAAAATTAATGAAAATTAAATATGTGTCCATGGCGTTGTTGAAAAATATATTATAAAAACACAACAGTTTATCGTACAAAAGCTAGTAGAGAGATAACCAGAGAGATGAATTTGTGTACTGTTCATTACACATTTATATGTTCATATTTTTTTCTGTGTTAAAAGAAATGGGGAAAGAGGCAAAGATATATAGAGGGGGAATTCTCACTCCACAGCATAAGGGCCTAGCTTGTACGAAATCAAAGACTGTTGTTATTAACAAAATATGGACTGGCAGGATTAGTACTGGAGAATCAGTGCTAACATCTCTGTCATTGTACTGCTGCAACAAATTGCACTTACTTACCTTTTAATATATTACGTCTTCATATTTCAATGGTCTTTGACAGTTTGTGTCTTTCACTGTGATCTGAGGCATTGAAGAGATTTTTATTTATTTAGTAATTTAGGACATTATTTAAAACATATAATGGCAATCAATGTCAGCATTAAGGATGAAAAACCATGCTCAGACCTAATAAACCTTTTGAGTAGCACCAAACCTTAAACCCTTTTCCACACCATTCTGAGCTATATCATGAACCAGCGATTAGGAAGTTGTTGCTGGTAGGAGAGGATCATCCTTATGCTCTGCTTGCTGATGACCTTCTTCTATACCTAATACAACCTGAAGAACATTCAAGGTGACTTTTACAAATGGTTTTTGCTTTTCTCAGAACTCTAGGTATATGGTTATGACAGATAAAGCCTGGGATGAGCCTGAAACTGGTTAATTTTGATCAGTGCGCTACTCCTGCAAATAAATAAAACAGACTAACAGATCATCTGTTACCTTTCAGATGATATTCTGGTGAAGTTCCTTTCAGTTTCATGATCTACAAATCTAGTTAAATGTTAACTCTTAGGGACTATAGACAGATCCGTATATAGTAGCGTCACTGAGTAAGGCTTTTTACACTATATAGTCTATAATCGATAGCCAGTGTAAATCATCTTATTTTGTATGCTCACAGAGATGTGAGGAGTATTTAAGAAGAAGATTATAGTTTCACAGTATAGCCACCTGCCTCAAATATATATCATACTCGAGTAAAACAAAAACCAGCCAAGGGTCATTGTCAAAGATATAAGAAAATTCATCTTAAGAAGGTAAGAAACAGAAGTTAAAAATAGCTGACTTTGTACTCTGTAAACATTTTTGGTTGACTGATCCTTTTTCAACACATCTCTGTGCTTAAAAGCAGCATGTGAAGAGAAACTTGAATAGTAGATAAACATCAGCAACTAGACCAAGAATTAGACCACTGATTTACCATACTGAAGTACAAAATTTGGGTCTATATTATAACATCAAAGTTCTTAAACATCGAATGTTATAATATCAAACCCCAAACACCAAAATCTGAAAACATCGAACAGTCAGAATAGCAAATTTTTTCCCAGGGGGAAAAAAATCGTTATTCCAAGAAACATACACACAACACAAACACAGACAAAAAACAGCAAGCCACACACATACACTTAAAATCCTACACCTAAACCTAAACTAAACTTTACATACACTACAAGCTATCCACTTACTTTAACCCAAACCTAACCCTAAGGTCCTTCACTATCGCACACTCACCTCACCCGCTCCCTAACCCTAACCGGCCCCCTAACCTACACACAACCGCACACTTACCTGACCCGCTCCCTAACCCTAACTCACCTAACCCACCCCTAACCCTAACCTACACACAATCGCACACTTACCTGAACCGCGCCCTAACCGTAACTCACCTAACCCACTCCCTAATCCTAACGTCCACACAATTGCACACTTACCTGACCTGCTCCCTAACCCTAACTCAACTAATCCGCCTCCTAACCCTAACCTACACACAATCGCACACTTACCTGAACCCAACCCGTAATGTTCCAACATATCAAACGCTGAAAACAGCGAAGCCACAGCAACGACCCACTGAATTCTTTCCCTGGAAATGGATTTGGTGTCCTGCACCTTCGCTGTTTTCAGCATTCGACATTATGGGTTCGATATTATAGCATTCAATCTTTATAAAAGTCGATGTTATAATATAGACACCAAAATTTATACCGCCTAATACTGAAGAGAGGGGGGAGAACCTATACTATGCAGTAACAAAGCTATTACAATGTAACAGTCCCTCTAAGGGTATTCTAAAACATAAAACTGACAACCCTCACTTAACTCTAGTAAAACAGATGCCATGGTTGGAGCACGATAAAAAGACATAAGGAAAAGGAGAAAGAATCTGCATAATTCTTAATTTTTACACGCTGCTTGCAGAAATTTGCAACACTGTTTGCTTGTGAAATATTACTAATTTTAGCTGTTATGACTTGTTACATTTTGTGTTACAAGACAATCTGCCTTGCAGCATCCAGTTCCTGGGATTCATGAATGTCTTACATCTGCCATAAGCTACTTTTGACAAACAGTGACACTGCACTCTGGGATCTTATGTCACAGACACATGCTCTCCAGTTCCAAATAGCAAAGTAGCTATTGTACTTAGAATGTACAAAGCAAACCTTATGGCATGCAGAAGAGGTGCTCTGATAGCAACAAAAGATATTCAAGAAATAGTCTGAAGCGATGTGTATTACATAATCCACAGTGTATTCCCTGCTTCTCCATATAAAACACTGGCAATTATTGGATTTATTGGAATTTTGCCTCCTTACCAGCCTGAAGGTTGGTATAGTCACAGCAGCAAACTAAAGGCTTTGACCTGAAACACCTTTCTAGCTGATGTGACAGTGATAAATGCTACCTTAGTGTAACCACCCTGTTAAT
>NC_056746.1:59025773-59033273 GCF_019279795.1 Protopterus annectens
TAAGAGGCCTGAAATAAGTCAAACCATGCATTAAATACCTTTACCTGGATTCCACGCTTTGAACTAACATAAGTAGGCAAGGAATAATGAGATCATGCACACAGTTTGATAGTGCAGGAGAAAGTGGCAATAGCAAAAAGCGCAGTCTGAAGGCACTGAAGAAAAAAAGATGGAAAAGTGGGGGACCTAAGATAGGGTTTTGACACTCATCTAAATATTCCTGAATTTAATTTTCCCCAGGAATTACTCTATAACAGCGTCGTCTAAAAGTATTGTCAGAAGGACATCATTATGTCTGTCATTGCAAAATGTGCTTTTTTTCATTATTTTGAAGTGTTCCTTTTAGTAATAAACCAGAAATATCTATAGAAGCATAGATGAAATATGGATGAAGGTCCATAACCAATAAACATTCAGACAGAGATCTCGCGTAAGTTCACTGACGTGCATTAAAACATGGCTTCATGATCCTATTCTATTGACAGCACCTACAAGATAGATTACACTGCTACACTAAGCACATGACTTGCATGGCCTTCACTTTTGAAATGTCATATTTCAGATGAGAAGTTAAATTATTATAGGTTCATAAGAGGTAACTATGCTACCAGTTCTAGAGCCTTTACAAGCCTAGCCATGTTAATCCCAAGTATCCCCATTTGTTCTTTTTTGGGTAGTTCGCAGAATGAATTTATGAACAGAGCAGGTCTGTGATCAACACCACCTACCCATGTCCATGAGGGACATGGGTGCCACCCCAGTGGTGAATTTGCAGTCCCCCATCCTATTATCTAGATTGCATTTGAATAGGCTAAGTGAGGAACTCTATTTTACGTGTATATTGTTCCTGAGAACCAGCAGTCTCTGGGAGACATATCTGTCTCTCTAGCATGTTCTGTTAATGTCACAAGCTACGCTGAGGTCCCTAGAGTGATTCTTGTGCCATTTGACTTGTGGATGTGCAGCATTTCCATATGAACAGGGTTAAAGATTGCCCTATAGGCCAGGCACAAGTCACCTCTCAATAGCCCGTAAGATAAGAATAATGGGACAGAACTTTCAGTCTGCCCACCTAGGACATGGTTTGGAGTCCCTGTGTTTTCTTAGTGAGAAACCTCTGAGATCTCTCCAACTGCAGGAGGTGTCTGGTGAGGTACATTCAACAGGGTGCATTATACTCTATTAGTGGTCTGATGAGGGTTGATAGCAGTGGAGTTATAACATCCCTTGACCTGGATGCTATGCTTTTGCTGATGAGGTGTGCTATGTACAAGGCTTTCCTTACCACTGTGGAAACTTGGAGGTCAAAGTTCAGATTGTTATCAATCTGTGTTCTCAAGTCTCACACCACATGGTTGGAACTCAGGGAGGTGCTGTCAATAATGCAATTTGTAGGGAATTCAGTCTTGCCAAATGGAATAATAATGCATTTTTTGCATTTAGTTTTAGACAACAGCTTTGGCACCAATTATTTGTTTGTATTAGCCCTTCATGTAATATGTTGACATTGTTGGGAGACAAAATAATTGCTCCCAGTTTGCAATCATCAGCGAATGTGTTGAGCCAAAGGCCATCTACTTTGGACTGGTCTTCTGAGGAATTGATGTCAAACAGTAAGTGGCCAAGCTCAGACCCCTGTGGTACTCCACTGGTGACAGGTTTACTGGTGGAGGTGGAGTCACCAGTTTTGCAGAGTATGTTTTGTAGGTGAGCCAACTGGCTACCCACCTAGTAATGTAAATCCAAACAAACCATATATCAGCTCCAAGAAGCAGCTGTGTAAAACAGAAATCCAAGAAAAAACAAATTGCTTTTCCTCCATAGACAGAGACTCTTATAATTCCAGAACAAGTATCGATACCTAATATTTTAATACAAATAAAAGCAAGCAAAAGTAGATCCAGGATCTGAAGAAGGCATTGCCGAAAGCGCTTACCCTTCTGTTGGTTGAAGACAAAGACTTTCTGCTGTTATTCCGTGATTTTATTATTTTGTCTACTTGTGCTGGATTTTACTTGTATTAAAATATTACATGCTGATACACATTCTGGAATTATAAGAGCCTCTCTCTGACACCAGTTTGGTTTTTCTTGCATCTAGTAATTTAAGGGCTAATCCCTAGCTGGGAGAGTTTTTCCATGATGCCAGAGTGGTGAATTGTGTCAAAAGTCTTGGCAAGGCTGAGATTGGCTATGCGCACTGTCTTATCGTTGTCCATAGTTTTGGTGACATTCTCAAAGAGTCTTCCAGGTTTAATAAGCATGATCTACCATTAACAAAGCCAAACTGGGTTGGGTCCAGTGTTTGAACGTTGTCTATGTCCTTGTTGATAAGGCCCATGATAATTCCTTCCATGGCCTTGCAGATGAGACTGGTTAGACTTATGGGTCTGTAATTCCCAGGGTCAGTTGATGACCCCCCTTTGTGTAGGGGAATTGCTGTTGCTGTTCTCCATTATGTAGGAACATAGACAGTTCTCAAGCTATGATTAAATCCAGCAATGCTAGAACTTTCACTTAGTGACATTCCAAATGAAACAAGTCATGGACATTCAGAATTGTCAATTAGCTGAAACACCTGATGTTCATAAGGATCATTTGCATATATCCCATGTGCCTCTGATACAAGAGGTATGGGAGGTCACTCAGTGGAAGTTTACTGATTGGTTTTTCAGTGACCTTCTTACTTATTGTTTAAGCTATGATTAAAGAGGAGGCTAAGTGGGTCCACTAAATCTTGTTTAAGATTGATTAGTAAACAACCTGGGATATTATCTGGTCCCAATGAGGCCACATTTCTGGCCTTGGCGAGTGCAGAGATGACCTGTTCTCTATACATACTAGGCAGAGGGCTGGTGTCAGGTATGCTTTGGAATCTGGAATGTAGGGATAGGGCGGGGGCTGAAGTTTGTGCTGAATCTGTTAGCTAGCAGGTTGGCGACATCTTCCTGTGTAGTATGAGTGATTCCATCTACAACCAGTTTGGCACATAGCTGGGCATGCCCTTTTACACTTCAGACATAGTTAAAGAATGCCTTATGATTATCCTTGACTAGGGATGAGAGTTTAATTTCATAATTTGCTTTAGAAGACTTTACAATATTTCTGATTTTTCCTGTTTAGGCTTAGGAGTATGATGACATAGGTTTTCTGTTACAAATAAATGTATTTTTTTAAGTTCTGGATTCTTCAGCCTGACTACTTTTCATATTTTGTACCTGTTTTTCCATTTTCACGTGCAGAAGCAGACACTTAGATTGAAGTAAAGTTGTTATATTTTAGACAGCATCTCGGGTTTCCTCTGGTCCTTTTTAAGCCTTGGTCTTCTGGCTGGGAGAAATCCCCCATCCTTGGTGTCATCTGTGAGCTCTTACATGGTTAGGGAAATCCTGTATGAGGTCAGAGACAGACTAAACAGAACTAGATCACGATCAAACTATGTAGGATGCCATTTTCCAAATTTATGTTCTCATGATATTACCTGATTTTATCCTCTTTACTCTGATGCCCAAACAATTATTCACTTGTGCAGAATTTGTCTCATATATCTATTACTCTCATTCATTTCTTCCAGGAGCGTGCAGTGTGCGACAGTCATAGCTACTCCTGAAATACAGATCTGTAGCCTCTACAAGGCTACCTCTACTTCTTTTGTGACCAGGCAGTGGAATTGGATCAAGTTTTTTTCTCACAGTACCCACCTGTAAAGAATCTCAGCTGAAATGTTGTGATCAACCCATTCTGTCACAGAAACCTTTAGTAGCATTTCCCCTGTGAATCTGTCACTGAAGTTGAGAACACTGGCCAGTAATTTCATAGCCTGATTTCTTCTATCCCATTGCACTATTGCCTTATTAAAGCGCATGTTAAATGTCCATGTCATGGTTTACTAAAGCCTCAGTGGGATCCTTTCATATCCCACGACCATATCTCCCTTCTGATATACCAAAATTTGATTTTCCCCATATTAGCGATTATCACCTTTATTGTACATTCTACTGCTATCAAATTCACTGTCTTCTCTAGACTGATATCCCCAATTGTAATTCTTTAATGAACATCGAGGATCTCTGCATATTTAGGATTTTCACCTGCTGCTTGACATCTGTATGTGTCTGCCTTTCACACCCTAATTTACCAGTTTCTTTCTGAATAATTCCTTTTTCTGTTTTATTAATGTATTAATATTTCCACCACGGCTACTTTGTTTTTCATTTATGAACTTTCTTTCTGGTTGGTTTTCTATTAGATTGTCATAAGTTAATGCATTTTTTTATTCTCCTAAAATTTCCTGCATTTTCATTGCAACCTTTTGGCCAATGGCATAGTCATTCGCATATTTAAAGTACAGCACTTGGCTAACAAGGCCTAAATTATTTGCATTGTGTTCCTTTTATGTTGCCATTTTACAGTGGGTACTTACTTCTTATTTCAATAATTTTCTCAAGACTTGCTTAAGAAATATAGGAGGGTGTTTAAGATCCAGAACATTATGAAGCATGGACTACACATTTTACTTATTAATTTTTTCAAGCATCCATTTATTCAGTGATTCATTCATTCATTCATTCATTCATCCATCAATTCATCTCTTCATTCATTGCCTAGTACTCACTATGTAAAAGTAATAGTTGTGAAAAAGAGAAAAATATACTGAGTTTTAATAAATCAATTTAATTCTATATATTTTAAGGAAGAGACAATACATTTCATCATTCATTTATTCATTCATTCATTTATAATGAATTCAGTCCTTCTTTCATCTATTCTCCAGAACATGATATAGAAAAGTAAGTGAAACTTTAACTTCATTCAAATAGGTATGTGTTTGGCTGGACCCCTTCCTAAATTCCCAACTCCACCTGGACTATACATAAAAAAAAAAAAAAAAAAAAAAATGAAAAAAACAACAACTTCCTATCCTGGGCCAAAAGGATCACTCTTTTTATCCAGACACTGTAGAAATGCCACAGGTAAAGGTATCTTGCTGGATCAGCTAGAATATTGTCTCCTGTTAATTTCTGCAGTCTCTAAAAGAAATATATTTGCCATTCAGTCCACTTCAGATGCTATCAGCAGATTCATCACTCTCTCCCCAAGAAATGAAAACCACTGCAATGCCACCAAAAAGCTAAACGGCTACGTGTGAAACAGCATGCTGACTTTCTACTTGCTTCTCAACTATTTAAACTTACCAAGAATGAGACTTTCCCTCCACCAACTTCCAGGTTTTTTAGAGATGCACCAACATACAACCTTAGATATCTTAACCACTCATGTTCTCTCATTCAAACCCCCTAAACTACATTTCTCTGCACAGACCATCCTTTCTCAGTTCTTGTTCCCAAGCTATGGGAATCTCTGGGTCTATATCATAATATCGAAATATTAAAAGTTCAAATCACTAAATTTCGAACTTTAATGATCGAACTTTTAATACTTCGAATGTCAAAAAAGAAAAACATTTTAAGCCCAAAACAAAAAAAAAATTCTCTATACAGGGGGGCAAGCCTCCCTGTACACCCACACCCCCCGCTACTTAAATATACCAACTCCAAGATCGCACTACAGTGCAGTAAACTGAAATCTTCCCTTCCCGCATTCTATGGTGATCTCCGTTATATGATTCAAGGTTTTAAAACTTCAATCATTAAAGGTCGACCTTTAGTGATTTGAAGTTTTAAACCTTAGAACATATGGTAGGAACATGAATCTCTCCCTTCTTTCCTTAAAGATCATTCCTCTTACTGCATTTCCATTCACAAATAAAAGCACATTTCAAGACACTAGAAAAATGCAACTGCTATCCCTCTGGTCACATAATTTAGCCTCTTCATTCCCTTCGTCATTCTACATACCTTGCTCTTAATCTATTTTTATTGTGGTTGTTTCAGCATGGCAATTCTAATTTGTCTCTATACTTAATCCATGTATATATATATTTATTTATATTGTGTTTTTTCAGTCATTTTGTATATAATCTTATTTATTTATTTATTACTTTTTCCCCCCTCAAGCTAACATCTATGGGCTAGGTTTGTAAAGGCCCCAGGGTCATTAGCCTAGTACACACCTATGAATCTATGACCCTATGACATTCACTGTGTATATAAGACATATAAATGTATTGAATTTTATCATTCCTTCTCTGTATATAATGTTATAATGTCATGTATCTACTGTGTTTTCCCCGGGCTCAGAGTGAAATGCCTCTAATAGGATCAGTGTTCTACCCTGGTTAAGAAACTGAAAGTAAAAATAAAATAAGTAACAGTTGTGTAAAGGGGAAACATTGATTTTAAAATAACCAAATTAATCTACAGTAGCATGTTTTGTTGTATAGCACTGAAAGACACTAGCTGCACAGATAAAAAATGAACACTTTGGCTTTGTATACAACTTTCAGAAGAATTAGCAACCAGTTGTAAATCTGATTATTACGTCTCACTATTGGAAGCTCTACATCAGAACTATTAATAATTGCTGTGTTTTATATCTGTGATTAGCAGTTGTATTCAGGGAAACTCACAGTGAGTGTCCTAACAGAGATGTTATTGAGGTTGTGAGCACAGTATAATTTTTGGAACTGTAAAAGTAAACACACACATGCCTGAAAGGATGTGTTTTGAATCTTACAACCATTATTTTTTCCTTGTATTTTAATGACATTCCTGTATAGCTGTGTATTGCAGTTGATCATAAAAGGGTGGGGAGACAGCATTTTTGGCTTAGGGTGATACTGCATAAAGAAAAAAAAAAAAGATGTAGACAGTGGATATAATGTACATGAAATCATGTAAAATACAATAAAAAAATCATGCTTCCTGTCTATTACTTCTTATCTGTTATCAGAGGGCAGTGTTGGAAAATGCATTGTATGCTAATTCTCCATTACTGGCTAATTATGTCTAGTAATCCTTTTCTTAACAGGCATGAAGTACAAGTTAAGAATACAGAACCACAACCGTTCTGCAGTAAAACCCTCGTCAGATGATGCATTATTTCTCTTGGCTATATTTGGCTATCACTTTTCACTTTAGGGTATTAGAGAACAGTGCTTGCTAGACCATCAAAACCAGTAACACTATATTTTGCTTCCTCACGATATTTTTTTCTGCCATAAAAAATGTGATTATTAAAAGCATGAAATGCAAAGTAACATGACAGCTCCTGCAACACTGTTGAGATAATGTACCAAATGACATCACAGTAAAGTAAAATAATGCGTTATATTCTTCTTGCCTACATATGGGCACTACTTCTCACTATGTGGTATCGTAAAAGAGTGGTAAAGAATTAGACTCATTTTACATGCTCCTTGGCCATGATAATCTCTTTACAAGTGCATATCTGTGCAGTGGAATTAATACTACCTCCAAATGTTATAATTTACAGTTTATCATGTTGCCCTTTGCATTGTTCAGTTAATATAACATGAAACTGTGGAAGCAACAGCATTGTAGTGCAGTTATGTCCAATTGTATGAAATAAAAAGATCAGA
>NC_056746.1:59038273-59148273 GCF_019279795.1 Protopterus annectens
AATACACTGAGGTGGATTCGAAAATAGTTTACACTTGGAGAAAGGAACTGCCCTGAGTTTAACATAGTAAATCTAACAAATGAGATTGTGAGAGAAGATGTGAATACATCCCTACATGATCTGAGAAGATGAAAAGTTTTCAGACTTTCATTTGTGGGTAAGGTAAGTATACATGGGTACACATATGGTAGAAATAATGTATATGCCTATTTATGGCACTCAAACTTGCTTTGAATGGGCATCTAATGCTAACTGGAGTTTTTAACTATGGACATCAGTTTCCATGTATATATGAATAAATGACCTCATAGTATTTTATGGCTTGGAGTACTGTCACGGGCAGTGGATGTCAGCAGACAGAAGTAAGGTTTTCCCAATAAGCAGATAGATAAATGGTATTTTTAATGTATAGCTGCCCAGTTCGGTTCTCAGCTAGAGCATCTTCTGTGTGGAGACATGCGTGAATGGGTCTACCTTTGTTGAGGGTTGTGCGTCAGGCCTGGAAAGCCAGTACGTAAAAAATCAACTGCCAATCATTACCGGATCGGAGTTCCACTGTGGCAACCCCTAACCGGGAAATGCCGAAAGACACAAACAAACAAACAGGTTGGCTGGTAGTGAAACTTGGCTCCAGATTGATGGTCACTACTGAAGTGACACCCTGACAACATGTGGAGAATGGGATGGGAAAAAAGACGGTTGTGGATGTGAATGTTGCCTTTTGTTTTCTCTCTCTCTCTCTCTTTCTATTCTTTTTGTGTTACTAAGTATGGAAAGAGACACCTTCTTTACTTCCTCTCTCTCTCTCTCTCTCGCTCTCACTCTCTCTCTCTCTATCATGGGAGATACCCTCTTGATCATGGCAAATGCCTTATTCTTATTCTGTTATGTATATGTCAGGAACTTTGTGATGTAGGAGTTTTGCAGATAGTATTAGAACTGTGAAAAGAGTATCTTTTTATGTTCTGCAAATGCCACATTGCAGAAAACCCCAGTCAGCTGAAGTTAGTAATACATGGCACTGCTGCTCCAATGCACTGTCAGTGTTATGTTGCACAGTTATTGAAAGGCATGCCAAAAAATCTGTGACACCTCACTCCACACTGCACCTTTTTTAAATGGAATATTAAGGGGTTTCTCTACTGTTAAGAATAGTGTATTTATTCATAATGTGTTTTATTTGTATTGTATGTTATGGAATGACATTATGCGGGATTTGTGTAACTGTAATAAGACTGACACTACAATGCACCAGTACGTTACACAGAGTTAGCATGGGGGAATTAGCCTTCCAAGATGTGCCCTCAGTACGTTTGAATGAGAGATTGTGATGAAATCTTGTCAATGCTCATACCCTGGTGGCAATGGTCCACAACTCTATTCCATTCTAAGTGACTGTAAAGTAGTTTGGGTTTGCATCTAGATTTCTCAGAGGTGCTGTTGGCTAAAAATCATTTGTATATCTGCAAAAACTGTTTGATACTTTCTTTTGTATTCACCACTACTTAACACAGATGATAGAGAGTGCCTTGCAACGTCAACACACTTAGGGAGAAAGTGTTTTATCAGGCTACAGTTTGTTAAATTGCTTCAGTTTTGGAAAATGTAGCATTATCATAATTTCACACTGCAACAACCTGTTTTCTGACTTGCATTAATGCAAAAGAAGTACCATAAAATGATACAGCAATCCCATCCACTGCAAAATGAATCTTAATCCAAGGGATTCATGCCTTTTATTTGAAAACGGGTCTATATTAGAACCACAAAAGCTCAGTTCAGCGAATGGCATTTTACATCGAAGATGCTGTTCAACGAATCGTTATATTGAAATTGCGGTACAGTGAAGATCAGTAAATTTGCCCTTTTGTCACTGTAGTGCGATTGTGGAGTTGGTATACATAATTAGCAGGAGGTGTGGGGGGTGCAGCCCCCAAAAAAAGTGAGTTCGACGAACGGCATTTTCAATGTGAAAGCCGTTCTCTAAACTGACTCTTTGTGGTTCAAATATAGACCAGTTGAAAACAATATAGGAGAGAATGTTGCTGTATGAACATTAGAATGGTTTACATGAACCACTAACAGAGTATTTGTATTACCTTAACTACTTCCATCTGAACGATTGTCAGTATGTTTTGAACTGTTTTCCAGACTGTATGCTATCATATTTTATTGCAGGTTCTTGTGTGTATGTTAACCTGTTTGGCTTTATATTCTCACAGCTACACTGCTCATAAAAATAACCATGGATAGTAAAATAGAAAATATCGATATAGAGGGATTTGGAAAAATGCTCTCTTGTTACGTAGTTTCTCAAATCTAGTCTCAAGCACAGGAAATATGAGGATGCATTTTCCTTGAATAAAGTCATTTCTTTGACTCAAGTCACTCAGAAAGATAGTGAGGCTACTGGGTTAACTATCTGAGTGTCATAACTTTTAGGGTTATATTGCTGGGCTACAAAGAAACATTGAATATTCTGTAATCTGAGGTCTACATAAAGCAAAGAAAGTAAAAACTTTCTATCAACATCCTTTCTTTTTTATTGTTTTTTTTCTTGTCTCACATATCCTTATAGATAAAGAAAAGAAGAAATATGTGATTTATCTGATAATATATTGAATTGTTTCTTGTGCTACTCAAAACTTAAGTTTTGCAAAGATTTGGTAAGCTGTTTCATAAATTCAGTAAATCTACTTGAACATGACTTTATTTCAAACATTTTAATAATTAATAGCGGTTAGTACTCATTGTGAAGGATACAGCTGAATAATCTTTCTTGGAATGCACAAAGATAAAAGAAAGACAATTTCATGCATATTGTAGGAGCACTTACAAACTAACAACCCTAATAGAAGTTAATGTGTTCTTCTGACTTCTAGATAATGTTTGAAAGCCATTAATGCAGAAATATTAGTTCATGAAAATTTAATAAAGCCAATAGAAATGGAACTCAGCATCTTCATCGGTTATTTACTCAAAAGGCTTAGACAGAGTTATTTTATTTAGATTGCCTTGTGGTGCATTATAATGAAATTTGCATATAGTTATAAATACATGACAAAATGCCTAAGTATGAAAAAGGACATAACTAGAGACTTCCATTGTACAGTATATCAGTGTTTTCCATATGAATAACCCGTGTAACTGCATGAATAGAAGTAGGCAATAAACTTCTCAGAATATAGAAACATTACCATCCTCATTTAGTAAATGACATTTGCATTTATGTATTTTGGAAATGAATTACATAATGACGTATAGGTGTACATTTTAATAAAATTATTTCCTGACACTCCCGGTCAACAAATATAAATAAATAAATAAATAGTTTGATATATTATGCATTGTAAAAAAAAATGTTTTTTTTTGCAGTATCCTCTTCAGACGTGTACTTCAGTTGTTGGCAACCAGATCTGATTTCAGTAGTGATCAGATTCTCTTGTTTTAATTACAGCTGCCTTATGATTTGCTAAAGCAAGATATTCAGAAAAAAAAAAAAAAACATGGAAGGATACTAAACTAAGTTTGATGAATAAATGCCACAACCTGGCCCTCAGAAAACAAAAGGAGCAGCAAACTACTGTCGCAGGGTGTGGAAGAAGTCAGAGTGGCATTTCTTACCAGTATCACATGACCAGTACCAGCCTTTGATCAGTAAGCAGAAAACAAACTGAGTGTAAATCAGTATCTGGAAAACCATAGGTCTTCACTTTCTAACAAACATGTCAGATACCAGTTCTTGCACGCAAATAAATGTCTTATCCAGTGAATACAACGATAGTCTTGTGCATTTCCAGTTTTAAACTCCAGGAAAAAAAACAGTAAGACAACACAAGAAAAGGGAATGAACCTTAAAATTCTAGAGGAATAATACATTGATGAACAAAGTATCCAGCTTGGTCGTCATTTGAAATGTCAGGAATTGCTATTGTGAGTTCTGTAAGGCAGAGACTGCATGGCCCAAAAAATGGACTTCCATATATTAAGTTTGAGATAGTCATTTTAAATAATTGCCCATTTTCTCCAAGACAGGGTAATGTAAGACTTAGTAAATATAAGTTTGGGGTGGGGGAATTTGCCCCCCCCCCCACAAGTGTTGGTCAAGATTTTTTCACTATGTTAGCACTTGGCAATTCAAGTACCATCATTTCAGCAGGGAATTGAATAAATACAAAGTCAAACTCTAGTAAATAAAATGTTATTTAGAAAATTAAGTAACACATTGTTGCAATCATTAATCACGTAGGGAAATGCATCATAAAATGTAGAAACAATGGAGATGTTGTGTTTACAATGAGCCACTGAGGTAGCAAGCCATAGTAATCTGGGTTATTTAGACATAAATTACTTAAACAGCCTAGCTCTACCACCTAGGCAGCTGTATTTTGTTAATGCACATGGGAAAATAGCATACAGCTTATGCAGTGCTCTACATTACACATCCAGATGTGGAATTTCATTCATCAACTTCTTATTGTCCATACTTCAAACGGCTGTACTCCTTGTGCTGTATATGAGCTGTTCTGTGATGCAATGTCTCCTACTGTAAGGAAACTGAGAATATTTGAGAACAAACAGTCCATACAAAATCACTGTGTATGCTCATGCATATCACGATGTATGCATATTTGTACATGTACCTGCATGCAAGTGCTCATACATGCATATGTATATGAGCATATGTGTACGTGTGTGTGCGTGTGTGTGTGCGTGTGTGTGTGTGTGTGTGTGTGTGTATATACATATAGTTGTACTACAGTGAAAGAATATATAGATAAAAAGATAGACAGATCAACAGATAGTCAGCATAACTATTTAGGAATTCTTGGGGACCATCACTTTTGACACACGATATGCAGGAAGGATTTCACTAATAGGGTGCAACATCAGAGCTCATGATATCACTCAGATAGACCTGACCCCCTGCAGGGCCCATGGTACCTCTTACTGCCCACAATATCACTCAGACAGACCTATTGCCTGCAGGGGCCATGGTAACTCTTACTGCCCACAATATCACTCAGACAGACCTGCTGCTTGCAAGGCCCATGGTAGCTTTTATTGCATAAAACATCACTTGACTGACCTGTCCCCTGCAGGTCCCACGGTAGCTCTTAATTCTGGTCCACAGCCTTAGTAAGGTTTGCTATTCAAGGTTTTACAGCTTTGTATGACACAATGTTGCTAGCAATTGGTGTGATTGTTTCTGAATATTTTTTCTTGATATGCTGATCCCCAAAATTTCAGTAGTAAATCTACACTCACAGATATACAGTGATCACATTTAAAAATAGCAATCATAACGTGACTGGATAAAGACTTTTTTTCTTTAGTGGAGAATTAGTTCATTTAACTGCATAAACGATCTATTAATCTGAGCTGAAATGTTTAAGTTAATTTAATACCATTTAGAGTCCTATAGCATTTCCTAAAAGAATCAAAATGAATTAAGCACCTATATGTCAGTACATCAAGGTTATTATATATAGCATTTATTACAGCATTCTGGTAGAGACCTTAGGAAACAACTAAAAGGTTGCATCATTGTTGTCACATCAGAAGTGCCACTTGGTGTATTTCGTATGTGTAAATGCTTCCATAAATGTATGTATGAACAGTATGCTGGCCACACATCATTTCAGTGCAACAGGGTGCCTGAAACAACTGGTCCAATTATACAACTCACTCATTAAAAATGGGTATAAATATTTATCATTTAAAAAAATGTCTGCTATATGAGAACACTAATCAGTGAAAAGCACATTGCTCATTCTGGTTTACCCATCATGTTGTTGTTTAATGACTTGGGCTTAACCCTAATGGTTCAGAAGGGATGACAGTTTCGCTGGGTTGTGACTAGCACTGTTATATGAGCAAGCATGATTGTTGTGTAGCTGGACATTAATTCATCAAACTGGTAGGATAAACAGAACAAAATGAAAATATTTGTAGTGCTTTCGTTTGTGCCATTGGTGTGTGTGTGTGTGTGTGTGTGTGTGTGTGTGTGTGTGTGTGTGTGTGTGTGTGTGTGTGTGTGTGTGTGTGTGTGTGTGTGTGTTGTTAGATAGTTATTTTAAAAGGGTTTTCTAGTTCCTAATGAATTTTAAGCAAATGGTCAGAATTTGGAATCCATCAACATAGCAGTTGTTTATGACTTAAATTTTCATTCTGCATTCTGCAAATCAGCTTCTTATCTAAGTTGTGAAGATGAAGGATATAGCACATTTTTTCACCATTAAATGATTCTGCATTTGCCAAAATCAATCACTGGCCTTTCCAACAGAATGGTATAAGTGCTCATCAAATTACTATGATAGATAAAAGAAACACTTTTCCAGTAAAGCACCTTATCACTGGTAAAGATACATTTTAGTACTATTCTGAGACATACCCATCACTGTCAGTAGTATGAATTTAGTGTTATTAATTTTAGAAAAAAAAATCAGTGCCTAACACCTTGTAAAGAATACCAACATTGTTCATTAATGAGTGGAGAGCAGAGCACTGTGGCATGTTCACAGTGACTTGAAAACACACAGTAAATAAAGAAATCAGAACTGCAAAATGTACTTACCTAACAAAGATTCATATTATTTAAACTATAATGGGGAAACAAAATTTAAGAACTCCAACTTGTAGTGTGGAGCGGCCTTAGGTCAACTGGTGCCCTAGGCAAAAGAGCTTCATGGCGCCCCACACCACACCATCTGGTGCCCCCATCCTAGTCTACCTACACCAAATAAATACTGGAAAAGCACCCCTAGTAGAGTGGCGCCCTAGGCGGCCACCTAGTTGGCCTATGCCTAAGGCCGGCCATTATAGTGTTATAACATGGTTTAAATATTCGATAATTGCTACCAGAGGCTTTCCTTCTTATCAGTACACCCCATGAACCCAATTAACAGATCCCCTTCTTGACACTAATTTGCCAATTTCCTTCAACAGTGGGGGTTGAAAGCTAGGACCATTGTTTCCCATACAAGAATGCAAGCCATACAATCCACTCATTTTATGACTCAGGCTAAAGACTCACGAGCCCATGAAAGATGAGGCTTGAGTGTAGGCTAAGTCTTCCTTGTACTGCAGATATGTTCGTCCTTCCTGGACTTCACCTAATCCTCTCTCTGGTGTCCATAATGTCTGCTATATATCATTGCCTGAAGCAGCTATTATACACATCTGTGTAAGTCATTGTGGACCCACTCAGCACAGACTCTCCCAGCAGCACGACTGCTACCAGATATATTCTTATGCTTTTTCAGTCTAGCAGCAAGGTAATCCTCCCTCCTTCCAAACAAGATGAGCAACCCAACTAATATCATTCCCTGCTACTTCTCCATCCTCTTCATTCTTCCTGCTTCGTTATGCAAACACAGTTCATCTGGGCCTACTCAGAACTTTATCCATCTACGATGCAGAGCGAGCCATGCTCACCACTTTGTTTTTGTTATTTAACCACTAAAGTAACTTCAAATCAGCGTGAATCAAAACCACTATAAAAACAAAACACACTGGCTAATCAGAATCATTCTGATGAAGTTCCGTTAAAGACAAGGAATGAAATCACTCTGTTCTGAATAAAAGGAATATATTTGACTAGTTACTTGTATGTAAATGTGTGTGTGTTTGTGTGTGTGTGTGTGTGTGTGTGTGTGTGTGTGTGTGTGTGTGTGTGTGTGTGTGTGTGT
Source organism: Protopterus annectens (assembly GCF_019279795.1). Lineage (NCBI taxonomy): Eukaryota > Metazoa > Chordata > Ceratodontiformes > Protopteridae > Protopterus > Protopterus annectens. The sequence continues at coordinate 59,045,965 of NC_056746.1, forward strand.
GTGTGTGTGTGTGTGTGTGTGTGTGTGTGTGTGTGTGTGTGTGTGTGTGTGTGTGTATAGATAGGTAGAAACTTAGATAGATAATATATATATATATATATATATATATATATATATATATATATATATATATATATATATATATATATATATATATATATATATATATATATATAGAGAGAGAGAGAGAGAGAGAGGAATGTGTGTGTGTGTGTGTGTGTGTGTGTGTGTGTGTGTGTGTGTGTGTGTGTGTGTGTGTGTGTGTGTGTGTGTGCACGTGTGTGTGTGTGTCTGTGTATTTGTGTGCATGGTATATAGTTACTTATATATCTATACCATTATTTATTTGCTTTTAAAGTCTCAATGGGACAATGTATTGGACAGACAGGGATCTTTTTAATGGTATATTTTTCTAATGGCCAAAATGTAAACCATATTTAAAAGAACAATAGTTTAATATCTTGAAAACACAAAGACTGCAGGGATGTCCATAACTTTGTTGACAACTGCATGGCAGTGCACTGAAAGCATCATAATGCAACTTTTCATTTTTATCATGTCATCTCAAAAGACAGGATTTACACGGAGTTTGCTTAGTGTAATAGTGGTTATTAGCCATTATTTAAATCATGCAGTTACTGTAAATAAAGTAGGATCATATGACCCTGTCTGAAATGACTTTATAGGAATCTCATGTTTTATCTGTTAATTTCCTTCATGGTTCTCTAGATTTTTCTCATTATTTACTAAAAGAAATGCTAGAAAATAATTATAAGAAATATATACTTAAACAATGTAACAATGATCATAATCTTCCATACATGGCTGTGATGTGGACCTTGGGAATTTTAAATGCAAGAATACATTTGCACTCATGTAGCACAAGAGCAACAAATCAAGATCCTATATGGCTCAGACATCTGCGTTTCCACTTTCTTGCTTTGTTTCTTTTTTTTCTTCTTCTATACAGTCTTACTGCACGTAGTACATATTTTGTATGTATGTGCTACAGACGTTTTCTTGTTGCAGGCATCACTTAAAACTAACAAACAGAACATGAACTTCACATATACATGCCCCTATATCCTAGTGCCGTGAGCAGAATGTCATAATTTATGATAGAAAATTGATATCGTTCTTGTGATAATTAAAGATTCTCATTAAGAGGTGAAAATGCATTCAGTGCATTGGTAATAAAAAGCCACACAGAACTTTAGCAGGTTATATGCCAAAATCAATAACCTGCCATTTTATAATTAAAAGGCAAAATAAATGCTGGCAAAAAGTCCACTAAATTAGGAAAATTACCTGGAAGAGAAATGGAAAATATTGATTTTAATTTACAAAATATGTTAACTCTACCTGCCCTGTGTAGTAAGACAATTAGTAGGAAGCTTCCTATATTTTCATAACTCAGGAAGTGTTGTTAATTGCATATCAACTGTATGACTGTGTCATTTATTGATAATTCAGTTTTCCTTATTGAAAGGAAAAAGTGACATGCCCAGCTAGATAATATGTTTTGTAATAAGGATTTGGTCTTGTCTTTGAGAAATGCAGTGTTTGAAGTAGGTATCCTGTAGGTTATTCATGTTTGCATCCTCATATTTTTCTAATTTAATATTAAAGTTGCACACACTGTGTAAATGTAACAAAATGTTGTAAATGTAATAAAATGTTTAGCAAAATGGGAAATTCACCCCAGGGATCACATCTGTGACTCTGCTCGACAGGGGCACAGGAAAATCGTTTTCTTGGGTGGCGAAAGCCAGGGTACATTTTTTGGCTAGGCTTATATAGGCCCTAGGGCCAATTGCCTAGTATCTACCTATGAACCTATAAACCTAAGCAAGTATGAATGATCAAAACCAAATTGTTAACGTTAAATCCAGACTGGTTAAATGTACAAGAATTAACATTACAACAGAAGTAAATGACAGCTCAGCATTAATGAAGTAACATATCAACAAATCAAATACTCCAGCAGGCAGTATTTAGAGAGGCTTTTTTGCAAGGCACTGCATAACTATAGTGCAGCAGGAGCAAGAAGGGATGTATTTTAAATCCCTAAGAAACTAACTTGCCAAGCAAAATTACTCAACAATTCAAGCCTATAAAATATTTAAATGTAACAGTTTTGCACAGGAAGGTAATTCCCCCCAAAACATATAAATACCAGCTCCACAGCCACAGAAACACTAACAAGTGAGACCTTCCAAAGAAAAAAAACTCTGCCAGCAACCATGTACAGACCACCAGCACTGATTTCCTATAGAAAACAGTGATTGCAGACTGTATCATTGCCTAGTTATGCTGTCAGGTGGTCCCTCAGTGAGTTGTGACCAGCTGAGCAGCCAGCAAGGATGAAAACAATGTCTGAAAGTTTAATGTAGGGATGATTATTTCCTATGAAGTACTGAAACATTCAGATGGAAGAACTTTGCTTAAGCCTACAAACAAATGTCATGATTAACAGTAATCAACAGGTCTATGCTTATTGATCGAATGAAAAATTCATCAAATGGCTACTGAATGAACACTAAGCATCAGACTTCTGTTTTATCGAACTGTCATATCATCGTAAATAAAGTCATCAAAGTGTAATAGTTACCCAACAACAAAGAAATATCTCTCTGCATAATGTAAACTAAACAAAATGTTTCATTAATTTGCCCTTTTCCCCACTGCAGTGTGATCTTGGAGTTGCTATATATAGTTAGAGGGGGTGTGGTGGGCATAGCCCCACATATTGGGGGTGCAACCCCCCACCATGGCTGGTTACAGCTCTTATATAGCACGTTTATATGGAACAATCATACCTAATGATATGCATTTCTGACATACATTAAAATTGTATAATAAACTTTGTCTGCAATAAAACAAAGTAAATGTACTGTTTCAAAATACTACTTTAATAAACTAGTTTTACAATGAAGATATTACTGCAAATCTATATTAATAATATCAGCACATTTAGTGTAAAGTATACACATAGTACATGCTATTTCCTTGTTGTTGGCCAACTGTTACAGTTTGATGATTTTCTTTACGATGACAGGACTGTTCCATAAAATGGATGTTCAATATAAAATGTTCATTGAGTAGCCATTTAGTGATCATTTTGTTCGATGGGTAAACATAGACCCCTAATCGACCACTATATCCTTTGCCAATATAGCAATCATCATATGAATTCTTAATTCTCTAACTATTGTAATTACAATATTGAACTGAAAAAAAACTGCACATTTGTATGAACATATAACTATGTATGTCATTCCATTGGCATAGGACATGGCTGAAAAAGCAAATAAAAAATACATAACTTAATTAATTTACATGACTAAATAAATAAATAGAATCATGCCATTAATGATATTAAACTATTCCAGGCTTGGCTAAGAAGTATAACCCTGAACAAACTGACAAGTGAAAACACTATGCTATTCACTGGGAGAGTAATAAAATACTGAGATTTTACATTAGCAAATCAAGAGGCAAACAATGAAGTCAAATGAAAATGAAAAAGGAGACATAAGGCAATATATAACACAAGTGAAAGCATGGGTAATTAAAGAATGCCATGTACAGATGGTTGTCCCGGTACAAAAAACTGTTACGCTTTCTTATATTACAAAGTGTATTAAAATTTAATTTGAAAATCCTAACTGATATCCAACATTATGAATATAAGTTAAATGATTAGCATGTCACTCACTCACATAAATAAAACAATATACAATGATCTCTCTCTGTCTCTTTCTGTGTGTAATACTATTTGGAACACATAGATGTAGATGTGATGCAATAATTTCTCATTATGTGGCACGATTCATCTGGATAGACTAGTTTCAACTGAATACAAATCAGTGTAGACATCTACCTAAAAGCACTTTTGACAGAAGTTGAAAAAAGTCTGTTGGAAATGGGGAACTGTCCATGCACCCCCCCCCCCCAACTCCATGCATGAATTTGAATATACCTACTCCATGGTTGCACAGCAGTTGAGTATAAGGGCTCTGCTTTCACCAAAATGCTTTTGGCTGAACATTTTCAGTGTATTTGCATTTCACTAATTCACAATTTCCATTAGAATGTAATGTGGATGCCATATCAGAATGCATGTCTATGAGAATGTTCTTTGTGTGCAATTCTAAAGCTGCTTAACCTGCTCTAGTTAAATTCATTTTTCTAAGTTTGTCACATGAAGATTGAGCTTGGTCTTTTGGTCCACAAGAATGATGGAGCATTTATTTTTCAAAATTATCCAGTGGTCCTATACAACGGTTGTCACAAATGACTATATAAGAAAGACAGGTGAAATATGCTGTGAGAATATGAAGTACTGGATCACAAGAATTAAGCTCATTGAATCTTACTGATCACACATAACAGAAGGCTCACAACCCAATGCTCAGTGTAGTAAGATGTGACCTTCGTGCTATGGAGACATTAATGGGTGATCATTGCCTCTGCCTCTCTGGTGTGCAGAAATAAAGCCTTGACTGAGACCCAAATGATGAGAGCTTGATTAATGCCACCAGAACGAAAATAATTCTGTGAATGATGTAATGGCTACATGGGAAGTGTTGCTATCTCAGCCTTGAGGGCAGGAGTTGTGGTTCTTGTCACCCTCATGTCAACATGCTGAAATTGACAGGACCAGGGATATGGACATGATAACTGTAAACTTCATAGTATGTGTGCTGAGGCATTCACAAGCAAGAAGAACATGGATGATGCCCCATGGTGATTCAACAATAATATTAGCCACCATAGGGCAATATACATACATGTTGCCTCATGTCAGCAGTCTTGGTGAATGCACATACATTGAGAGTCATTTGGTGAAACTAATTCCATTGAATCTCAAAGACATAATTGTTTGCTGGTGGCACAAACTCCACTGCACCCACCACGTGTCAGAAATATGTTTATGTGTCACAAGATGGAAGAAACGCATGTACGTTTCTACTAATGAAGAATAATTGAATGGATATACTACTATCCAACATTTTTGCAGTACTGTTAAAAAATTACAAGAATATTAAATAGAGTTAGACATTAAACTTAACAAAAATAAGGATGCTGATTATGCATTATGAACTTTAAATGTGTCTAGGCAATACAGTCTAGGTGATTTGGAAAACTAATATTATACATTTGAATGACTGCTGGCCTTGTCTGGATAAAAGCAGAAGATCAAGAATGTGTTTAAAGGGATAAACTTTTATTTTGCATGCAGAAAATTCAAGATACTTCAAACAATCCCAAAGACATTTTATATCATAAGTTACTTGTTTTTACCTGCATAAAATTCTGGTGTATACACTGCACCCACAACTGGATTCAACTTCCAGCCTAAAAACAGACATAATGCAGATTTCAAATGTAATATATTTTCTGATAACTATAATAATACATACAAAACAGTTCATCACTCAGTGTAGATATTTGCTTAAAACATAATATGTTATTATTTCCAAGCTTCATGAAAGGAGTTTTATAAGGAGTCAAACAATAAAGGGTCGTTAGCTTTTTATTTCTCAATAACACACGTTATTTATTTGTTCTTGTAATCATTTTGTAAATGTTAACAATTATAAAAATGCAGCATTGTGACAACATTAAGGATGATCTAAATGCAGAGATGTATTAAACATCTGGTGTTAGCAAGAAGCATTGGTATAGTTCTCTATTTATGAGCTCAGTTTCTAAATGTAACCTGCTACATTTACTAGCATTACAGTAACAGTCAAGCACTAATTCATCTTTAGTAATAGTAAATTCATGTGATGTGCTTTAATAAAATGACATTGCTCCAACATTCCAGGACATGTACATTTAAGGAGTTAAGAAAACTAACTGACTAACTAAATAAATAAATAACTAAATAAACTCTCTCTCTCTTTTTATCACTATTTCCCTCGTTTTGTCCCATCCACATTTGAACACTTCATTGAACATAGATGAAGATTTTTCTATTCAAATGAGCACCAAAATGATACCATTAAGCTATGGGAGAAAGGGATGGACATGGCTGTGGTGAATACGTATTTTAACAAGAGGGAGGAGCATAGGGTGACATACAAGAGTGGAGGAAGATGCACACAGGTGGATTATATCTTATGTAGGAGGGCCAGTTTGAAGGAGATCAGAGACTGTAAAGTGGTGACCGGAGAAAGTGTAGTTAGGCAGCATAGGATGGTGGTTTGTAGGATGACGTTGGTGATCAAGAAGAGGAGGAGGAGTGTGAGGGCAGCACCAAGGATCAAATGGTGGAAATTGAAAAAGGGTAATTGTGAGGTGGAGTTCAGGGATGAGTTAAGACAGGCACTGGGTGGCAGTGAAGAGTTACCAAATAGCTGGGTAACTACAGCAAAGCTAGTCAGGGAGACGGCTAGAAAGGTGCTCGGTATCACATCTGGACAGAGGAAGGACGACAAGGACACATGGTGGTGGAATGAGGAAGCACAGGAGAGTATACAGACAAAAAGGTTGGCAAAGAAGAAGTGGGATTGTCAGAGAGATGAAGAAAGTAGACAGGAGTATAAGGAGATGAGGTGCATGGCAAAGAGAGAGGTGGTGAAGGCTAAGGATAAGACATATGAAGAGTTGTATGAAAGGTTGGACACTAAGGAGGGAGAAAAGGACACATACCGATTGGCTAGACAGAGGGACTGAGCTAGGAAAGATGTGCAGCAGGTAAAGGTGATAAAGGATAATGAGGGAAACATACCCACAAGTGAGGAAAGTGTGTTGAGGAGATGGAAAGAGTACTTTGAGGGGTTGATGAATGAAGAGAATGAGAGGGAGAGAAGGTTGGATGATGTGGGGATAGTGAATCATGAAGTACAATGGATTAGCAAGGAGGAAGTAAGGATAGCTATGAAGAGAATGATGAATGGAAAGGCTATTGGCCCAGATTACATACCTATGGAAGCATGGAGGTGTTTAGGTGAAATGGCAGTGGAGTTTTTAACCAGATTGTGTAATGAAATCTTGAAAAGTGAGAGGATGTCTGAGGAATGGAGAAAAAGTGTTTTGGTACCGATTGTTAAGAATAAGGGTGACATGCAGAGCTGTAGTAACTACAGAGGGATTAAATTGATCAGTCACAGCATGAAGTTATGGGAAAGAGTAATGGAAGCTAGGTTAAGAAGGGACATGATGATTAGTGATAAGCAGTATGATTTCATGCTGGGAAAGAGCACTACAGATGCGATGAGAGTGTTGATGGAGAAGTACAGAGAATGTCAGAAGGAGTTGCATTGTGTTTTTGTAGACTTAGAGAAAGCATATGACAGGGTGCCTAGAGAGGAGTTGTGGTATTGTATGATGAAACCGAACAGGTAGAAAAATGCTCACTTTATTATGTAACAAACAAAGCTTTCAGGAATGTCCCTTCTTCAGTGTTAATGTTAAATGAATTAAAACATTATTATATAATAATTTTTCAATAACCCACATGACACAGCTACCCAATGTATAAACGAACATTATTAAGAATACAAGCACTTCTAAAAGGCTCAGTATTTTCAAAGCGTAAAATGCTTATATATTATATTCATTCTTATAAAGAAGAATTTTTTCTCAAAAAAAAAAAACATAAAATCAATCAACTAGCACATTTCTAGTAAAATATACATAGTTTAACTAAATAATATATAAAAAATATATAAAAAACAAGTTGAAAACATATTAATAATAATGTTTATGCTTCATACTTATTGACATAAAATATCTGCTAAAAAGTTTTCTTTTAATACACCATATGTTCCTAACTTTCTAATATGTGAATAATAGAATAACACTTAAACCAATGCTGGATTTCAGACAAAAGCAATACAGATAGTTAGATATTCTATTATCTGTGTTTATATTAAGTATGTATATGCACATATATATATTTCTATATATTATTTAATTAAACTATGTATATGTTACTAGAAATGTATTAGTTGATTGATTTTATGTTTTTTTTTTTTCAGTAAAAATTCTTCTTTATAAGAATGAATATAATATATATGCATTTTACGCTTTGAAAATACTTTGCCTTTTAGAAGTGCTTGTATTCTTAATAATAATTTGTGGTTTGGTCACAAGGGCAAAGCCCGAGTGACCAAACAAAGCCAACTGTGAGTAAATCCGGCATTACACACACCCAGGCGTGGGTTATTGCTATTATACAATGATATTATTTAAGAAAAAAAATAATTAATTTTCTTAAATAATGGCATTGTATAATGCCTCCTTGCTGCCCTTCTGCAGCTGTCTGGTATTCTGCGGCAGTTCTGGTGTACTGCGCATGCGTATGCCTACACAGTACATCAGAGTTGTGGACAAAAGCAATGGAGAAAGCAAGATCTCCATTGCTTTTTACAAACTGTTTCGCTATGTTAAATGGGTTTAACATAGCGAGACAGCTTTAAAAAAAGCAACGGAGCCGTTTCTTTTTTTAAAGCTGTCTCTCTATGTTAAACCCATTTAACATAGTGAAACAGTTTGTAAAAAGCAACGGAGAAAGCAAGATCTCCGTTGCTTTTTTACAAACTGTCTTGCTATGTTAAAAACAGTGTGAAGCAACGGAGATCTTGTGTTCTCCGTTGCTGTAAAAAAAAAAAAAGAGTTATAGTAATGGAAAAAGTCCCAGTGACCAGACCTTTTTCCATTACTATAATTGATTTACAATGTGCAAGCTGACCAATCAGCATGCACATTTTTTTAAATATTAATGGGGGGTCATTGTATAATGCTTGTTTATACATTGGGTGGCTGTGTCATGTGGGTTATTGAAAAATTATTATATAATAATGTTTTAATTCATTTAACATTAACACTGAAGAAGGGACATTCCCGAAAGCTTTGTTTGTTACTTAATAAAGTGAGCGTTTTTCTACCTGTTTGGTTTTCTTTTTGTTGTTCGGAAGTATAAGGATCGGTGGAAGCTAACTAAATTTGAACTTTCTTTATTTGTATTGTATGAGGAAGTCAGGAGTGTCAGAGAAGTATGTAAGAGTGGTACAGGATATGTACGAGGGTAGTGTGACAGTGGTGGGGTCTGCAGTGGGAGTGACAGATGCATTTAAGGTGAAGGTGGGGTTACATCAAGGATCAGCTCTGAGCCCTTTCTTATTTGCAATGGTGATGGACAGGTTGACAGACAAGATCAGATAGGAGTTCCCGTGGACTATGATGTTTGCAGATGACATTGTGATCTGTAGTGAGAGTAGGGAACAGGTGGAGGAGACCCTGCAGAGATAGAGATATGGTCTAGAGAGAAGAAGAATGAAGGTCAGCAGGACTAAGATAGAATATATGTGTGTGAATGAGAGGGAGGATAAAGGAATGGTGAGGATGCAAGGAGTAGAGGTGGCGAAGGTGGATGAATTTAAATACTTGGGGTCAATAGTTCAGAGTAACGGTGAGTGTGGAAGAGAGGTGAAGAAGAGAGTACAGGCAGAATGTAGTGGGTGGAGAAGTGTGTCAGGAGTGATTTGTGACAGACGAGTACCTGTAAGAGTGAAAGGGAAGGTCTACAAGAGAGTAGTGAGACCAGCTATGTTATATGGATTGGCGACAGTGGAATTGACAAAAAGGCAGGAGTTTGAGCTGGATGTGGCAGAGTTAAAGATGTTAAGATTTGCACTGGGTGTGACGAGGGTGGACAGGATTAGGAATAAGTATATTAGAGGGTCAGCCCAGGTTGGAAGGTTTAGAGACAAAGCCAGAGAGGCAAGATTACATTGGTTTGGACATGTGCTGAAGAGGGATGCTGAGTATATTGGGGAAAAGATGCTAAGGATGGAGCTACCAGGTAACAGGAAAAGAGGAAGACCTAAGATAAGTTTTATGGATGTGGTGAGAGAAGACATGCAAGTATTTGGTGTGACAGAGCAAGATGAAGAGGACAGGAAGAAATGAAAACAGGTGATCTGCTGTGGTGACCCCTAATGCGAACAGCCGAAAGAAGATGATGAAGCTATGGGAGAATTCCCAAGGTGTTCCGGGGGATACCATTAAGCTATGGGAGAATTCCCATGGTTTTCTGGGGGATACCATTAAGCTATGGGAGAATTCCCAAGGTGTTCCGGGGGATACCGTTAAACTATGGGAGAATTCCCAAGGTGTTCTGGGGGAATAAAACAGCTTTAATAGGTTTATAGGATCATAGGTGTGTACTAGGCTAATGGCCCTGGAGCCTTGACAAGGCTAGCCCATAGGATTACCCTGGCATCGTGCCACCCGACCTTAGTTCCCAGTGCCTCTGTCAAGTAAAGCCACTGGAGTGATCCCTGGGGTGAATTTTCTATTTCCTATCCAATCATCACAATTTTTCTTGAAGAGGGTCAGTGACATGCTCTGCTTGACATGCATGGGAAGTCGATTCCAGCATGTTCTGTTGATTGTGGTAATGAGGTTGAGGTCTCTGGAGTGTTTGGTGTGGAGGGATTGGGATTTCTTCAGCTGTAGCATTTCTAACAGAGCTGGGTCAGACATGGCTTTGTAAGTCAAGCAGAGATCACCTGTAAGTAGGCAATATGAGACAGAGAATATTTGGAGTTTTTTTAGTCTGTCCATATAGGACAAATGTTTGAGGGCTAGGGTTGTCTTTGTGAGGTATTTTTGCAGCTTCTCCACTTGTTGCAGGTGTTTAGTCAGGTACATGCCAAATGGGGCATTGTACTCAATGATTGGGCTAATGAGGGAAGAGTAGAGGGAGACAATGACCTCTTTCTTCCTGGATGCAAAACCCTTAATAGTGAGATGTATGACATAGAAGGACTTTCTGACCACAGTGGCAATGTGGTGGTCAAAAGAGAGGTTGCTGTCAATCTGTGTTCCCAGATCTTTTATAATGCCTTCAGTATTCAATGGACTACCATCGATGGGGTAATTCATGGGAAATGGGTCTTTCCCACTTTTGGCATTGAGCTTAAGGCCATGGCTCTGACATCAGTCGCTGATCTCAATGAGGCCTTTCTGTAGGATGTCAACATCACTTGGGGAGTTAATAATAGCTTCCAACTTGCAATCATCTGTAAATTGTGTCAGCCAGAGTCCCTTTGTGTCAGCCTGGACTTCAGAGAAGTAGATACCAAACAGAAGAAGACCCAGGACCGAACCCTGTGGGACTCCACTCATGACTTGTTAGCAGTCTGACTTGGAGTCAGCTACTTTCACACTGTGGGTTTGACCTGTGAGCCAGTTTGCAACCCACCTAGTGATATAGGAGTGGATGTCTAGCTTAGTGAGTTTTTCCTATGATTCCTGAGTGGGGAATGGCATCAAAGGCCTTGGCCAGATCAAGGTAGATTGTATGAACCACCTTGCCTTCATCTACAGCTCTGGTGACTGACTTGAAGAAGTTGACCAAGTTGAGCAGGCATGATCTACACTTCAAAAAACCAAACTGTGTGGGATCGAGAGTTTGGAGATTCCCTACATTCTTGTTTATTTGGTCCATGATGATGATGCTGCATTCCATAGCTTTGCATATCAGACACATCAGGCTAATAGGGAGAGTGTTCCCAGGGTCTGTAGTCGCTCCTGCTTTGTAGAGAGGGATGACTGTAGCAGTGTGCCATTTGGTAGGGACAAAGCTTGAGCTCAGGCTATGATTGAACAGGGCACACAGGGGAGGTGCCAGTTCACTCTGTAGTTCATGTAGAACACAGCCAAAGAAGCTGTATTCTTGGCCTTGGACAGTGATCTTTTAACCTGTGCAGAAGTAATACTGGGTGCCTGGCAATCTACTGGTATTGTGACTGGTCCCTTAAAGACGAGAGGGGGTAAAGTTGGCACTGAATCTGTTGGCCAGTATATTGGCAATATCTGTTGGCTCGGTATAAGAGGTACCATTGTGCAGTAGCTCAGAACAAATTTGGATATTGCCGTGGAAATTCTTTACGTAACTATAGAAGGCCTTGTGATTGTCTTTACTATCTGCTGCAATTCTGTTTCCATAGCTAGCTTTAGAGGATTTGATGAGGGATCTCAACTTTTTTTTGAGGCTGATAAGGGAGTTTTTCCAGTCTTTGGACTTCACCTTTTTCTGCATCAATTTCCTCCTTTTGTTGAAGAGTTTGTTTATGGCAGGAGACTGCCAGATTGGCTTCCTTTTTTGGAGGAGAGCATCTTGGTTATTTCTGTTAGGTATGGTGAGATCTATGCATTTGTGTATGTGTTCGTACAGTGCATTGGTGTATGATTCGGCTGTCATGCAACTGATCTCCATTTGCATACATGCAGTGAAGTTAGCCTCCTCTGTTTTTAGGAGCCCAAAGTTAGCTTTGGAGAAGTTTTTCATGGTGGTTACCTTTGCGGGGGGGGGGCGGTGTTCGGGGTGGGAGGGATGTGGAGTTCCAAGGTGATTAGTTTGTAGTCAGATCTAACCAGGGAGGAGTTAACTATTGGTATAGAGCAATGGTCGCCCAAGTTAGTAATGACCAGGTCAAGGATGTTGCTACCTCTAGTAGGGGTAAGAACAAATTGGTCCAGGGTATTGGAATTAATGAATTCCAAGAAACATTGGGCAAGTATATTGGTACATGAGCAGTTTTCCCAGTTAATGGAGGGGCAGTTGAAGTTGCCTAGTATGACAGTGTTAGGTAGGACCTTATTGCTCTCCAGAGCGCTTAGAAACATGGACTGTGAGTCTTGGGACATGGTCAGGGATCCATAGCAGGCTACAACCTGAATCGCTGTCTTACCCAATGTTAGCTTCACCTGAAGTATCTCAGATGCGTTATGTTGGACTACCAGTCTGGAGGTGTGCACATCCTTTATGAATATGGAAACACCACAGCTTTTGGATCTTCGGTCCAAGTTCTGGGGACAAAAGGTGTGGAATGATTTATAGCCAGGTAGTGCAGGGGTGCTTTTTGCTGCCTTGAACCAGGTCTCTGTTACAGCACAAATGTCGATATTCTCCATTTTAAGGAGTGCTTCCAGTGAGTGCATTTTGAGATTTAGACTTCTAGCATTGAGCAGCATGACCCTCAGATCGCATTTGTTTGAAGCTGTTACAGTGGTACTTTGTTCTTTGTATCACCACCTAAAAAAGGTACTACAGGGGTGGCAAGAGCCTTGGCCAGTATATGGAAGCCCTGCCACTGTTATTCTTCTCATGGTATATGTTGAGTATACTACATATGCTGTTCATGAAAATCATAGTAAATCATTTTGTCTTCATTTTCATATATACTGACCACATCAATGCCTTGTCTCTGTTCTACAGACTGTTAACAGGAGACTTTCTACATATGAATCCCTTACCCAGAAAAAAGGTCATCTATGAATGATTTAACACCCAGTTCCCCCCAGATGTGGAGAATACTGCAGAAGAGACATGGCCTCCCTTCCATACATGCTCTTAACCAGTGACAAGCAGTATTCCTCATCGATCATGTGACTGGCTATTCCTGACCAAATGAAGATAAGTGGCATTGCAGTATTATTATGTTTAGATGGCATTGTGACTTAGAGGCATCCGGTTATAATCCCATGAATGGTAACATTGAATTATTAGCTTCTCAGCCAAGCATATACACTAACAGACTGAACCTGCAGTTCCTCTCATACTGAGCAGGATTACTACTGCAACAACACATCATCAGTAGGGTAAACCTAGCTCACAATGGTTTAAACTCAGCTCATGTTCCCCATTAATCTGTGAACAATGCAATGATTGGTGAATCCTGTTTCATAATCATAGGAACAGCCAGCAGCAGTGGACAAAAAGTGACAACCCCATACACTCTTAACTGCCACAAATCACTTATCCCTGTGGTACCTTTTCCAACACCTCCAGATCAAAACCCAAAAAGCCAGAAGGATATTAATGCTGCACTTTAACAGTTTGTGCTCATACTGAAAATCGAGATCAAGCAAGCTTTTGCTCTTCTGCTCCACAGGAGTTTTTTTTTCCCCCTGAGCTTGCCTTTTGACACTTACATTACTCACTGATGTACTGCCCCTGTCAAACTCCCCAGAGTGGGTTGTGCCCAGAAGCCCAGGTGCTTGGAGACAGAAGCAAGACTCCCGATGGGACTTGCCCCTTGCCTCACTGGGGTAAGACAAAAAAAAAAACAATAAGAGCTGGCACAGAAGCCACCCTCAGACCCCATGCGGATGGTCCACCTGCACTTCAGCATCAAATGGCTTCAGAAATACTCAGTCCATGGATGGAAACCACTTCTGTAACCCCAGGACTGCCCCTTGTACTACTAGTGGAAATAAGCAGCTCCTAAATGCTTTACCCCATGCATGGGTCCCCTCAAATTATCTATGTTATGAATGAAGATGTTCTCACTAGGGGTAATAAGCAATTATAGACCATACAATGGGTAAGGAGAGTTTAGCAACAAAAAATATATGTTAATCCATGCACCAAGAGGGACACTGGCTAGGCTTAAAATGTCCTGCACGGTCAGCTAACCTAGCACTTACCTATGGTTCAAAATCATTGAAATTCCAGTACATCTCAAGTACTAAGCACCTGCCACCTAGATGTATTTAGCTTTAATCATCAAATTTCAAAGAAGATATTGTAAAAATGAGGTGGAACAAAACATGGGAAAATAAAAAGCATCTGAAAACATAGAATATATATACAAGGAGTTTACTGTCTTAAATTGGTATTGTCAATAGGAGTCAAAATAACATAAGGATTGTCAATAGCATCAGCTGGCTTGTAAAGAAAAAAGTCACAGAATTGTAGAGGAAACATGAAAGCACAATTTAATTGAGAGTGAAATCTGATGTAAGGTGCCATGACATGCACTTCAATCTATCAAGAATAACACTACATCTGCAAAGAAACAAAGAGAAAGAAAGGTTTGGCAGACATCAGAAAAATAAACAGTTCAGCACAGGGCAGAAGAAAGTCAGTGTCTTTCATCTAATTGTGTTCCTATTTTTGGGTGCAATAATCTGAACATTTCAAGGCACAATTTTAAGGTGCTACATGAAAATTCAGTATCAAATTGGAAATATTTTTTGTAATCATACGTAGTAGTACATAGCTGCAAAAGTTGTATTAATGAAAACATTGAAAAATCAGTCACTTACAGTATCTTTCATATTCCATAATACTCTTTGTCACAGTGAGTATGTGTTTCTGTCTGTGCGCCACACACATGTATGTGTGCACGCACACATGTGTGTGTGTGTGTGTGTGTGCGTGTGTGTGTGTGTGTGCATGTGTCTGTGTGTGTGTCTGTGCATGTGTCTGTGCCTGTGTATGCGTGTATGTGCGCGTGCGTGTGTGTGTGCCTGTGCCTGTGCGTGTGTGTGTGTGTGTGTGTGTGTGTGTGTGTGTGTGCATGTGTCTGTGTGTGTGTCTGTGCGTGTGTGTGCCTGTGTATGCGTGTATGTGCGCGTGTGTGTGCGTGTGTGTGTGTGTGTGTCTGTGCCTGTGTGTGTGTGTGTGTGTGTGTGTGTGTGTGTGTGTGTGTGTGTGTGTGTGTGTGTGTGCATGTGTCTGTGTGTGTGTCTGTGCGTGTGTGTGTGCCTGTATGCGTGTATGTGCGTGTGCGTGTGTGTCTGTCTGTGCCTGTGTGTGTGTGTGTGTGTGTGTGTGTGTGATGTGCACATGCCTGGACGCCAACATAATTCACATAAGGCTGGGTAGAAGGGGTCTGAGAGTATAAATAGATCTCTCTTTGATTTTAAAATACACTAATGGCTGCTCTATTCATCTAAGAAAAATTCTCTGAGATGCAGATCGATGCAGATGGCTGCTTAAAGGCTGTCTCACTTTTCATTTCCTTCACACTCCTTCTTTGATAGCTGAAAGATCAAACTTGTTTTCCTCTCTTTATTTTTTCTAGTCAACAGAAAAAAAGACTTAATTTGTCATAACAATAAGAGCAATTAAACTTTATGGTGTCTCTTCTGTGAGCTTTGTACTAGACTATGCCTCTGGTGGTTAATCAAGAGTGACAGAAATGGACGTGTAAGATTTGAGCGCTGTTTAGATATCATGCCTAGAAAGATAGAACAAGCAAAGACCAGCTCTCTTAATGTGCTGGTTGTAACAAAATAAAAAAAATAAAGAAAACTGTTTCCTGCTGTGTTTGAGATGCATTAAGTTTACTTACACCACAAAAAAAAAAAAAATGATAAGCAACTGACAAGTAATAGGCTTCCACATGGGGTAACTCATCAATAAATATGCTATGTGAACTTACATAATTAATAAATGTCATAAGACCTGTTTTCTATTGTAATAATACATTTTCTTCTGCTACTATGTTATATTAAATGCTGGTAGTTTGTTTGCATCTTTTGGCTTTTCCCGGTTAGGGGTCGCCACAGTGGAACTCCGGTCCGCTAATGATTGGCAGTAGAGTTTTACATGCTGGCTTGCCGGGCCTAACACACAACCTTCAACAAAGGAACGCCCGTTCACGCATGTCGCTACACTGAAGACGCTCTAACTGAGAATCGAACGGGCAACGTCTAACTGTGAGGCGACAGCGCTACAGCAGCACCACCACCACAGTCTGTATTAAATGCTGGTAGTAGATGCTTATAATTACTTTTTTTTTACATATGCCATTTTTTTTATTTTATTTATTAATTTATTGACAAGGTTAGTCTCACCTGACCAGTACTTCTTTTAAGGAGTGACTCAAGGCCATATTCATACTGATTAGAAAAGGTTGGTCAGATTAATGGTGAAATTACCCTAATCTTTTCATAAGTGTTCTGGGATGTCTTACATGCACCTGATTGACCACCAATTCAGGAAATGGGGCTCCAGTGTAACATCTCATTCTAAGGAGAGCATGGTGCAGTTCATAGGTTCGGTGCAGCCTACCTCCAGTACTCCATTTCCTCAGTATCCTGCAACATGAAATAACTGCAACTTAATTTTCTCCCCTTTCCTTTAGAGTTTGAAGACCAGATGCAGGGTGACTTTATTTTTTTCTCATCCATATGTCAAGGTGCTGTTTGAAAGGGATAAGACAACTACTTTGTTTTATATCAAAGTCAGTTCCATATGAGAGGAAGCTATCATGCCTATTGGTCCTATTAATACTGCAGGGAAGTTAAGTTCCCCGTCTTGTTTTTTTGCAGGTTTGTAGGAGGAAACATTGCAATGGATCCTTTATGGCTTTGTATGTGAGGCTGTGGTCCTCTCTATCTTAAGAGTCAGTAGGAAACAGAGATAAAAGAGAATGCTTTAACTCATTACAGCCAGGTGACACCTGTAGGTGCTTCTGCAGTTACATCCCACTGAAGCCTTTACGCATCAAACAGTGCTTGCTCATATATTTGCATTAATGATATTAAAACAATACAACACAGAACGTATTACAATAGTTCATTTTAAAGCTTGCACAGTGCCAGACACCACTGTGTTGATATCTGACTTCTGTTTACTACAAGTAAAGAGATACTAATTGCTGTTCATATAATATTTATTTATATTTTCAAGAATGTCACATTTTTCGAAATATCACAAAAACTACGTAGCACAGACAGAACTGCACAGCCTTTTATGAAAATTTCTCAGATGGATGAATAAAATGCTACTAACCATAAAAAGTTTTTTTAAAATGTGCGACTATAAAAAAATTAAGTAAAAATAAGTCCATGTAGTTCGAAGCTCTACGAAACTTAATTGAAGACACAGATTTTATTAAGTTACATGAACCAAAAAAAATGTTAAAACATTAAGCGCTTTCATCTATATACTTGGACTTCATCAGAACTAGATCAGGTCTAAAAAAGTGCACCTTATAAATAACCCCTAATTAGCCAAGTTAAATTAACACCTCAAACTGGTTTAAAATTTTAAACAATCTTCCAATTAAAATATGATGGAATACAAGAATACATTAAATAAAAAACACCATCACTTTAAGACCTTATGTACATAAAAATCCACTCATTATATTTACTCAAACTACAAATAAAAAATGTAAAAAGACAATGAAAGAAGTAAAAGAATTATCAAGTATATTTAAATACACATTTCACAATTTGGCTGTTCTTATTCTTAACACAGACTTAATTGAATTGTGGTCACTGAGGCCAGGTTTCAATGTAGCGTCAAGTTTAAGTTGCCAAAGGAGTTCCTTATATTCCAATCTATTTTCCCAAGCACCTCCTCTACCATCCTTTGGAACTATTTCCAAAATACCAAAAACAATTTTTTTAAAACTAACTCATGTTAATGAATGTCTAAATAAAGCATTTTTTCAGGTTAGACTTTCTCACATCATACAAGTGCTTAGAAATCCTTTTAGCAAGTTTTCTCTCTGTCTTCCCTATATAAAAAGAGAAACACTGGTTACAGATGGCTAAATATACCAACCCTACTTAAGTACAGTCATCTTTCCTAAATATTATTGTTGTTCGACAAATTACAGCGACGTCATTTACTAGTATCTGTCCTATATGTTTGTCTGCACTTCCCTAGCACTTTCGTAATATTGTTATGTACTTTGTAAATGAAAGTAGGTTTAACCCACAAGTGCTGCTAAAGTTCCTTATTGGTTTTTAAAATAACCCAGTTCTGAGAAATGACTTTGTTACTTAAACGATCATAGTTAATAGCCATCCCATGTTGAAGTTTTCCAAACTAGGTTGTTTATTTAAACCTATTTCCTTTAATAAGTCAGGTTTTCCTGAAATACAATGAAATTTAGTTTCCCTATTCTCCACAACTTCTTTTCTCAGTGTCCTTAAAAGATCCAAGGGGTACATCTAAAACATAGAGGTAATATTGTTTAACTCTTTCTCAAAAAGATCATCTGATATCATTTTAGTGGCCCTGATGAACTGGCTCCTTACATACAGTGCATGAGAAGACTGCTACTGTAGTTGAGATAACAACTGGAGAAAGTCTCTTTCCTGTATGTACTAGACGTTAGCACCCCATTATCAACTGTACATTGAACACGCTACCTTGTTGGTTCATGTTATGTGTGAATCTCAAGAAATCTGTGGTACTAGTCAAATAGTTCAAAAATACCTCTATTTCAAGAGGGCCCCCTTTCCAAATAAAATACAAATGTCATCCAGGTATCTAACATAAAAAGAACATAGTGGGGCAAACCTGGAGTTAAGCATGAATCTTTTCTCCCATGATGCCATAAATAACAAGCAGCCCCCATTGCCACCCCATTAACTTGCTTATATTATTCCCCCTCAAAGAACAGGGAGCTATTACTCAGCACGTAATCTATCAATTCTACCAAGAAATGTCTTTGTCTTGTTAAAACGTTGGTGTTCTAAAAGTACTTCCTCAAAACGCTCCAATCCAATTTCATGGGGAATACATGAAAATAGATCTATCGCATCCAAAGCCAGGAAGCATGCTTGCTCATTAAAAAATCTGGATTTAGTCTAGTTAAAAAATCCCAAGATTCACAAAGAATATTTGGGTTGTGGTTTAATAAGGATTTCAGTTTCTATATTTGCAGTAATAATATTAAAACCATGCTACATAGAAAGTATTACATTATTAGTTCATCTTAAAGCTTATGCTATGACAGACACAAAGTGTTGATATCTGACCTCTGTTTAGTGCAAATAAAGAGATATTAATTGCAGTTCATATAACATTTATTTATATTGTCATGAATGTCACACTTTTCTAAATATCTCAAAAACCAACTAGCGCAGACAGAACTGCACAGCTTTAGATGAAAGTTCTCAGTTGGATGAATAAAATGCTACTAACATTATGTATGTAACTTCAGTAATTGCTGAAATATTCTAGATTGTTTACAAATGTTACAAATATAATAGCTACTATGTTACTGTGACTTTTAAAATCCAGTTTAAATCCTAGTGCCTAAAGAATACGCCTTCTTCTTCTTCTTTCGTCTTTTTCCCGGTTAGAGGTCGCCACAGCAGATCATCTGTGCCTAAAGAATACTACAGTTATAAAAATGATTTGTGCTAAAGAGCTTGCCATTTACACTTTTGCAGTAACTGCTATGTTTCCATAGATATGAACACTTGTTTGAAATGTGAGGACATAACTAGATTCTATAAAAAAGTGTAGACTCCGCCCATTGGAAGTTGCAGTGCAAACTTCTTGAGCTCCATTGGAGGGACTGAATTAAGATGGTCTGTAATACGAGAAGACGTCCTTTATTTTCTTAGTGAGGAGATGCTGTGTTCATTTGTATGTTGAATGATCATACAAGTACATAATGAAAGCACCGTTATACTAAACTTTGATTGAAAGAGTAGAGAGGGATAAATGAAGTTTGGCAACAAACTATTTATTTATTTATTTATTTGCAACATATTTGCAAGATTATTATTATTTATTTATTTATTTATTTTTCTTTTCTCATGACGTCTTCCTTGCAAGGTTATCCTTGTTAGGCTACATGCTTTTGGTGTTGAGCAGGGTGCTAATAGCTTTATCATTGGTGGGTAGGGTGTATTTTCCATTATACCATGACCCCCCATTAATATTCCAAAACGTGCATGCTGATTGGCCAGCGTGCACATTGTAAATCAACTTATACAAATGGAAAAAGGTCCGGTCACCCGGACTTTTTCCATTAGTATAAGTCTTTTTTTAAAACACTGTCTCGCTATCTTAAAAGAGTTTAACGTAGCGACACAGGTTTAAAAAAGCAACGGAGATCTACGTTGTTTTTTTTAAAGCTGTCTCGCTATGTTAAACTCCTTTAACATAGCGAGATAGGTTTAAAAAAAAAAGCAACTGAGAAAGCAAGATCTCCGTTGCTTTTTACTCTGTTTTGCTATGTTAAATGGGTTTAACATAACGAGACAGCTTTAAAATAAGCAACGGACATCTCCGTTGCTTATTTTAAAGCTGTCTCGCTATGTTAAACCCATTTAACATAGCGAAATAGTAAAAAGTAATGGAGATCTTGCTTTCTCCGTTGCTTTTGGCCACAGCTCTGATGTACTGCGTGGGCATGCGCAGTACATCAGAACTGCCACGGATACCAGACAGCTGTGGAAGGGCAGCAAAGAGGCATTATACAATGCCATTATTTAAGAAAAGTAATTGTTTCTTTTCTTAAATAATGTCATAGTATAATAGCAATAACCCACTTCTGGGTGTGGGTAATGCGGGATTTACCCACGGTTGTCTTTGTTTGGTTCCTCGGGCTTCGCCCTCGGGACCAAACCACGCCAACCTTGGGTAAATCCCACATTACCCACACCCAGGTGTGGGTTATTGCTATAGTGTCCCCTATATTTTACATGTCCATGCAGTTTCTGGGGTTGTAGGGTTTAGTAACGTAATAGTTTGAGCAGAAGCTGTGATCGTGCATGGTACAGTTACTCGGTTAGTATTTCAGCATGTGGGGAGGTTTGAGTACTTTGGCAGTGGCCGGTGTAGGTTGGTTTCGTTACTCTTGGAGCCCTGCTTATATAAAAATAAATAAATTACTTATGTCACATTAAAAAAAAAAAACCTGCTCTGAAGAGTTTCATCAGCTTAGGTTAGGATGACAGTAGTTTTCTATTCCACTGGTACAGAGGGCGATCTTTCTGGTTAGTTGTCATTCATGGTGGTAGAATTAATGGCATTTCCGATGCTTAGGAGTTTTCTTGTTCACAAGGGCACCCAGAGCATGCATAGTAGAACAGAGTGAGCTGCCCAGTGGTTGTGTCAAACATGTTGGAAGGGTTCCATGTCTTGGATCTGAGGCCATAACTCTCAACTCTATATATTTTAGTGGAGTATCCAGATCTTGCGGTGGTTGATAAGGGATAAAATTAAAAAAAAAAAAAAAAAGTAAATGTGGTTTTGATGCACGGAACTCCTACATACAGAATTTGGGAGGGATGAAGACTCAGCTAGTGATTGGCAAGCGGGAAAGGGTAGCCATCGGTTGTTTCCAGCTTGATCTCATATCTCTCAACTGTTCAGATTTCGCATAATGCCCTGAATTTGACTCATATTTTGGTGCATTTTCATAAAGGGTCCAACGGTTAAAAAAAGCATGTCCAACAGCTCCTTTTAAGGTTTACAGGAGCAATATTTAACATTCACAGTGTTTTGCCGAATGCCTAGACTTACGCCCCATACTTGGGTCCTTTTCTCATTAGTAGCCTTTCCCGGGCTCTGAATGAGGCATGCGCAGCTGGTGCGATTGGTTTCAGTATGAAAAAAAAGAAAGAGAGAAAGTGGTATGTATATTGTCTCTACTAGGGGTCAATACATGGAATGTGCTTGTTGCTTCAGCCAGGGATTGCTTTCCAGAGTTGTGGGTCGGACATGGGAAATTGCGGTTGGGGCAGTCCTGGTTGAACATGTTGGTATGTTTTGTTTGAGTTTGTAGACCCTTATTGGTGCACGCAGAGCCTTGTGTGTTTCTCTGCTAGAGCTTGCCTTCCTGCCTGTACAACATGATTGGGAGCGAGTGAATGCTGGGTACACTGTATTTGGTGATGGACGGAAGTCCCACCTACTTGACCAACAGACTCTGCAGTATCGGTTACTTCTCTTTTGGGCACTGTGGATGATGGTTATTGCCCATCATGTCCTTTAGATGCTCTTACTATATGCTGACGCTTTATTGCTGCTTCGGATGTTGATGGGCAGAGTTTGCATTTTAAATAGATCGGGATGGGTGTTGCAGCTTTGTCCTCCCATTTTGGCAGACATGGTGTTGACGAGTTTCTGCTGTCAGAGGGGAGAATCACCATAGTGAGGGAGGGTCTAATGGCTCCCAGTCTGTGTGACTTGTACCTGCCTTGATTGGCAGTTGTATTAGTTAACTTCACAACATGTTCCTCTTAACATGGGGGTGTCAGAAAACAGAGTTGGTATACTAGGATTTAAGGTGCTTCTTCGTGACATGCTATGCCTTAAAGATGAACCCTTTCTAAGTGCGGTCTCCGTTAAGTGTGGTTTAAAGTGTTGTAGGGACTCCTTTTGTTGGTGGAAGGTGAATACAAAAAAAAAAAAAAAAAAACTTCAACAGACTTTAGTACTTGTTTCTCTGGGGTATGTACAGAAATTGGAACATGGAGGGTGAATGTGTTTCAGGAAACATGTGCGTACTGGTTCTCAGTGGCAGCAGTCTTTGAAGCTGCATTTGTGCGGGTTTGAGAGCAACTTGTAGGTGTTGTGTATATTAATTCGTATGCCCTCATGCTACTGATGTCACCAGTTAATGGTACTGATATTTTAAAGTGTCCGGTTTTAAAAGTGTCCCTGATTTAGGATTTTGATGGGGCAAATATAGTGTAAGACTGGATTAAAGAGTGCTTCAGAAGCTGCCACAATTATACTGTAATGGGCCTTATTTTGTGCTTTTGCCCATCAGTTATTTAAGAGGTATGAATGGCAGGCAGTGGAGCTGTTACTAGAAATAGGAACTTATGCATAGGGACATGGATATGTGTGCTTGCAGGTGACTAAAACTAACAGTATGGTTCTTAAGGTTTAACGCAATCGGTAACTTTTGCCTGGAATACAGGTGATGACTTAACCTTAATACATAGGCGCAGTGATTATAGTTGCAGACATTGCCTCTGGAGACATTTATTAATTGACATTCCCTTATGTTGTAGATGTCAGTTTAATACTAAGTGCCTATTGTCATCTCTGGATTGGTTTACAGTTGTTAAGAGCTGTCTGTGATTCACTAACAGCTATATACATTCTATTCTTAGAGGACTACAAGAAGAAGGTTGGAGTGAAGCAGTTTATGCAGTGGGCCACAGGCAACGGGTTTATATATCACTCTATTAACAATGGTGACGGGTGGGGTTACAGGGCAGATAAGGTATACTGTTTGTCAAAAAATAAACAGACACATAATTCTTAGCAATTGCAGCAGACTGCTGTTCGGGTCACACTATAAATTTGTAATGTGGGCGCTTTGTTTGAGGTTGAGAGGTGTTTTGTGGGTTTCTCATACCAAAGTTAATTGTCAGTTTGGTTCCTCCATTGTTCCTGGCTTTGTACTGATTTCTTGCTTAGGACAAATTAAAGGTATAAAAATGTACATGCACTACAGCAATAAAATACATTATGACATTCTCTCCCATTGAAGCATGAAAGGTTTGCACTGGTTGATTCAGAATTATAAGATTACCCTGGTTTAATTGAATGCCTGCAGTTCTGAAGGTTGGTACTATGAATGCAGTAAACACATGACAAAGCCTTGAAATTAGTATATTAAGTTCTATAGCTGGGTGCCACAGCACTCTGAGTAATAGTATACTTGAATTTTCATCCTGGTATTTGTGTTTAGGTAAAAATATTGTTAGAGTCACATCTCATTCTCAATGGTGGCTTTGCACAAATCACTGGCAAATCTTTGAGGAGTGAAGTTCAAATAATGACAGACATTTGAGTTTTACACTTCATACATTAACATGATCCCAGGGGTGAATTTTCTATCTCCCATCCAGTCATCAAGATTCCTTTAAAGAGGGCCAAAGAAACTTGACATATATGGGCAGTCTATTCCAGTGTCTGGGGAGACTCTGGGTTAGGAACCTATCCCTCCAGCATGGTTTGTTCATGTTGATGACAAGGTTTAGATCCTTGGAGCGTGTGTCTCAGATACTTTGAAGATGTCTTGGAATGTGTTATGTATATTGGATGTTTTACATGTCTTTTCTTTCTTGCAGATGGGGTCTTGGAATGCCGTGGCTGTAGTTTGGAATAGCTGGGTATAAGGTGGAGCCTTCTTTCTCCTATTTGAAGGTTTAATTTTGTCTTTTTCTTTGCAGATGATGGTATGCTGAGTTCCAGCAGTGAGATACAGTGAGTTCACAGATGATCATGCTTTGGTGTCGAATAAGTGGTGGGGTCATTGGATGGTGGTGTGCCGAGTACCAGTTGCGGCGATACAGTGAATTTGCAGATTATGAAAGCAGTGGCGAGTGAGAAGGTTACACAAGAGGAACACAAGTGGGCAACAGTTACTGATGGAAATTGCTGGAGTGCAGAAAGCATTATGCGGTGGCTTGAAAAGGGGATTTGAAAGGTGATGTTTTTGATAGGATGCACATTCTTTTCACTTGAACAGGGCACAAGGAGGGTCTGAGAAATCATCTTAGTAAGGCATGTTTGAACGCTGTGTTTAACTACTGGGAGCTGATTATTGCAGTGGTATAGGGGGCAAGTAAGGAAGAGTTAGGTAAAGGGGCCAAAGAGGGAAAACTGTAAGGGATGGTTTATGGGGAGTGTGGGGATCCCACGGGATGCATAGGGTCACGATGTTCATAGGAACACAAGAACTTATTTGGCTACAGCTCTACAGCTCCTGCAAGCCAGTGAAGTTCAATCCCTGCTTTCTTGGAACCTTGGGTGGTTGTATTCACTAATCCAGTTGTTTGAATCATATGAGAGGGATGGGCCAAGGAGGTGTTTGACATGATGCTGGAGTTTATTCCTAAAGGGTGGCATCTTGGGGTGACACATTTTTCTCTTGAGTATGTAGTGTTAATGTTACATACCAGGTTAAGGTTTTACAGAATAGCACAAGGATCATTTCACTAGGGGTTTGGGTGAATTTTGTAGATAAGGTTTTAGGAAGCATGGTAGGTAGGTGGCTGTGTTGGGGTAGTTTTAGAACCTGGGTGCGTTGTTACAGGGGAGTTAGAATGTATAAGGAAGCCTGGTTGCAGGATAAGGCAGCTGTAGGATACTAGTGGTATAGGTAACATAAGGAAAGAGCTTTTGGTAATCCTACTTTATTTAGTTTCATTAGGGTGTGTTTCAGTGATAGCATGGCAAAGTGGTTTATGACGGGATTCTAAGGTGCTTTACCAATGATGAGTACATCAAATGATGTTTGGCTTGACCCTTCCCTTTATGGGAAGTGGATTGAATAAATTTGGGTAGAAGGTAGGGGGAACAGCCTGGTCAGGCTGGTTGGCGGAGAAGAGGGATAGGCTTGCCCTCTTCTGTTCCCCCTCTGATGTCTGGAGGTTCATTTCAAGGATCTGGGGAAAGGAAATGAGTAGTTGGAGGAAGCTTGCTGAATAGCAAGCTGAGGTAAGGATGGTGCTTATTTGGTGGAAGGTAACTCAATGGATGGTATATGAAGTGAGTTGGGATGCTGCTTCATAAGTAAAGTAAGCGAGCAGAGGTATGGACCCTGCTTGTTGGGCAGGGTGAGTAGGTACGTTGCCCTGATTAACATTACAATGAATGGTGTATGACATGAGATGGTGCACTGCTTCATAAGTAAAGTAAGTGAGTAGAGGTATGGACACTGCTTACTGGGGCAGGGTGAGTAGGTACGCTGCCATGATTAACATTACAAGGATGTTATGCTGCATTTAGAATCAATTATGAATAGTTGTAATTAATAAAGTTATTGGTCAAAGCTATGTTATGGAAATTTAATAAAGGTCGTCAAATGTCATTTGGTGTGATGTGTGTTATTGAAGGGGACCAGGACAATAACTTTCTTTGTCCTGGATGGTATATCACTGGTAATCAGACTACGTGAAAAGGCAGTGGATTGAAGGTGATCAAAGGATAGTTCATGATCAACAAAAAAGGTGTTCAGGTCCCTAATTATCATGTAAGCTTCCAAACAGATGCTATCTATGTAGTGGGTACATCTTTGCCCACATTGCCAAAGGATGCAAGACTACATTTATTGGCATTTAGCTTAAGGCCATGGAAAAGGCAACACTTATTTGTATATTGTTAGGTTCTCCTGATCTGGAGTCAGCTGGAGAGTGTATGACAGCTTCAGGTTTGCAGTTATCCACAAACTTTGCCAGTCACAAGTTCTTAATGTTGACATTGATATGAGGAAAGTAAATCCCCAACAAGAATGGTCCAAGTACTGATCCCTGAAGGACAACACTACCAATGACCATTGCATATGCCCACTACAGTAATAGTTTAGTTTATGTTAGCAATACAGGTTGCCATTCAGATCTGCTCATTTATTCAGAGCTTCCTTGTACCTGGTTTGGACACTTGTGACTGCAAGACTTGGATTGATTCTAAAATCATCTGGACCTACAAAGCTGATATAAGTATATATTTTTTTGCACTTGCTGTAACTGTTTCAATGACATTTAACACTTCTGTGCTGCATTTATTTATTTTAGTAAAGAAAATTCCTCCCACTACTGAACTGCAGCTGGCCAAAGCAATAAGTCCAAAAAAGAAAATATAGCCAACTGCATGAACACGGCTAAAAACTGACAGCAGTTAAAACAGATTTATTGACAAGTTGTCTTAAAAACACATAGAATTCTGTGAAAAGTCCCCAAAAAATCTCATATGATAAGCGCTTTTGAATCTTCTTCAGATCGTAAATGTTTTGGGACAATAAGCAGTGTTTTAAAGTGAAGCGGATTTCCTTTTCCGAATAGGTGTGAACTCATTTGTAAATTCTCCTCCAATGGTCTTTAAGAGAATCAACCTGCCCCCAGATTATACCAGTGGCAGTATACTTAGTCACTGTCAGTGTCTATCTTGTGCATAAGTTCATAATCCAATCATTGGACTTTGTCAATTTAGCCAATAGTGGGTCTTCTGGCTTTTAATACAGGTTTTAATGGTATGATACTATTTAAACTAGGTGCTTGGTCTGCACGTAAGTTGATTATCCATTTAGTCTCCCTTATTTCTGTTTCATTTTCAATGTCCCCTTTTCTTAAGCTTGTAAAAATTTGGTCAATCACTTTGAAAGAGAAAGCATGGTTACAGAACTCACTTATATGCACAGCTAATGCATTGTGTGGATCTTTGTTACGTATATCCTTTAGATGCCTGAGGACATGATTTTTAAAGGGCTGATTAGTTTTTCCTACATAGTATGCAGAGCATAACTTGCAGGTAGCTAAATATACAACATTAGGTGTATTGCAGGTGGCTTTTACTTTAAATTTATAATGTCTTTTGGTTCTCGGATGTTCAAAACTATTATTACTGTCAATATGTAGACACGCTGTGCAATTGCTGCATCTAAAAGTACCCTTTCTTTCCATATTCATAGACTTGCCAGAATCATTTTTAGTGCAAATGAGTCTTTTCAAGTTTTTCTTGTTCCTATATCCAAAGGATGGTTTATCACCTACTATGTCCCTTCAATACAGGATCTTGAATCAAAATCAGCCAGAACTGTCTTACCACATTCTGGACTTCAGTTGCATCCGTACTGTAGGTTAACATAACTTTCATACTGTTGTGTCTTTCTTTGCCCGATCCATCTCTGTTTTCTCCTTGATACATGCTCACATCTTTCTCATTATAGCCCCTTTTCTTAAGATTGTCTTTTAGAAATTTTACTTCCTCCTGTCTTACAGACTCTTGGCTGCATCGTTTACCTATTCTATGAACTTCATTTCACATGATATTCTTACTTACATGCCGAGGATGCATGCTGCTTTTTACGAGATAGTGATTTCTCCAGATACCTTTGCAATGCAATGATGTATTTAGTTCTTTATTTGCATTTAGATGAACATTAACTTCTAGGAAGTTGATAGTCTCATTGGACCATTGAACTGTAAATTTAAGAAAAGTAGTGGTTGTGTTAGCATAACCAAAGAATGCAGCAAACTGTTCTTCATCTCCTTTCCACAGAATAAAATGGTCATCCACAAATCGGCCATAATAGAGTATGTTATCAACCCATGGATTCTTGCTTTTCAAGATATGTTCCTGTTCCCAGTCCACTAAGACCAGATTGGAATAACTGTTAGTGCAGGCGGTCCCATGGCCACCCCCCAAAGTTGCCAGTATATAGAGTTCCCAAAGACAAAAAGGTTGTTCTCCAGAATCAACTTCAATAATGAACATATCTTATTCGTCTCACTCAAGCTCTTCCTCTGTGTTAAAATTTTTCTAATAGATTCTATCCCTATATCGTTTGGTATTGATGTGAAGAGACTGTTAACATCTAAAGTGGTTAATAGAATATTATCAATGTCCTTATGAATGTTCATAGTCGTGAGCAGTTTATTTAGAAACTCATCTGTATCTCACAGCACTGTGTCACAGGATTCAAGGATTATTCTAAGCTCTTTTTCAACAAATAAGGACATAGTTTCAGTGATCTATCCTTGCCCTGCTACAATAGGATGCAGGGGTGGATCATATAAAGCTTTGTGTATTTTTGGTAAGCTATTTATAGTTGGTACTAATGGTTTCTGACAACCCCACAGGAGCAAAAAAAAAAAAAAAATTACCAAAGCTAACTATAGCCTACTAAGTGATAGTATAAAAAGCATCATACCACCCACAATCACAGACATCAATAATCACTATGCAGAGGTGTACACAAATGTCCTCTACAAAATCCTAAGTGACTACACAAACTCTGCTGTACCTGACCAGATCAAAACCAGATCTTACCATAAAAACAATTCACCATGGTGGACTTCAAGTAAAAACAGATTATATAACAAGAGGAAGAAACTGTTGTCCAAAAGCAAGAGGGATATCACTCTGCAGAAAAAGAGTTCCCTTCTAAGCCTAAACAAAAAAATCAGAAATCTTGTAAAGTCTTCTAAAACAAATTACAAAACTAAAATCATATCCCTAGCAAAGGATAATCATAAGGCATTCTTTAACTACGCCCAAAGTCTAAAAGGGATAGCCCAGCTATGTGCCAAATTGTTTGCAGATAGGATCAATCATACCCACCCAAAGACACCACCAACCTGTTAGCTGAGACATTCAGTGCAAACTTCATCCCCTCATCCTTACCTGTCATATCCCAAAGCATACCTGACACCAGCCCTCTGCTTAGTATCTGTAGAGAAAAGGTCATCTCTTTGCTCACCAAGGCCAAAGACACAGCCTCAGTGGGACCAGATAATATCCCAGGTTGTTTACTAAACAATCTAAAACAAGACCTAGCAGAGACACTTGGTGTTCTTTTTAATCATAGGTTAAGAACAGGCTATGTTCCTGCAGAATTTAGAATGGCAAAAGTAATTCCCCAGCACAAAGGGGGACCATCAACTGACCCTGATAACTACAGACCAATAAGTCAAATCAGGCTCATCTGCAAAGCCATGGAACGAATTATCATGGACCTTATCAACAAGATCATAGATAACCACCAAACTCTGGACCCAACCCAGTTGCACTTTATTAAGGGTAGATCATGATTATTAAACCTGGTAGACTTGTTTGAGAATGTCACCAAAGCCATGGATGAAGGTAAGACTGTGCACACAGCTTATCTCCACCTTGTCAAGACTTTCAACACAATCCAAACTCTGGCATCATTGAGAAACTCTCTCAGGGAGTAACCATTATGTTACTAGATGAGTAGCCAATTTGCTCATCGACAGAATACACTCTGTCAAAACTGGTGACTCCACCTCCACCAGTAGACTCATCACCCGTGGAGTACCACAAGGGTCTGTGGTGGGCCCGTTACTGTTTGGCATCTATTTCTCAGAAGTCCAGGCCAAAGTATTAGGCCTTGAGCTCACCACGTTTGCAGATTGGGAGGGTGACCTAATGGTTAAGGTGTTTGCCTTGCGAGCACAAGGTGCAGGGTTTGAGTCTCACAAGGGATAATTGGCAAGGCTTAAAATGTCTCGCAAGAGCAGTTAGCTTAGTACTAATCTATGAACCTATGAACCTATGATTGCAAACAGGGAACGATCTTCTAATCATCCAATGATGAAGAAGAAGGGCTAAAAGAAACAAATGATTGCTGCCAAAACCATGGACTAAATCTAAATGCAAAAAAAAAATAATTATTATTCCCTTTGGTAAAATGAAATTCCCTGCAAATTACAATATTGACAGCAACCCCCCCTCCCCCGAGTTCCAACCAAGTGGTGCGAGACTTGTCAAAGACTTGGCAACACAGGTTGATAGCAATCGGAAGTTTGACCCCCAAGTTTCCACAAGCCAAGCCTTCTGTATGTAGTGCAAATCATAAGCAAGGGCACAGCATCCAGATCAAGGGATGTTATAACTCAACTGTACTCAACCCTCATCAGACCATTAATATAGTATAATGCATCCTTTTGCATGAATCTCACCTGCAGCAGCTGGGAAGAGCTCAGAGGTTTCTCACTAAGAAAATTCAGGGACTCCAAACTATGACCTAAGTGGACAGGCTGAAAGCATTGTCTCTTTACTCTGTATCTTATAAGCTGCTGAGCCGTGACTAGTGCCTGGCCTATAGGGTAATCTCCAACACTGTCCTGATGGAAATGCTGCACATTCACAAGTCAAATGGCACAAGAGTCACTCTAGGGACTTCAACCTAGCTTGTGACACTAACAGAACATGCTGGAGAGACAGATATGTCTCCCAAAGACTGCTACTTCTCTGGAAAAGACTTCACTGACCCTATTCAAATGCAACCTAGATAATTGTATGGGAGACTGCAAATTTACCCCTTGGACAGGGGTAGCTGCTGTTGATCATAGACTCACTCTGTTCATAAATTCTTTCTGCAAACTACCCAAAACAAACAAATGGGGATACTTGGGATTAACATGCCCAGCCCTGTAAAGGCTCTTGGGCTGCTAGCTTAATAACATCCTGCGAACCTAAGAAGGCAACATAGAGGTTTACATTTAGATTGATTGGTTTGTTGATAATTCCAGGATGTGAGATGGCATCAAAAGCCTTTGCCAGGTCATTAAGTCTCTTAAGGCTTAAAATTGACATGGGTTTTTAGATAACCAGTAATAGATATCCTGCATTTAGACTACATTATACTTAGGTGTTCTTATAAAATAATTAGGTGTGATTAAATGGACCTTAATTTCAGCTTTTATGTTTCTCTGCAGCAGTTATTTTCAGAATATCTGTTTATTTTTGCCCAACAATTTTATGAATTTTAGTTTATCTTCCAACTCATTTAAAATTCGCTTTAGCTTCATGGCTGTAAATTCTTTAGGAATTACTATGTTTTCACTTATTACTACATTTACATTACTTATGAATTATTTCTCATTTTTGCTTTCCTAAGTAGAAAATGTTTCAATAAAATATGCTCATTAAAAATGCATGCTTGGTGAAAAGGATCACTGGTAGAATACACAAACTACATGCATTATATTAGGCTTCTGAACTCTGGGAAATTACTCCTGTATTTTGTAACAGATTTGACAACAAATATGGAAGGGCACTAAACCAGTAAGAACCTATTATAGCTATTGCTCCTTAATGGCAAATATTTGCAAGGGTTAACTTGTATATCCCCACACTCTCTGTGTAACAGATATTGAGAAAAGGGATCTCTGACAAATTGCATTACTACAGTTTGCAAATGTGAAAGTTTCTTAGGTTGTTAACTAGCATGGCTTTGTGTTTTATTATTTTAAATCTGAATTTCAGACCCTGCTCCTTATAAAGCAGCCAAACAAATAACAAATCTACTTTTTCTCACCCTGAATATATATACATCTCTCCATATGTTACTTACTGAATGCTAAATATATTATCCACCATTTTATGGACTCATACAATAAAAATAAGTTGTTTTAAAACTGAGAAGTTCAGTTGGCAAGCAGGTTCATAGGTTTATTGGCAAGTGCTAGGCAACCATTTAGCAGAACGTGACAAGCCTAGGCAAAAAAAAATCTTATTCAAATGTCTCCTCTAGCTGCAAGGAGGATGAGATACGATTGACTAGTGGGAGAATTTGAGGATATCCATCTAATTATCTAGGATAACCATAAAGGTGGCAAAGATGGTACTCTGCTTGACATGCAATCAAAGTTTACTCCACAGCCAAGGAATATATTGCAATATGAATCTATTGCACTAACATGGCTTATCTGTTGATGAAGATTTAGTTCCTTTAATTTGTAGCTACCATTATTTCTGAGAAGGAATAGGGTGTCAGATGGAGTTGAATGTTTCATTGCCTGAAAGGCTAGGTCCAGATCTCCACAGAGAAGTCTTCAAAGACTGAATACACAGAAAAGGCTGCCAGGCTCTCCTGGTAACTGAGATTTTTGAGACCACTGATCTTTTTAGTTATAAATCCCTTCGGTCTCTCATATGTTTAGACAAATACATACCAAATGCTGCATTATATTCAATAATGGGTCTAACAAGATATGATTAAAGGGGCATTATGAATCATTTGGATCTAGTAGATATGCCTTTGGAAATTAGATGATACAGATAAAAGGTTTTCCAAACTACTGTGGAGACATGATGGTCAAAGCATAAAGAATAATCAACAAGAGTGCCTAAATCCCTTACAGCAGTGTCTGTTGTGAAGGGTGCATCACCTATATGTTAAATTAAATTGTTTTGCTTACCAAAATTTACTATGTTACATTTCTTTGCATTTAATTTGAGACCATCGTCCTTGTTGTTTCATGGTCTAGCTCATGTTGGAACAATTGTGAATAAATTGAATATCGAATAACATCACTCAGTTAAAAGTAATCTGCAAGCTTAGTTAACCATAGGCCAGACTTAGTTAACCATTGGTCAGTTTAATTACCCGTGAACTGGGGGTGGAGCTAGGGTAAAATAAAACATTTCAAGACTTAATTGGAAAAGTTTACTCAGACCCTGCCATAGATTGTTGTGAGGGAAATTTTAGTTTGTTTTTCTGTCTTGTAATTTGTATTGCTTTATTTCCTTCATATATTTTGTATACTGTGGTGTATTTTCTTTCCACTGAGTTTAAATTGTATTCTACTTTCAAATGCATATTTAAAATGGGAAAGACACCAGAGCTTTGTCTCTTGTGAGTCACACAGAAGTTAAACTTCCGCTCTAGTTGCTTGCCTTATGTTAATTTAACCACATATTACATTCCCTCTCCTCTTTCATTGGTTATTGTAAGTAAGCACAACATTAGCATTTTGTGAAGTCACTGCCCTTCTATTTAAATTTATTGGCCATCCAACTGTATCCTATAGAGACAGAATATTAAGTGGTCACCCCTTCCAAAATATCTTGATGTTTTAAAATTGGTAGCTCTACCATTACATTGCTCAAGTTTGAGTTACTCCCCTTTCATATCTAACTGCTAAGTGCACCCTAAAACTCTTAGGATATTAACCCATTTTTTCCACCTTACCTTTAAAATCCATAACATCTAGTGCAAGACAACAAGTTATTGGAGATCTCACATTCTGTTTCTGTAGTCATCTTAAGAATAGTACTTCTGTTTTGCTCCTTGTGAGAGAAGGTGCATATAGACATTATTTTTTGAGGACTGCTGATCACCAGAAAGCCTAATATCTGCTTCATAGGTGACAGCTTAGAATCTGTGCTTATATGTTGTCCTGTTGAAAGAGGGAGCAGAGGGCATTGATTCCTGACTGCCTCTGAATGGACAGTGAGTGTCTGCGTGGGACCTTCCTGTTTGGTCCTATTCAAGGCCTCTATCAGGAAAAGGCTACAACAAGCCTACAGAGCCTTGCATCATCTGTGACAACACTGTTGTTCACCAATGAGCTTGTGGCCTGATTCTTATATTGAGACTGGTGCTACTGTCTTGCTTTCGGAGACAGAAGAAGCAAAGGGGAATTGTATCCCAGCAGTGTGAAGCTGTAGTGAGACCAACACTAGCAGTAGCCAGGTAGTAGCCAATCAGGTAAATCCTCTCTTTTCATCATTATTGACAAGGTTAATTCTTTATTTTCAGTAAGTACTGCAGGATTAATTGCTGTGCAACCTAACTTCAGAATATCTCAATAAATACTGCATCCATAAATCATCAGGGTATACTTCAGTAGGGTCTCCTTAAGTGTTTCTCAGTGCCTTGTAGAGATGAAGCACCTTGAGTTTATATTTTTCTTGTAAAAGCACCCTTGAAATTTCACCATTATCTAGTTGTACACATATTAACGAGTTTGCAGTGACAAGCATTACCCAGGAGTTGCAAACTAGATACTAATGATATTACTTTATATTTTCACCACAACAACTGAATAAAAAAGGGACTGCTGCCATGGATATGAACTTTCCCACAGTCTCTGTTACCAGCTTGGTTGATATAAGCATCCTGAGGTGATGTAGAAATTGCCTCATTTTTATTGACAGCTATCTAATTTTCAAACTTATAAGGTTTGTGAGAGATATATTTATACAATGTCACTGGAGGCAAAGCTCTCACATAAATGAACATATGTTAATCAGGTTGTCAGGAGTACACATGGTGCTCCCATCAGAAATAGTACAATGCAGAAAAATATACCCACATAAACAAAGACACTTAAATGTAACCTTCCTAAACCTGAGAAACCTCCTAGATGAAGTAAAAGTAACAAATACACTTAGAATCCCTGAATTTACCCTTTGAAAAGATCATCTGTATCAACACATATAGTCACATCTTATGGAGCCCCTAATTCCAAGCCCATAAGACAAGTCACCACACAATTTAACATTCCAGCCATTGTAGACTCGCTGATGTCCATCACTTCAGGCTAAGTATACAGAAAGTCACTGTCAGTTGCAGTGGCCAGGATCTGCCACATTACGCATCCACTCAGATCTTCTTCTTCTTCTTCTTCTTTTGGCTTTTTCCCGGTTAGGGGTCGCCACAACGGATCACCTTGTCCGCACAGTGAATGGCAGTGGAGTTTCCAACCTTCCACAGAAGGCACACTCACACGCACACCTAGGGCCAATTTAGAGTGTCCAATCCACCTGCAGCATGTCTTTGGGATGTGGGAGGACCACAGGGAGGACATGCAGACTCCACACAGAAAGCACCCCAGCTGAGGATCGAACCGGGGAACCTCTTGCTGTGAGGCGGCAATGCTAACCACTGCACCACCGTGGCCGCCCTACGCATCCACTCAGATCAATGGCCCACAAATATCAATATTACTCAGTCATAGTCTATGAGGATATAAAATTACTTCAAATGTACCTCCCTAGACTACGAGAACAAAAAAATAATGGAACTATTGGCATATGTGTCCGATGGTAGGATGATGCCACAATAAGAAAAGATGATATCTGACTAATAATTGACTTAATTTCTGGTGTCTTTCTAAGGAGCTGCAATATTTTAAAGTTAACAGACCATGCTGCTTTATCAAGGTGGTCTACACCTTTTGCCTCTAGGCTTTTGAATATTAGCAAAGCATTGTTCTTTCCCACAGTACCTTTTTTTAGTCAATGGTAAATTGAAAGTACCTGTGACATAATAAATCAAAACCAAGAAAATCTACAGGTTTTACTGCTCAATGCTAGGAGTCTAAACAAACAAAAAAAAATCAAATCCCTAGAAGATCTCATCACCCTAAAGAATGCTCACATCTGTGCAGAACCTGAGACGTGGTTTAAATCAGCAGAAAACACACCTTCAGTGCAATGGTATAATGCCTTACACATATTTAGACCATCATGCTATACAAGCAGGGACTAAAGGTGGAGAGCATCTGGATTTACATCAAAACTAAATATACCTCAAGTCTCGTAAAACAGGATTATGCACTTCGGCTTCTCCACACTCAAATCACTACAGGCAAAATCCCATACCACTTCCTTGCAAGATATAGGTCCCCCTGTATGACCCAGTAAACCTATAACATGTATATAAGCTTACAGGAACCACTCACCAATCAACCATCACCATATTCTTGGGAGACTTTAATTGCCCCATTATTAACTGATAATCATATATGACACCACACATGCAGGCACAGAGATTCCTGGATTTTGTAAACACAAAGTTCCTGGACCCGACTGTCAATATGCCAATGCCCACCCCATAATGCATTGTCCTCTCTGGTATGTTAAGACCACAGAATGGTCTCTTTTAAAGTAAAAATAAAATTCATAACCCCATCCAACCCTGGAAAATTTAGGAACTACTCTAAGCCTATTTTCTTACTATTAAGTGATAATCTGGGAAAATTACAAGCCTTCATAAACCCTCAGAAAACTGCTGCCTATGGGGAATTGTTCAGAAAAACCCTGTACAAGTATGTTAATAGCCATGTAGAAGTGGCTGTATCTACCAGGAATAAGTACAGAACTAACTCAAAACACAAGCCACCTTGGCTGAATAATTACATCAATAGGTGCTATAACAAAAGGAAGAACATTATGGAAAAATTAGGAGGTGTAGCACTCAACTGGATAAAAGTGCTCTCATCAAAGAAATAAATAACTAAGAGGAAAAATAAAGTCTACCAAAGAAAAACTTGAGGTAAATTTGGTCTCCCAATCTATGGGCAACAACAAGGCATTTTTTAGCTATGCCCACAACCTCAAAGGCAATATTCAATTGTGTGTAAAACTCGTTAATGGAGCCACCGATACTGAGCCAGAAGACAAAACAAACCTACTGTCAGTTATATTCAGCTCTAACTTTACCCCTCTCTCCCCTCAACCTCCCATCAGGAAATATCTTCAATTATAACTCCCCCGACTGTCACTAAGGGACAGGTACTCAGCACTCTCTCTAAGGCCAAGAGCACTGCATCAATGATCCCAGACAATATGCCAGGATGCCTTCTAAATAGCATGAAACATGACCTGTCATGCCCTTTGGAATCACTATTTAACCACAACCTCAAATAGGGTTTTTAACTAATGAAAGGAGAACAGCAACAGTCATCCCTCTGAACAAAGGTGGGCCATTGTATAGACCCTGAAATTTACAGATCCATAAGTCTCACTAGTCTCAGACTCATAGATTCATAAGTGTTTACTAGGCTAATGACCACAAGGGTCTTGTTAAGCCTAGCCATGGATTCCAAATCCCTGACAAGTTCTGGTACCCTTGTAAGTGTAAGCAGGGGGCTTGGGAGAGGAAACATTTACAAGCAGGGGCCTTAGAGTGAACCATTTACAGGCTCTCTGTGTACATTAGAGACAGAAGGCCCAAACTAGGAATGAATTTTCTGTTTCCTATCCAACTGCCCAAGTTACACTTGAATTGGGTTAGGGAGGAACTCTGCTTCACATGGATGGAGAACCTGTTCCACATATGGGATGGTCTCTGGGATACATATCTCTCTCCAGCAGGTCTTATTTATATCACAGGCAGACAAGGTTTAAGTCTTTAGCAACAGATAATTCTGGTGCTGTTTGTTTTGTGGATGTACAGGAGATCTATCAGAGTGGGGTCTGACAATGACCTGTATGCCAGGCATAGATCTCCCCTCAACAACCTGTAGGAGACAGAATACAGGAATAGGGCCTTGAGGTGGTCTGAAAAGGACATTTTTCTTACGCCCTCTATTCTTTTAGTGAGGAACCTCTGTGAGCATAAGAATTACTATATGTCTTCTTTAAGGACAAACTCACATCTGTGGTCTGTGTGTCTTTTGTACAGCACACACGCACAGGATGTACACACTCAGATCTGGTCTATACATGCTTCGTGGCTTCAATTCTCAAATGCATGTGTTCTGCCAAAAATTATCCCCACAGTTGGAAGTAACTTGGCTACCATAAGCTGAGCATTCAGCAGGTACTCATGCTGCTCCTTTTGAATATTTCTGTGCGTATGTAATGCCCAAGTTAGGGATGGCAGGTTAGTTAATTGGCTTACTCAGGCTCAAACCCTGTACACTGACTACAGTTCACAAGATCCTTAATCCTCTACACCAACTACCAGATGTAAAGCCATGGAATGAAGTATGATGGCAATGATCAATAATGACAAAGGAATTCTGCAGACATTGTACCCAACCTTGCTTGGTTTTGTTAAGGGCAGGGCATGTCTACTCTTCCTAGTTGACTTCTTTGAGGAGGTTACCAAAGCAATGGGTGACAGCAAAATGGTTCACACTGCCTACCTTAACCTGGTCAAGGCATTTGATACAATACTTCACTCGGGCATTGTTAACAAACTCAAGAGGTTAGATATAAGCCACCTGGTAGATAGCCAGCTGAATCATAACAGGACCAAGGAAATTAGTATTGGGGAGTCCACCTCTACAAAAAGGCCAGTCACAAGTAGACTAAAGTTTGCTGAAGTCAATGTCAATATCAAGGGCCTGTAGCCTACCAAATTTACAGATGACTGCAAATTAGCAGCAGTCATAGAATCTTGCAGTGACACTAATATTTCCTGGGAAGGGCTGACACAGACAAATAACTTGTGTTAGGGCCATGGACTAAAACTAAATGTCAAGAAATGCACAATAGTATCCTTCAGAAAGTCATCCATCCCTAGCAAATATCTTTTTGAAAACACACCCTTAAAAGTCAACCCAGTAGTCAGGGACCTGGGGACACACATGGACAGTAATCTTGCCTGTGACCATCACGTGCCCACAGTAGTGAGGAAATAATTCTATGTTGGGCAACTTTTGAATAAAGGTATGGCATCTATGTCCAAGGAGGTCATTGTTCCACTGTATTTAGCATTCATCAAACCTGCCATTGAGTAAAATGCTCCTTTTGGTATGTACATAACCAAGCATATCCAACAATTGGAAAGTCCACAGAGTTCTCAGTAAAGAATACAGGCTGTAAGTGACATGTCCTGTGCAGACCACCTCAAAGTACTTTCCCTGTCTTGTACAGGCAGTTGACAGGATATCTTTGCCTTGCATACAAGGCACTATCAGACCGCACCCTGATTGAAATATTTTCATATCCGCAAAACAAACAGCACAAGGATTGCTCATTCTAAAAACTTAAACCTTGCCTGTGATATAAATTTAACCTTACAGGAGAGGTAGTTATCTATCCCAGAGACTCCTTCTCTGGAACAGGGTCCCCATCCATCTGAAGAAGAGTTCTTCCCTAACTCAATTCAAGTGAAACTTGGACAGCTGGCTGGGGAACAGGACATTCATCCCCGTTTGGCATCAGTTTCTCTAATGAACAACAGTGAGTTGTAAATGATTCATCTTCAGGACCCTGCTTGTAAATGTTTCATCTCCCAAGCCTCTGCTTATACTTATTAAGGGTACTACAATTTACCAGAGGTTTTGGTTGTATAGCTAGGCTTAAAAAGGTCCTAGTAGTCATTAGCCTAGTACACACCCATATAGCTATGAAACTAAAAGTGCAGGCCTGATGGCCTAAGAAATAAATTCCAAACAGAGGGCCCCAAAACTGAATCCTGTAGTATACTACTGTCAACATTTCTGCTTTCTGAAGTTCTATTTGTGAGTCTAACAACATGGATTATGTTAGACAACCAGTTAGCTATCCACTGTAGAATCCAATAATTTATATTCAGATTTTCAAGTCTGTCAATAATGCTTGCATGGGGGAATAGTGTCAAATCCCTTCGCCAGGGAAAGATATGCTGCATGCAATCCATGACCACTATCCACTGCTTCTGTTTTTTTTTTTTTTTTTTTTCAAAAACAAAAAATTAATGATGTTAAAGAGGCAGGACTTCAAGCCAATTTGATGATGGTCAGAGGTTAAGAGATTTTCAATGTTTAGATTAATGAGGTCTGAGCTAAAGCATTTCATAGCTTGACATATGAGGGTAGTGACACTAATGGGTCTATAGATACTGGGATCTGTGGTTAGGACACCCTTGCGTAATGGCATTACAATGGCTGTTTTCCAGGTTTCAAGAATGTAACCAGTGCAGAGGCATAGATTAAAGAAGTCAAGTAAGGGTTCAGAAAGGCTATATTTGGCACTAATAATCATGCAACCCAGAATGTTTAAAGATCCCATGGATGAAGTATTCTTAGTTTTTGATATGGCTGCAAGAGCTTGTTTCCTTAGTAATTAAGGGGGACAGCTGGGATTGTGGAACATGGGGAACAGCTATAACTTGAGTGGAGTAAAATCTGCATAATATCTGTTAGGGTTAAAGAATGTAGAATTATTGTGGACTAGCTGTAGACATTTTTGGTTGTTAGGTCTTAACTTCCTCATCTAATTAAAGAAAGATTTATAGTCATTTTTGGTATTAGTTAATATATTAAGTTTATACTCTGCATTGACCTTCATATTGCATCCCTTAAGCAATTTCTTCATTTAAGTGTGCTCTTAATGTAGCTAGAATGAGATCTCTTATAACCATTAAGCAGTTTCTTTCTATTGTTATATAATATTTATGTACTTGGGTATTCCAGCAAAGGGATTTGTTTTTAAATTTCTCATTATGTTTAGTGCAGATAGGGACTGCCTTATCAATACAACTATGTAAATGGGAAGAGAAGTCCGAAGATTAGACAGCCGCTTGATCAATGCGATCCTTTGAAGTAGGATTATGGCAGAATTGAATTAGGTCATCAAGTAACCAAAGAAGGTCTGTTTTTGAGAAGTCCATAAACTCAGAGATATTTACAGGAGAAGCACCACCAGCTTTAAAGGAAAAGGTCACTAAATTATATTCTGATTTAATGAGACATGGTGATACATAAGGAAATGTGCAATAAAACTGCCATATCTGTGAGGACTAGGTCAGGGATATTCAGGACCCAGCAGAATGGTTAACTATTTGTGGAAAAGTGTTAGCATTTATAATGGAAAAGAAGAGGTGGGCATGTAGACCATTTGCAATGTAGGTCAGCCAATTTATTGATGCATAGTTGAAGTCCCCTGATATAAATGTCTTGGGTTTAGTGGGAATTTCAGTTAATGTGTTAAGATAATTATTATGCTCAGGAAGGGATATAGAGGGTGTTCTATAGCTAGCTATGAGGTGTTAATTTGTCTTATTTCTGGTGATTTAGAATTCATGGAG
This sequence comes from Protopterus annectens, assembly GCF_019279795.1. NCBI lineage: Eukaryota > Metazoa > Chordata > Ceratodontiformes > Protopteridae > Protopterus > Protopterus annectens. The sequence continues at coordinate 59,087,496 of NC_056746.1, forward strand.
TTCAAATGTTTTGTCGCAAGGAACATCTTGTAAGATTATACCATCTTTGACAAATATTGATACTTCCCTGCAATCGCCAGTAGGTCTGAAGATGTGATAGCTGTTATACCCAGGAACAGAGGGAGATGTATATCAATGTGTACTGAAAGCATCTGTCCTTATAGTTATTGACTCATTTTGGCCCAGTTTAGAACTGCAGTTTGCGTAAACTGCATAAAAAAACAGTGAGTCCATGGTGTATGCAGCATTTCTCTCTCTCTCTCCCTCTCTCTAGCTTATGTTCTAAGCATGCATACAGGCAGAAACTACTGTGGGTAAATCTCTATGCTGAATATGCGGGCATTGATCACATGTGGTCCTAGTGATAATGAAGCCATTCTCAATTCCCATAGCAAGGCAGCAAACCAATTTGATTTCTTTTGCTGTCTGTCTGTTAAGCGCTGATACCATCACAGATATGTGTTTTCCGTTCAGCCACATAGCTGCATCACTCCCAAACATAGTTTTGTAACAACAATGGCCTTTATCAAAGTTCACTCTACTCATACTCTCACTATGACAGTTATTACTACCAACATCCAACATATGGTCAGTTGGTAACTACAGCATCCTGATGACAGCCTGTCCCAGATGCAGTTATTGTCCCTAGCTTTCTCCTTATAGCCAACCATAAAACTGGGGTGCCTTTTTAACTCAGACACTCAGTATGGCAGAATCTGGAGCTGTCACCATGGTACCTATGATGAATCTAATAGTGAAGGGCCTGTAAATATTTGCACATTGAGTATCACAGCAATTGGTGTTTCTCTACACACCTCAGTTTACATTTTATTTATCTGGCTTAGTAATGCTACTTTGACACTGCGGTGGTGGTGGTGCTGCAGTAGCGTTGTCGCCTCACAGTAAGACATTGTCCTGTTCAATTCTCAGCTAGAGTGTCTTCTGTGTGAAGACATGCGTGAATGGGCATACCTTCATTGAAGGTTGTGCATCAGGGCTGGCAACTTGGCATGTAAAAATCTACTGCCAATCATTAGCAGACCGGAGTTCTGCTGTGGCGACCCCTAACCGGGAAAAGCCAAAAGACACAACAAGTAATACTACTTTGATGTTATAAGTTTCACTCATTATTGTGTACCGTATATCTTCATTTATGCAATTGTATATAAATGCCATACATTCTGTACAATGAATTTTAATGATGCATGCCTTTTTCCCTAATTGTAGTTTAAAAGGTCTCTGGACCAATCCACTTACTGCTTTCAAATAACAAAGCAAACTAAAAAATGTATTATAAGACATACATTTATGTAACAAACTATTGTCATGGTGGGAGAGCGGAAGATATGTAACTATTGTTAGCTCATTCTTTCAGACTATCTCCTAGTACTCTCACCCTGTCAATAGTCATCCAACACTTCCCAGATACACAACATAATTATTTGTCACAACTGACCTGCTAATGAAACATCAATCACCTTCAACAGTCTACCAAGCATATCACTAAAAAAAGAAAAATATATCTTTTTTCTAACCATCTGATCCTTGCTAGTCCTATGCTACAGATAATGAGATTTCTAACACTTCCACTCAAGAATCATATCTCAGCAATTTCCTGTACTTCAAAACCTTCCAATACTGCCACTCCACCTTCCATCTCATCTCCAGAGGACATCTGACTATGACCCCTTGTTCCCACCAGTACTGTGTGATGTGGGTCAGTTTCCTAATGGTCTGTTTTGGCCATAAGCTTAGCGAGAGAGAACCTTTGAATCTATAAACCTAAATGTTACAGTAAGTAAAACAGATGTTGTAATAAGTTAATCAAAATACATGGATCTGCTCTGTTTTTTATATTTTCTTATACACTACAAAAAGTCTTTCTATTCAAATAATGCCTTTAATAATTTCCAAACAAATTCAATAGCGAAGTGTAGAAATAAACATTTAGTAACTGAAGTTTCTGATGAAGAAATTATGATGCATATACTAGCAAAGGTCCAGAGGCCCATTTTATAAATATATTTTCAACATGGACATTGCAACATGACATGAAAACATTTTCTAAAATAAATTAGTAGACCGACACTGAATACATTACATGCAAAAATGAAGGCAATACACTGTCATTAGAAATAATTAAACTTACTTAATCAAAGAACATTGATCAGAAAATAAAAATGCTAAGACAATTAAATAGATGAGAATGCACTTTGAAAGCCTAATTAGTGTTTGGGCTATAATTCTAAACAAATATGAAGCTCTGCTTCCCCAGACTTTGCCTTTCTTTGCAGAATTGCAGCTGAGACCATTTTGGATATAAGGTTACTAATCCCAAACTGCTGCAGACTAGAACATTATTCTGATATGCATTACAAAGAATGCTTTCATGAATTCTAGTGTAAACCATAAAAATTATTCCATTTGAAAACAGTACATTTTTGGTCATTATTGACAACTGTTTTAACATTGCATAAAATTGCTACCTTAGATGTGTTAAAACTGTGTGGGAGAGAGCAAACCAAAAGTCTTGTGAAGATAAAGAGGCAATTCTGGAATACTATCCACACAGACATACAGACAGACGCACATGCAGAAACACACACACACACACACACACACATGCACACACACACACACACACACACACACACACACACACACACACACACACACACACACACACACACACACACACACACACACACACACACACACAGCTAACCTAGACTAAATATTCATCTACCTCTTTCCTTGCATGCCATTTTCCATCTCATAGAAATTTCTAACCAGCCTTTACAATTTCTTCAGCCAAAACCATGTGTGCAGCCTATGAAAATATTGAAGCATATAGTAAAACCTTGGTCATATCAACCCCCTGCCTTGTTTAGTAATGGGTGCTAACCATAATCTTAAAACTATTGCTTCTCTCAACCCTAAGCCTAAGCCTTACCTTAATAAAAAAACTTTCTGTAATGCTGCCACACTTCAGACATATTTGTGGCTAATATTATGGGGGAGGGGGTTAGTCTTAATTTCAGGTGAGGAAATAGTTTAACTTTCTGGATATTATGTCATTCGATATATTTTGTTTTCAGTACTGTGTTTGTTTGAACTTTTTTGCCGGTGTTTTCAATTTGACATTAAATCAGTTTGATCATACACAATAGAACTAAATATATTTACATTGATGCACAGATTTTTGCCAATGTGAGTTTTCATCAACAGGGTTAGAACCAGTATCGCTGATAGAAAATCAGCTGTAAAAAGAGTGCTGGATTGTTAAGTTAGAGATTATGGTACAGTAAGGTTTGGGGAATATGCTCTTTTCCCAATGTAGTACAGTCTCAGAACTGGTATATATAATTAGTAGGTGGAAGCAGCCACAACCATGGGGGTGCAGTGGGGCTGACCACCCAGAAAACACATATATTTTATTTTTTTGATCCTTTGGGTATCAGTGCTATTTGTACTTCATGACTGGCATTTGCTAATTTCCAGATTAATACTTTCTGATGTCGACAACAAGTTAGGATTCTAAATATCTCTCTCTCTCTCTCTATATATATATATATATATATATATATATATATATATGTATAGATATATATATAGATATATATATATATATATATATATATATATCTGTATATATATATATATAAATATATATATATATATATATATATATATCAAAGAAAAAATGCCACCAGCCACGAACAAACTCCTTCCAAAAAGTAAAAGACCAGAAGTTCCCTTGTGGATTATCTGGTCTTTTTCTTTTTGGAAGGAGTTTGTTCGTGGCTGGTGGCATTTTTTCTTTTTTATTGGTTTTGAGAACTGCCTACTTTTTTGGATTTATATATATATATATATATATATATATATATATATATATATATATATATTATATACATATATATATATATATATATATATATATATATATATATATATATATATATATATATTATATACATATATATATATATATATATATATATATATATATATATATAAATACAGATATACATAGATAGATATATGGGTCCATTGAAATATATTGAATGATCCAGACTGCCTACACCACACAAATCAACATGTTTGTACGATGTGCAAGCCACAATCTTGTCTCATTCAAATAAAAAAAATACACATAAAAAACATCCTGACGCCTTTTACTAGTTAAATATATTAATTCTGAGATCACACAGTTGTCAGGCAAAGGGCATATTCCCCAACCCAAGGAATCGTTCAGTCTTGCACACCTGTCACCCATCAACCATTTTTTTTGACAAAATACTGTAAATTAAACAGATGTTGACAAAACCATCATTCAACAAAAACAATGGATATCTCTCACACACACATTATATAAAGACAGTTACTCTTCTTTCAGTTGTTTTGTTATTTTTATTCAGTTTTCAGTAAGAAGGAAAAGCCAATAAAGGCCAAGAATGTTTTATAGTTTCATAGACCACAACTAGTGTAGCAGCCCTTGTGGGTCATTTTAAGCCTAGCCAAGTTCTCTTTTTGTGCTTGAAATAACCTATATCGTTTCAGTATCAACTGGTCTTACCCACCCCATGGTCAATAATTATATATTATCCTTAATGAGAATAACTGAGATCATACTCCAGATAATATGAGAGGACTCATGCATGGCATAAAGCATTTAGGATTTATCTCTGTCCATTTGTAGTGCAGATGGCAATCCTGGGGTAAATTTTCTGTTTTCATCCACAGATCTAAGTTATGTTTGAACATGGACATTGTTCTATGGTGATGGGGAGCCTTTTTCACCGCAGTGGTGTCCTCTGCCATTCTTTACCATACCTTATTTATAATACGCATTTTACCTCTTGATTTTACCCTGCATCTTATTTTTTCTGCTTTGCATTTCGCACCACAGTAAATAAATGGGCCTTTTAGTCTACGTTCCTTCTATCCTACTGTCATACCTTCCTTCCTACTACATTTTACTTTTCTTTTGCTCAGGTTGTTAACGAAATGATAAACAGTTATGTGTATGCATATGTATATATTTCTGATCTTTATATTACACTGTAATATATGTAGCTATGGAAATATTTGTGATCTGCGTAACCTGTGCATTTAAGAAAAACTTCTTAACTGTTTCATGGTCTGTGAGTATACAAGTTACATTCTCTACAACTTTTATGACTCCTGCCACACCTGCAAAGCCGACACTCTAAACAATGACAGAAAGTGAATGTGCACACATCTCGTTAAGCGAGGAAGTTTCACCATACATTCAGCGCATTATAATTTGTGTTCGTCCTTCAGATGTTTCTGGTGTCTTGCACTATTTTTTATCACTGTGGTGAAGCCTCTCCAGAACTAGATGAAAGTCAATGTTAAAGTCACTGCATAGAATTATGGAATAGCCATCCCTCTTCAAAACCTCTCGTTTACTAAATATGAAAGTGAAAATCATTGGCCTGCCCTCGCTTAGTCCATATACAAAGATCTCTTGAAATGTTCCTATGGGAGCCTAGAATTTACCTATCACCTTTGTTCAGTGTTGTTCTTATTCTCCATCAGTTAGCAGCCATTCTTCCATTCACTGATAACAGTAGAGAATCTGCTTCAATATCTAGCTGAGCTTCTGAGTCTTTGACAGGTCTAGTCCCCTAATAAATGTTTGCACTTTCTCTTCAAAGTCAGAACAAAAGTAACAAACTAGCAAACAGCTTGCAATAGATAAATCACTACACACTAACTGCTTCAGCACTTAAGCTGTGAATACAAATGCATTATCAGCATTCCTAAAGCAACGCCAAGACTTTGCTAACACACCATCGGTGCGTGCAGTGCAAATTTCACTTCTGGAGAGATTGTCCCAATGTCAACTGCCCCCTTTGCTCTGCTGTATTTTTTGGGTTTGGTTGAATGTACCCTTTCCTGTGAGAAGAACATCCCTAATGCCTTGCCTCTATTGTTGTCAGGTCTGCCAACCAGTTGTTTCATTCCGAAGGGTTGAACCATATTGCATGAGGCAATGTAAGGAGGGTTGTCATAATGGTTAAGGTATTCAGCTCCCAGATACAAGACAGAGGGCTTGATTTTAACCTCTGGCTATTGGCTATGCTTTTAAGCATATTTAGACTGATTGCTTAGTGTTTACCAATGTACCTATACAGTGCCATTGTACTATTGTTTCATGGGACAATGCAAATTTCAGACTAATGGGGTATAATGTTATTGTACTCCATCCATCCATCCATCCATCCATCCATCCATCCATCCATCCATCCATCCATCCATCATTCTCCCTTTCACAAAGCCAATGGCAAGAAAAGTATCAGCCAGAATCTTGGATACATCACATCCCAGATCTAGGTAAAAAAACATAATTTTAAAGTACGTCAGACAGGAACACTGCTGCTTCTGGCTTATACACAGTCAATAAAATTCCATCAGACTCATTCTTGTTTGCTTCTACCTTCTGTTGTTGCCTAATGCTAATTATGGTTTACTATAAATATATTAATATTGCTATTTATAAATGTGGCTCACACAGATTAGATAAGACACTGTAAACAGGCCAAATATGTCTATGGGTAATGATATAAATCTCTGTAGAAACCTTTAAAATGTTTTGAAAGTTATATGCATATTTTAAACTTGTGGTGCTGCGGTAGCGTTGTCGCCTCACAGTTAGACGTTGGCCGTTCGATTCTCAGTTAAAGCGTCTACTGTGTGACGACATGCGTGAATGGGCGTTCCTTCGTTGAAGGTTGTGCGTTAGGCCCGGCAAGCCAGCATGTAAAACTCTACTGCCAATCATTAGCGGACCGGAGTTCCGCTGTGGCGACCCCTAACCGGGAAAAGCCGAAAGACACACACAGTCTGAGCTTTTTCTGCAGGTGTACCATTGAATATAGTAATCTGTTTTTTTTTTTTTTTTTTTTTTACTTTAACTGCCACTGTACCCTAACATTGATAAAAAAAGATCCCTGGATCCCTGGACCAACCTACCCACAAAGGCAGAATGAAAGAAAGAAAGAAAGAAAGAAAGAAAGAAAGAAAGAAAGAAAGAAAATATTAGACTTGTATTAACCAGTACATCTTACTTTTTGCACTAAACTGAATTATCCTTCTCTGAAACTTGACATAATCAAATTCTTTCGAAACTGATCAAAGCAAATAGACAAAACACACAACTTTTTTTTTTCTTTAAGGTACTAGTAGGACAAATAGTGGGACACTAATTGGCCACCCCGCTATGTTTTCCTTACATACTTTACTCATCTGTGTTACACATGGCATGTACATATAAATAAATAAAGAAAATAAATGTATGTGTGTATGTGTGTGTGTGTGTGTGTGTGTGTGTGTGTGTGTGTGTGTGTGTATGTGTGTTGTCAGTGCCTGTGTACAATATTTCCTCACTGCTGTTGTATCATGACTTATAATGACAGTCATCACTGAATAAAATTAATTGACCTATTTCCAAAAACACGCTCCCTAGATTCATTTTATTCTGTGAACTGTCACATTCTTTAAGTGCATTCAGCAATGCCGAAGCCCCATGTCTATACTGCACATGCAAGCATATGTGTATGAAGTGTCTGCACAGTGAAATAATTTCTGGAAACCTTCGGTATTACCAACCAGCTTAATAATTGTGTGTCAGAATAAGAACCATTACTGTTCCATTTTGGTGCAAAATGCGTGACACAGTCATTAAAAGTAATGTTGATCCCTTCTACTTTCCACACTGTTCTGTAACTGTTCACTAATGAGGTCTCAGAAAAGCCTGTTTGAAAAGATTTAGTAACCTCAAACTAACAGAGAAGGTAGAGCTACAAAGTAGATCCTATTTGGTGTAATGAACACTATCTGTTAGTTGTGCTTTGCATTTCAAATTGTGTACATATATTTCAAAATGTGAGTTGTATGCTACATATAAAGCTTAAATTACAGATAAATAACAGTGGAAGTGTAAGACAAAGTAATTTTCAATCTTCCTTAATAGGCATGTAAGAAATATAATGCCAATGAATGTGATAAATATCCAAGCAGAAACAGAATTTCTCAATTATATCTGATAGTTTAGTTTATGCTAACTCTGCACATGTGATATTTCTTCATCTTTAAGGCACAATGGCCTAAAAGGAACTGTCAGATGGAGCACACAGTCAGTAAGTAGAATATAGGCAGTGCTCGGCAAATTACAGAATGCATCTGCAGTTATGTTTATAATAAAAATACAGTCAGATGCATCATTCTTTGTAGTTATTCTTGTTTGCATGTAGAATTTATGATTGTTTTCTCTCTATGCAAGGCAAGCTGAGTCTCAGCAGGAGACACAATTATAGTTTACTCAGTACGCACTTCTTTGTACAAGGTCAATAGGAAAATGTGTGGCCTTCTGAGAAAGAAATATTACCCTGTTATTTTTTCACATCTTGCTTTTATCTTACCTGCTGTCTGCATAGCTGCATGTTTTCAAGTAGCATACAAGCATAGAGCTCAGCAGCATTCTTACTGTAAAACACTATATGCAAGCTTTTGTTCAAGACAGAAGAAGAAATATATTTTAAAAAAATAGATACACAGAAGTGTTATGGTATTTTAACGGATGCTTAATGAATGAATAAGAGCATACTATTTGAACATGAAACTTGAATCATATGTTTGAAAATTAGGTTATTCTGATGCTGTTTTTCATGTTTGTTAATTTGTTGCAACAACTAAGCCACATAATGATAGATACTGTATTACTGGATTTTTTTTTTATTTGACAGAAAGTAATATGAACTGGTTCTTTATGAATTTTTATCTATCTATATATTTATATCTATCTATCTATCTGTCTGTGTATGTGTGCATATATATATCTATATATCTATCTATATATATATATATATATATATATATATATATATATATATATATATATATATATATATATATCTGTATGGATAACCAGTGATTTGGGGGTGGTGAATGGAAACAGAGTGACCGGATTTGTCAGAGAAGACCAGTACTACCATGTGGATTGCATATAATCTGTATTGACAGAAACCACAGACAGGGTTTAAATATGGATCTTTCAGCTCTGGGATAGAAAGTTTAATGACTGATATTTTTTTAATCATTTTCAGTCTGTTCTAAGGGAGCAAAACAAGTGTAGAACAGTAAAAACTGACTGCGATAGGTAGTGTTTTCTTTGGCAAAAGACTTTATACTTATCAGTCAGACTGCAATAGGTACTTGGCTTCTTTGAAAAAGGATTTGGAATACTTATCAGTAATCACAAAAAGAAAGTTATCCTGCAATTTACTTTAAACATTGCATCAAGTGTTACCATTTCACAGAAATGTAGTGATGTTTTATTTGTGGCTGACTGAAAACATAGAGAAAATGATTGAATGCAGTAACAAAAAGTCAATGATTTTCCATTAATTCTTTAGGACACCTCTTAAATGACCTGTTCTACAAAATAAAACAATTTGTATAACCTTTTTGAAGAACAACAGCAGAATCATGTAATATGACTGAATTCTGTATGTGCCAGGGAACAGAAGAATGCCTACTGTTGCTTTAGCACAAGTACTCATCAGAGCCTTAGCTAAAATGAAGAAACTTGGTAAATAAAAGGGAAATAATTTTATGACAAGCATTTGGATTTCCTTAAAGTTTACTGCTTTTCTATCATTCTATATTTGCATGATAAAATATAAAACTCATTCAGCGAGCAAAGTAAAATGACCACTAATAATATGAGAAATGCTAAGTATGCTAGAATGAGCGACAAATTACTCTTCTATAACAAATCTGGAGGAAAGAACAATTACTTAATGGCATTTTTATATACAACACCAGGTGAAAGTGACTCTAAAATTTATAGCATGATTCTCAGTCCAAATTAACATCAAGGGGTCTGCTCTCAATACCAATGTGGCAAGTTCAAGTTCATTTAGGACCACTGAAACTTAGTTGTTGATTATGACAAATGATTGCCTATAAGTTTACTGCTGCCATCATCAAATAAATCAACTGAAAAATAAAGACACCATGACATACAGAACCTATGTTGCTTCTCTAATCCTGTGCTTTCATTGGATGTGCTCATTTGTACACAGATGTACACAAAACAACAGTGGTCTTACAATCACAAGGGTGATTTCTTATCTCTATACTGTGTCATTGCAGATGGCAGTCAGTGTCCTCCACATATATATCCCAATGGCTTCCTTCACAGTATAGGTTGTATCATTTCGGCATTGCTAACATACATTGCCCACTGAGCACCCCCCCCCCCAAACGACTTTGTAACACTAGGTACACCTTGAGATGTATATGCATCTGCATAATGCTTCACACCATGCTTCCCAAGACATTCCTGACTGCATTAATATAACTGAACTGCCATGACATACCATGTTGGCAGCCTTGTGTCTGCTGCCGATCAGTTGGCTCCTTCAGTAAGTGGCTTACATCCAAGGTGGTCATCGCAAACCTGCAGACAAGGGCACATCAAACTTTCCATTTAAACCATGTGTGTGTGTGTGTGTGTGTGTGTGTGTGTGTGTGTGTGTGTGTGTGTGTGTGTGTGTGTGTGTGTGTGTGAGTACCCCTAACCTGCATATGACTTCTCTTCTCATCATTTGGATAGGCATTACATATTGCTCTAAAACTCATCAAGTTTATCCAAAATGAAATAAGTATGAATACTCATCTTTTGCATTAGCTAGCTGAAAGTTGTTTATAGATAATATGGCTACAAGTCTGCTTTGTCCTCTAAAGACATATGTAGCAGCAATAGTTAGAAAGGGAACAGAGATGAAGACATCACAGCTTACACTGACCATTCAAGTATGACAGTGTGGAGACCATAACTAAGATATATGAATAAGTGAACATAGCTAATTATTCTGGCTATGTGGCAACTGATATTCCAAATGTGCTTAATCTGAGTTTTCCACATCACATATTACATCAAATGTTTGATGGCTGCCTGCCTATTTCATTGCTCTCTCTACAATACAAGAAGTTTCATCTCCCCTGCATTAAAACAGTGACAGAAGGTTTAGCAGTTTTTCATGTTGCTGCATCATTCTGACAACCAAAACATGCACTTCACTCTTACAAGACTGTGCAAGGATAGGCAGTAATATTATTACATTAAAAGGTGGGATAGGAGGAACTGACTAAAAAGCAGTGGTGTGTCAAAACAGTTATGGACCCAAATAAAATACGCCAAATGGGTGTATTTCCTTTTCAAACAGTTGAAGTGACTTTTACTAGAAAAAGACAGAGAACAAGGGTAAAACAAAACACACCAGTGTCATTGAAACTTTTGTAAAATTAAAACAGAACACTACAAAAGTCTCACATGCTTAAACACCAGTGTCTCAAAGTCAGGGACATGAGTACTTTGTAGCTCATGATGGCTGCTACTCACACTTGAACTTGAATCAGAGTTCAGGAAATAGGTCATTCTGAGGGAGCAAGACAGGATTTTAGGGTAAGGGGGAGTGAGTGATATAGTAGGGTTAAGAAGTTGGCAGGTTATTTAAGGTTTAGGGAGTGAATGGGAAATTTAGATTAAGGGTGGGGTTGGAATATAAGCTTAGGAAATGATTGGGCACTTGAAGGTCGGCGGGGAGAGGAGTTTTAGGGTAAGCAGAGCATGGACTTACATTAGGACTTGGGTATAAGATTTAGAGTTAGAATGTATGTTTTGGGAGGGCTATACAGTTTTACAGGGTCAGGTGTACAGAGGGCTTTGGGGCTTTGTAGCAATGGGAGATGAAGCCAGTGAGGAGTTTGAGCACTTATGTTTTCAAGCAGCAGCAAGCAAGTGTATTGCAAGTACTAGCACATGAGTAAGACCCATCCATCTATAACCTTTCACCTATAGGTTTCTATCTGTTTATATATATCTATATATACATATCTATATATCTATATATATACATATATATATATATATATATATATATATATATACATATATATATATATAGACACACACTCTCTCTCACACACACACACACACACACACACACACACACACACACACACACACACACGTATTTATAACATACAAATCTCAGATATAAAAAACAATAATAACAAAAATTAAAGTTATAGGAAACATACATACTTTGCTAAAAAACAAAAAAAAAACTAGATAACAGATCAAGTGTTGAGCAATGGACACACACCAAATATTGGCTTAAATGAACAAATAACTTGTTAAAAAATATTGAAAACTAAGGCCAGCATAAATACATAGCATATTTAATGAATTGCTTTAATGTTTTCATTCCTGAACCCTGAACTTCCTCAGAATTGCAAACCATTCTACAACACATGCTTAAATAGCACGTCCTTATGGAATCATTTGGCATAATTTAAAACCTAAAAATGCATCAGAATACATCTTATAAATATTCTTTAAAGTATCTGTTAATAAGCATGTTTTTAAAAAAATCTGAGTTAAAATACGTAGAAATATTGTGCTCCAAATGAATTCCATTTTTACAGTTTTCGGCAAGTCAGAAAAGATGGGGTGGGCGGGCTGCAGTGGTCATGCCCTCCCTGAAAAAAATGGGTTTTGGGTTCTTCAGTATTTTTTCAATGATTTGAGTTTTTGATCGTTTGTGATCAATGTTTTTGAGATTGATATTTTATGTTTACAAGGAATTATCACTATTCCATAAATATATTTATATAGGGCCAAACCTTACCTTACTCAAAATGCTAGACTAGCCACAGCCAGATCCCACCTCCTGTCTACTCTTCTCTACTGTTCTTAACTTTTCACTAACCTGCGCATGTCTGATGTATAGCTACTTGATTCCTGCTATAACAAAATAGCAACATTTGCTGCTAATATACCCAACAGGACCCATCATTGCCTTGCTCTTCAAAAATTACACTGGCTTGAATTTCCCAATCTGTTATTGGTCAATCAGCTCACCGCTGCCCACTCACATATCCACAAACCTGAAAACTGCCCTGCACTCTCCAACCTAGTGCAAATAAATACCAACCCCAGGACCCTTAGATCATCCAATAAACATATACTCAGGGTTACAAAGTCCCATAATTACTTCGGTGACTCTATCTTCTCCTTCAAAGTAGCCATACAGTGGAACCTAATACCCCAGAAAATCTTAAAAAACACAGATCGTCATAGCTTCAAACAACTTCTAAAGGAATACCTTACTCACTAATGGCTATGCTCCTGTAATACTCCTGGCTAGTTTCTCATGCATTCGATCAAATGTTTTCTATTCTGCTATCTTCTTGTCTTACTTCTACCAAATGAAAATACCACAATGGTTTTTGGTTGTATATCTAATGAGTTTCATATTACTGTCTGTAATAAGGCTTAAGAAATGTAATGTTTTCTGTTTTACATTCACCTTTTTGTAAATTGTGATTGTTGGCAACTGTCAAACTTTTTGTATATTGTTTGTAAATCTTTTAAAAATGTTTCTAATCTTTTTGTACTATTGTTATGGAGCTTATCTCCCTGGGTCTCCGCTGAAAACAACAAATGTAAAATAAAATAAATATGTATATTAACTAGGAAACTAGGAAGCCATCTTCTTCATGCAAGAGCAACTGCAACTTCATTACATGAATCTACCTATGTGGTAAATAACTGAAGCACACTTTCAAAATAGCTTCACACATTCACACCTAGCTCTGCCTTGGAATCAGACTCTGTTGCGGAAAGAGTTTGTTTAAATTTTACCTTGTATCTGTCCATATAGTACCCAAAATGGGGTCTATATTACAAAAGCAAAAAACCCTATGCGTGAATACCAAAACATCAACCCCTATACCGGGAACCGTGAAAATCCCGAACGCACTAAACAGTGATAAAAAAATCAAATTGTCATAGTCAGCCAACCCCACCACTAGCTATATATTACCTACCCAAATAAAATAAATAAACCACATACATACACTAACCAAACACTACTTCTAACCTAAAGTAAAGCACAAAACCCTACTTCTAAACTTTCACTAAACCCTACATACACAACTAACTATGCACTATACTTAACCCCTCCCTAACCCTAAGCTCTGTAACTACCGCACATGTCCCCTACAGACATACACCCAAACAAAACAAATAATCCACATACATAACAAAACCCTACCTCCAATACTACTAAATCCCACATACAAAACTATCTATGCACTATCCTGAACCCCTCCCTAACCCTAAGGTCCGTAACTACCGCACACTTCCCCTATAAAAATATACACAAACAAAATAAATAACCTACATACATACATTTAACAAATCCCTACCTCTAACCCTACACTAAATCTAACATACATTATTTATCTAAGCACTTACCTTAACCCGCGCCCTATCCTAAACTCTGTAACTATCCAACACTTACCTTATGCAGCTAATCCACAGACGAGCCAACCATGGAAATTCTATATTTCCATTTTCGCGGTTTTCGACTTTCGCTCTAAGTCCACTTCGTGCTATATGGTTCAACGTTTACGTATTTGCGTAAACGCCTTTTCACTTTACTAATATAAACCCCCCAAAATGTTATTTCTGTTGTTATAGTTGATCCCTTCCCATTCAGATTGGTTCTGGTTATTGGCACAGTACCCAATCGGGTTGATACCCTCCCCCACTCAAATGTCCTGACACCACAAATACCACAGATTGCCCTTAACTCATCTGTTGACAGCAGACTAGCATTAGACACCTAGAGGCAGAATAGTAACTTCCTCAAGTTCACTGACAACTCACTGATGCTACTTAACACTAAGTTTATTTCTGAGAGATGTATGCAGTTATTTAAATCAGAAGCAAACTTCTCATGCCACACAATTATCTGAGTTCTCCATGCATTCCATCACCACAACACTAGCACTGTGCCCACATATACTGAGGTACTAATTAAATCCATTCTTTAGCCTTTTGTCATAGGCCTCCTAGGCAATGCTCTAAGACAGTTAAATCTCAACAACATACACAGACCTTATCAACTGCACACACAACTCCAGCTGCTAAACAAATAGGGGTCATAAAAAAGGTATTCTTAAGACCTTAAATCTTCCTCAGCAAGTTACCACACGAGGCACAGCATGCAGTATACTCACCTTTGGGGCAGAAAGATGCGGGTTCTAGTCCCACATCACTTAGATGGATTAATGATACTACAGTACACTATAAGGAGTGCTGCATTCCCTAGCTGTTGTCCTTAGTGTGAGATATTAAATCAAGGTCTGATCTTCTCAAGTTAGTGGTTGATCAGACAAATATAAAAGATGACCTGGTCAAATTTCACCTAGTATTATGAATAACACCTTGGGTCTACCCTGAAAAGATGACACTAGCCTAGTGGAACTAACCTAATCAACAAAGGATGAATGCAAATAGATAAATACATAAATAAATAAATAAATGCATACATACATAAATACATACATACATATATAAATAGTCATGTATGTCTCTATATTCTGACATACTGGTGCATTACACAGCAGGCTGAACAAAAGAAAGCACGATTGCAAATAGCCCCTTGTCCCAGAATTCATGATGTTGCCTGGGCACTCAATATACATATGAGCTGGTTGTTGCTCAGATGAGAATGAAGGACCTCACATGTCCCAGTTTCAAAGATATGAGGAGAAACATGGTTGAGTTCACAAGGTATGTTTCCTGATACTGTCCAGAAACTAGGCTTAAGCAGTAGCTTGACATTTTTATGATTTTTTTCCATAACGTGTACAAAAATATGATTTTAGCAAATGGCTCAATAAACATTGTCACTTTGAGGAATCTAATTTGAGTCATCTTCCAGGGAGATGGTACACTGTCCTTCCTGCTTCATAAAGGATGCCCTTCAGCTTTTCTCTCAAGGCTTCTGCATATCTACTCAGTGCCTTTTAGGGCAAAATCTTTATTTTCCATCTAGCAGCTAACAAATACCAATGAGGCCTATCTCATCTTTTCACTTCTCAGTGATAGAAGTGCAAACCTGAAAAATGCTTTACCTCAAGGTTTTCCTGATCCCTGAAAATATACATATTTATATAATTACAGAATGTTCATTGCATTGCAGTGATACCACTCTTCTTTATTCAGATTAAAAGCCTATCAGTTATTCAGACCTCCTTGTGAGGGAGCCTCCATTTCTGTTAGGGTGTGTATATATTCATCAGAATCTCATCACCTCATGGCCACAAAATAACAACCTAGAACATCTGCATCATTTTTGTATCTATAACCAAATCCACCTACCATATCAATGATAACTATAGAACCTCTTAGACATCATGCAAGTCCTAAGATCCTACCTAATCAAGAGCCTTTAAATTCCTTCATATAATGCATTCATCTTTGCTTCAACTTTGTTCATTTTAATTTTCATTTTGTCAACTGAGTATCATGAGCTGGTCTAGTTGGTTTAGTTGTGATGAGTACAAAATACAATTACATGTTGGAGTTAGGTGAAATCTGGAAAGCTTATGTTCAGCTAATATATGACACAATAGAAGTAAAGCTTAACAATTATAGCCTTATTTTTATTTTATTCATTTATTCTTTGTTGACCAGGTTAGTTCCACTAGGCCAGTTGCCTCGTTTTGAGGCGACCTGAGGTGGTATTTATTCTGCTAAGGGAAATTTGGTCATGGCACCAGTGATCTTCTCATAGTCGCTCTGACAGGTCTTGAGGGATCTGTTACATTCACTGGAGTTACCACAAACTCAGATTAATGAGAACTTTTAATTAAATACTCATCCTTTGAATGAGAAGTATAGTAAAGGTGTGTAGAAATGATGCTTCATGACAAAATGAGTCGATTGCATCAGTCTTTGCCAGTCGTCTAATATTATTTGGAACATTATTCCATATAGCAAATCTATTTCTAGACAAGGGTCTTTTACCAAAAACATTTTTTTTATTGTTAAAGTTTCAGACTTGTACCACAAGCAATAAATATGCAGAGAAGATCCTGGATGTCAATGGTGAATTGTCAGTTACTGTTTATGTCGTTGTATAGTCACTTACTGTTTATGTCATTGTTGTATTGTCACTTACTGTTTAGACAAGATACACACCCATATCAGGGAATCAAACTTTCAGGGTATCAAATCTATTTGATTTTTCTCGTACACATATACCACCAATTTGTTTCACATGTATAGGTGGTCCATCATATCAATGATTGCCCTGCCCTTGTTTTTTTGGTTGAGATATTTTCCAGTGCTACTGACTTCAAGATTTTTCTACACTGAATAACCTAAAGAGATTTAAAAGCTCTTCACTGCATTGGAACCTCCATAGCAAACATGACCAGTTATTCGTTTTTTTTTTTTTTTACATCTAAATTCCTGCCATGACATATCTATCCCCATCTGCCAAAAATCACAATGCTAAATTTAGAAACAATCCACTATATTGGAATACTTGTATCAAACAAAAAACGCTGACCCTAAAAAATAAACAAAATGCTACAAGTGACCAGAAAAAAAAGGCAAAGAACTTAGGTATAAGATCTACTTTCACAAAGTCAATTTAGAATTGAATATTGCCACCTCATCCAAAGATCACCACAAAACCTAGAATCTTAGTACAATATTCAGCAATACCCTAAGCTGATCTCCAGAGGTGCCACTTAACTCCAGAAGACATTGTCAAAATATCAGTGGATGAATTTAGTTCAAACTTCTTCCCCTCCCCCTCTTGCATTCTATTGCTTCAAATAGTCCTTCCTTCAATTCATTCTGTCCTCATCACTGCCTATAATTCCCCAGAAAAAGTCTTAAAAGCTCTATACTCAAAAAACACTAGCTTCACATGTCCACATGAATACCAATTTGTTTCCTTGTTAGCATAAAATAATCCCTCATTAATTCATTCTTAAACATATTCACATTTATTCTGGCAGCCATTAAAAAGGAAAGTCAATTATTTTTATTACCATAATTTGTAAAATAAAGGAAGATCTAGTTACAGAGCTAATAAACAATTGTAATGGCAGATTAGAATCCCTGGATCAGAAACAGTTTGATTTTGTGAAAGATAGGTTTTGTCTACAAAATCTGATAAATTTCTCATTGAAATGTCAGGTCAAAATGATGACCAATAGGCCTCTGTTTTGGTTGACCTTCTCTTTGATATATATTTTGTTCAAGCCAACATAAAGGGTCTCTGGCTAAGTTTACTGATGCCTGCAAACCTGGATCTGCAATTAAGTTACCAGTGAACATCCATAGTCCACAAAAGGGCCAGAGCCACATAAACAACTACTGTCAGGACCATGGTATTAACATCAATGCAATGAATTACATAGGTGCTTTCTTTGGGAAGCAGGAACACCCTTGAGCCTACATCATTAATGACTTTGTCCCCAAAACAGATAATGCCATGAGCGATCTAGGTACATAATTGGACAACAAATTTTCTTTTGCCTACCACATATCAACTATTGCTACAAATTTCTGCTAACTAGTGCAATTAATCCCCAAAGGGATATAACCCAGATCCAAGGAAGCTGTTAACCCTGTCAATTCCTCCTCATACGTGCAACAATTACAAACATGGGCAGTACTGGGAAATAATGGACCCACTCATAGAAAGTATGTTACTCCCCTGTAATAGTTTGTACTGGAGAGCATCATTATGGTTAGAAAATAGACATTCTGTTATGTTAGATTGCATTTGTTTGTGGGCAAATTTTCCTTTAGTTACAATTACAATGTTATAAATTTGCATCAAATTTAATTTTATATGCACACTGCTACAGCCCAAAAATATAAAATCATTTTAATTTGTGATCCCATTACTTTGCTTTAAGCTTAAAATCTAGTGTTTGAAGAAAAACTTTACTCAAACTGCAACATTTAGTCTTTCGTGAGTGTATTTTCATAGTTACGGATGATCTTTATAC
Organism: Protopterus annectens; assembly: GCF_019279795.1. Taxonomy (NCBI): domain Eukaryota; kingdom Metazoa; phylum Chordata; order Ceratodontiformes; family Protopteridae; genus Protopterus; species Protopterus annectens. The sequence continues at coordinate 59,106,423 of NC_056746.1, forward strand.
ATTCACATTTAACAAAATAAATAACTAAAATATAAAAACATACGTTTGAGATTTCCATCCCTCTGTGGCATTTCAATATTAGTTTTATCTCTACATCTATCACTTGCGAAAGTTTATTACCAAGGAAGATAAGCAGCATTTTAACTCCGATTCTTTTTTGTTATGTCAAACCAAATAGGGTCATAAAGACATACAGATTAAAAATTCACATATTTTTGTTTTATCTTTATTGTCGCTTACAGCTGCATTTGTTCTCTCTACTTGGGCTATATAACTATTGAGCATTTTGCAGCCAGAAGATAAAAACACCATTGCTAGCAAGTTTGCTAATTATTTGAGTTTTGCAAGCTCAGTTTTTTTTTTGCCTCCTCATCAAGCCTTCTCTATAGCTCTCCAGCTCTGGCTTCCTGGTATTAGAGACTCCTTATCCTTTTGTATTTGCCGAGGTGGATATTATGGTCAGAACAACTGTCATTCAAACTGGCATCAGAGGTAGTTTGTTCTGACTCTGGCATCCCAACCATGACAGCATTTTTGTATATATATTTATTCTAACTCTCATGACCTGGTGATAACATTCCCCGACATGTCAGTGTGAGCACTACCTGTGCTTCCACCACATTTATGGATGCTTGTTCCTTCACATAAGAAGACAGTACTAGAGTTTCATGTATTTTGTAGCAGATTTCTAGGAAATACATATGTCGGAGTCATAACCAAAGAGTCACTAACATTTGCACTGAAGATTCTCAGATTTAACAGTATTCTTCAATATTTGAATTGTAAATGAATAGAACTTTGATCTAGCAGCAGATTTTAGGGCAATTTAGTCTCCTCGGCTATGCCCTCACAGTGTTTGTTGGGAAAAAAGTAGTTTTCCATAAAGAACAAGAGAATATCATTATGCCTGCTCATGATGATACTCATGGTTTAAATAAATGATTAATTAAAAGTATTTATTGTGCTGCAGTCAGCTTTGGATTGTGCAGAACGTTGAGATAAGAAAAAAAATATTATCTATATATGTGTTAGAGTGTGCATGTGTGTTTCACTTTCTGCCTATAGTGGTCTTTTAACAGAAAAAAAAAAGTTGCTAATGTTATGCATACTTTTCACACACCTGCTAGGAAATTCATCTATAAACAGCAACAAGACATTAAAGACAATTTTCGAAACACTACAGGTGACAAAATCTGCTAAAAGACAACCCTTTGAATTCTGATATTTTCCTGCATTTCTGGTCTATTATCTATAAAGTACAAATGCTGGTTCTCATACAAATTAATATAAATAGAGTATTTTGTTGTAAGTGTGTTTTGCAAGCTTTATATGCTGATATGAATGGATTCATGTGTAGTAAATGTGTTGTTGTTTTAGACAAGGTGTAATAAAACAGTGGTTGCTCTTTCTGCCATTGCAGAATTAACTGACAATAAGTTAAAATGCTTCCTTAAATTTTGATTCATATTGTTCTTTGCGCATACAAAAATGCTAACAAATAATATTTTATGGCTTCTTAAAAAATATATACCCATTCAGAGTGCTAGATTTCATTTCTGAAAAATAAGATAATGAAATCACGTGGTCTAGTGGACTGCAGAAAAGAAAATTCTCACCAGAGTAAGCAATGTGTCTTATATCACAATGCGCTCTTTTTGACTTGCATATAGGTTTCTTCTTCTGTTTCATAATACAGATTTGTTATCACATGATATCACAAACATATTTATATTATTAGAATATTCTTGGTGAACCATCTGTCTAAAGAGGCAATAATGTAAATGAAATTACTGCAAAACTATAGTTTAGGCTTGCATTTGCCTAACCTGGATGCAATTAAAAAAATAGCATTTATAAATTCTACATTTTTCCCTAGCAAATATGGAACTTCTGTGGAAACAGGAATGGGAAACATGCTGGTCACATAAAGAAAAGTTCAATTCATAGTTATTGTCACTGAAATATAAAACACAGACTATTAATAAAAATACTGAAATAAATCTCACTACCTTTTGAAACATCCTGACTCCCTTTACCCAGACAACCTGCATTTGATTAGTAATGCATGCACTGAAGGGGTGGGGAGGATAGAGTAAGCATACTTTGTCTGCTCACCCATCTTGAGGTGAGAGCGAGAGACTGCTGTGTATCACCAGTTGCATTACACCTGGTGAAATATTAGTTGTCACATGCATAGAGCATGATCCTGCAAAGTGCATGCACTCTACAGATCTTTAAGTTTAGCAAGACCAGAAAATAATGTGTGTGTGGAGAAATGTACACTTCACTGAACTTAGGCAGTTATAGTGGAGCTCAAGGGAGTTGCCAAAGATATTATGATCTGCACTGAAGGCGTATTCTGCCTGACTTTCTGACTGGTCAATTTCCTGCAACACAACTCTCACCACTTAGAAGGGATATGGCTTTTGGGCTCAGCTTGAGAATTGCATGAACCTACAGGAAGAGAATGGGGCTAAACTATCCCTTGAATGGGGACACTGGCGAATTTAACAGCAGGAGAAGATTGGGTCACATGACCCTCACCCAGTCAAGGACCATGTGCGGGCAAAAATGAATTGGGATTGGTATACTCACTATTCATGCCCAGTCCAGTTGCTTAGGAGGAACATAGGCCAGCTGGATCAAAGTAGGGATCCAACGAGTTGACAATAAAAAAATACCATATTAAGCCCAAAACAGTTATGGACTCCTGCTGCTTGAACTTTATCTAACACAGTATTTATTATAAAGTATACCAGTACAAAACAGAACTACCAAATTTTTAACTTACCATTTGTATATGGGTTGACTGTCTTTTTATTTGTCATTACACGTGCTGTTGCATTATTAACCTAAGCACATGGAAGATCAAATTAGTAAGCCTCAAATATACAGGCCTGCAGCTCATAAATAAATGCATGCACTATACTTTTCGTTACTGTATGAATTAAATGCATTAACAATTTTAAAGCATATGCATAGCAATCTCAAAATATTTAACTTTGTTATGTCATGAACAGGCAATGAATTTTACATGTCAGTAAAATAAAGCAACATATCATTTCGAGCATACTTGAACACATTAGAAGCAGATAAAAATATTGCAATTTCTAACATCTGAAAACATGCTTATTCTCAATGATAATAAATAAACAAAATAAAAAAGGTTTACATGAGAAGCATGCAGTGGACTACAGGAATAAAGGAGCTACCGTACGAAGAAACAAAAAGAATGTCATAAAGGGGAAACATAACTTAGCAGTATGCAACATAACCCTTAAGAAGAGAATTACCACTATAAAAAGCAACATCTAGCATTCAACACTTCAACAAGAGCTGTATTCATTGCAAGAGTTAAATCATTCAAGCTTTATGTCACAGCTAACAAAGGATAAAGGAGGCTGCATTATTTAACACGCTATGAAGTTAACAATCTGAGTAAGATGTGCACAAGTCATCCTCAATCCAGTAAGTGCCTTTCAGGCAGCTAAAACGTACACTCAATTACAGGCGTACCAATATAAAAAAAAAAAATAGCATCAAGAAACTAATACAACAAGTAAAAAAAAGTCACGTAGTATCAGCACTTAATACGTGAAACGGCAGATGGACTTATCCACTTACCATTCGGCACCATCGCCAGCATGTGTATGTATACAGTTACCATGGTTACTGTGAGTTTGGTGAGGGCACTAATGCTACTGTTGAAGGGGGAAAATGAAAAGGCAAAATATGCAACATCTTACTCAAAGACGACACCGTTTATACTGCTATATTATTCTGTCAAATACTGTACGAACAAGGCAGCTTTGAATTGGATCAGTGGTTCAGAAATTTGGCGTAAAATATATACGTACATGACTGAAAGTATGTAGCTATATTTTATTTTATTATTTACTGGAAAAAAAATCAACAGATCCTAATAAATCAAGCTTTTTGCAAATCCATTTCCATTAATTTTCATGGTATATTTGATTTCTGTTTTTCTTTTTTCATGCCACTGTCTGTCCCTCATCAACGCTGCCACAAAATAAACTGATCATTTCTTATCTTATTTCCAGAGTTGTGGAGTCTAGTGCACCCAAATTCTTTACTAAAAAGTAAAACATTACAGTTCTATAGTTGTGCATTTTTTTAATACACTGTGCCTTTCTTCTAATAACATCTATATTTATACTATAAAGTCTGTCAAGGCTATAGATTGTTTGTAGATAATCAGAAAAAATGGATAGGGCAAGGGGAGAACATGAAAACACTAATGATGCATCTGAAACAAATGACTATGAAGCATACATTTATTAAAAGATGAAAAGGAAATATTTTTAACATGCACCTCTATTTTACGGCCCTCTACCACCGTGCCGTGTAATTTCTCCCTCGCCCTGTCCGCATCAGCACTATTTTCGAAAGTTACGAAACCAAATCCCTGCATGCAGGAGGGAGAAGGGGAAAACAACATGCATATTATTATTTCAACCAAAGACAACTTGCTTTTCTTGTAATGCTTATAGGTATGTTTAAATATATAGTTTATTGCTCTTGCTTCTTTTCTGTAACATGCAAATTATAGAATTATCATAGCATTTAGATGTGCAATTAATAAGCGACAAATGTGAACATCTTTCTCCATCACTTAGATTCGCCTTAAATATTCAATACTAATTACAAAAAATATACCTTTCTAGGTCATTTCAATGAAAATAAATCTAACAGAAAAAGAAAAAAGTATAAATGGAAAGTGCTCACACACACAAAGAAACAAATAAAACATGAGAAAATTAAGGTGAACATGTTTTGACATGCAGTAAAGAAATTATGGATTTGAAATGTGTTTGCATAACTGATCACAAAGTGCTAATCTTATTCGTTTCCTGTTAATTCATGCTTAGTGGTATCATTTCAAAGCATGCAACACTTGGGGAAATTAATGGTGGTTTGTTACACTGTGGCATTTTTCATAATATTGCAAGAAAATGATGTTAAGGGACAGCAACTATACCTCCACACTTCAAAGAATTTAACATTAGCAACATAATATGAATGCTGTCAATGAGTCTTTCTAAGAATATGAAAACATCTGTACGTGATTATCAAAATATTTAACACTGAACTGGTTTGCATGACTGCATTGTTAAAGCTGTCATCTACTATTATTCAGAAAAAAAATAGTTTACCTAATTTGCCTACTTATTTTACAAACTAAGTAACAAAAGGTATCTCATCCAAAATAAATTCATGGAACCACCTGTCTTAAATGACAAAAAACAGCAAGCAAAATAACAATGTCATAATGTATGTCATTTAAACTCCTGTGCATTCAAAGACTTGTGCGTAATATTATACAGCTGTTGTCCAGTAAAAGTTCATAGAAGACAGCCAACAGATAACCAAAGTCTATGAATACAATATATTTTAAAATATTCTAAATAGTTTCAATATTTTCTGAGATTCTGTAAGCATGCCTACTAGTAATATTACTTAGTTCAAATGAATTTCTTTAAGCACAAGCTAATGTATATTGAAAGGATAAAGTGAAAAACAAGGAGCAAAATTGGTAAGAAAGAAAGGCAGATGCATTTTATTGTATGATGTGAATCAATCCATTGAGATTTTATACCTCCTTTCAGATAATGCCTGCCTTATCAGTGCTGTGAGTAGAAGGTAACTTAAGGGTTACCAAGGAAATATATCTACTGTTTTGCATTAATAATATTAAATATAGTTTCAACTAAAATAAATATCAACAGCTGTAACACATTAGCACCAATTACCTTAATAATGGTAGCCCAATAATGAAAAAAAAAAAAAAAAAACAAACAAACAAAAAAAGAACAACAACAAAAACAAACAAAAAAAAAAAAAACTTAACATTAAAACCATCAAAAAGATATTCAAGCATTCTTTTTACATTCTACTTCATTTTAGCTAACAATATAAACAGTAAGGAAAACGTTCTCTTAATGATTTATATAAAAACCTACTCTTCTATTTGTTCTTAAAAATTTTCAAATAAAAAAAAAAAAATTAAGCTTATATATAAGAAAGTATGTGAATTTCATAAGTTAATTTAGGACAAATTCAGCCATAACATAACCCATAGTGGGTCTCTGCAATAGATCCCTATATCAGTGGCTTAAAATATGAATGCACTGTTGAAACAAAGAGGACACAAATGCACTTTTATAATCTGGATGTCATACATCTTTCTTTGCAGCCGCAGTAAAAGATGTTCTCCAACCATCATTTTCAAATAAATGAGACTATCACGTCTATTAATGTTCCACTTATTCTTCGGCAACCAGAGATTCAATTTGTATACTAAGTGATACAATTACCAGCAATGAATAAAATAACTCAGCCTGAAACATTGGGTTATTAGCATGACAAAAGGCAAACTCTTCTGTGAATACTCTTCAGATGTTCATTGCCTTCTCTGACTTATTTTACAATTTTTCATTGCATGGAATAACAACCTTAAGAGCCGCATACAAGGCAGGGAAACTAACACCACAGCCATGTTTTAAAGCTCTAACTCTATTAAAATATTACTATAATGTAACTTAACAGCAGAACATATATATATATATATATATATATATATATATATATATATATATATATATATATATATGTATGTATAAAACAGTGCAGTTGTACCTCCACATTTAATAATCCACTGGTTAATTAGAAAAAAAAAAATAGAAATTACTTACTTTAGAACCTCGTTCATTAAAAATAATTTCGACATCTAAGATTTTGCCAAATTGCTAAAAGAGAGAGAGAGATAGAGAGAAAGAGGAGGAGAAAATAGTTAATAGTGCATTTATAGAACACTCATGACTTCAAACTAAGATGAGAATCTTTTAGTCAGTATTTTAATGGTAAGATTAAAATATATGGTATGGTAAATGAACAGCTTGGATTATTGAATATTATCCAATGTGTTAGATACTGCTTTGCTTTTAGCTGACAGAGTGCCATGTACAAGTTATGTTTTCTTTTCTTTTTATTTGTTCTAAGTTAGCATCTATGTAACCTGTAGTCAGTGTATCATTTTAGAAATTTCAAGTATTGAACCAAAGCTAAACACACTTGCATTTTCAAAATGCCTAACTAGATCTAGTTTATCCCATATACTGTGTTCATTTCTACAGTGTAGGCAGGCTGCAGATTTACACTTTATTGAGCATTTGACGGGTCATATGTTATAAGTCATCATAACCTACCAAACTTTGTTTAATCTCCATATATTTGCATTATGCAGTTTTTAAGGGGGGGGGTGGGATCTTCAAACACGTAAGACTACAGCAGTCCTCCCTTTGGTGTCTATGTTAAATAGAGCATTTGTGGAAGTATTGCAGTAACCCACAAACTTAAGAGTATACAATCGGCAACCTGCTTTTTTTTTCTTTTAACTCAGTTGTGTCACAAATTGTACTTAGTGTTTTGAACAACATTCTAAAATTCCATACATTTAACCTTATTTCTCTATGTAATCAGTACTTTTTCACTGAGTTTGCTAAACAATTTAGTATGTACAAGCGTTGGGATTTATATAGTAAAAGATACTGGTGTTCAACAGTTCTAGTACTGGACTGTTATGTATATAACATTAGGTAAGTAAAGTAAACTCAATAAAATATATCTATTGCATTGTGCAGTTACACAATCAGTATATTATACTTTCATATTTTTCTCTTTCCTGATGCAGGTATTAGATGGTAAAACAACATAGAAGAAACATTGTTTGTTTGGCATCTATGTATTTGACACATTATTGAAGGATCCACTAAAGTTAGTGAAAATAGACAAGTCACAGTACACTGTTTGATGAAAACTCATTGAAAATGCTACCCAGCAAAACTTAGTAAATAATTTTCTCCATTTTTTCAAAGGGTAGAACCATCTGCATATCTTTACTTAGAGGACTTTAACCACTCTTATTTATATACGCCTGCTTCATAGACATACAACTACAGGAAATGACAAAACACCCAGCATGGGAGAAACATGGCTTGAACAATCACAGCTCTGCAACTGAGCTGATATCAATTGTAAAAATCATTTTGAGAGTTGACATTTTGATGACTTTGACTCATCCAACGTATTTTAGACACATCACTTTTGCTGACTCTTAGGTCTTCAGATATTGAAAGATGGAGATAAAGAACAGTAACTCATGATACCTACGGGATGCATTTTAGTCTCTAGTGTCAGTAGTTCATCAAAATTGTCTAAATAAAGGGAAAAAAAGCAAAAACTCTCTCTTTATTGAAGGCATTTCCTCCTCTATTTTGCACAAATGTTCTGGTCTACTAGTTAAAAGAAGTCTTTCAGAGCAAAATGCTTAATTTTTGAAACAAAATAAATTGTCCTTTTTGTCTACACGGATGAGAAGATTACTATTTTGTTTGAGCACATACATATTTATCTCTTTAGCTGTTTTGCAGTTACAAATCAACATTTTGACATTTGTACAGTAAATATTTTCTTGTCAGCATGTGGCATGGAGTTCACTATGGGCACAGAACTCTGATACTTCAGTCCCTAGACTCAGGCACATAGCCATATGTACTATGTAAGTGTTTTCCCAACCGACACAGAGATTTTCAGTGCTGAAGTTCATTCACTACGAGTACACAGGGTAGTAGATATAGTTATTTAAGGTAGAAGTATAGGTGAATAGGTGAAACAACCCACAGCTCAACAAAGACATCAAAGAGAAAAACATTTATTGTGAGCGCTTTCACTGCTAACAATCGCACTTCATCAGACAATCAAAAAAGCATTGCCATACACTTTATTTAAATAAATTCTAACCAATGAAATTAAGAAATCAATAAACCAATTTATAAAAATCATGTGATATTTAGTTAAAATAAATACTGGGCTAAACCATTAAACATTATACAAAAAAGGCTGTGCATATGTAATAAAAATACACATAAATACACACTACAAAATATACTACCTAAAAACTCTATTTTTTTAATACTGGCTTAATACACCTATACGTCTACTTTATTTTACTCATCACCCTTCCTGTGGTGTTGCTTGTTGGTGAAACATTTATTCCTCTGGCAGGATTTGGTATTTTTTTCTTTTGTTAGATATAGTTATTTGCACAACAGCAATACTGCTAAATGCTGTCATAAAGATTGATATTAATTATAAAACAAGGAAACACATATCTCTGATTTTTAGATATAAAATGCATTTTAAGACCTTCCTGTAGAGCAGTGATGGGCCTGTTGATAGCAGTATAATGGACAGCTTTATTTTTGTTTATGTATGTGTGTGTTTGTATGCATGTATGTATGATGTGTAGTTTTTGAGATTTGGGGTTAAAATTAGTGTTAGGTTTGCTGATAGTTTGTACGGTGTAAGTTTGAGATTATGTAATTGAGATATGTGTGTGTGTGTGTGTGTGTGTGTGTGTGTGTGTGTGTGTGTGTGTGTGTGTGTGTGTGTGTGTGTGTGTGTGTGTGTGTGTGTGTGTGTGTATGTGTGTCTTTACCTGTCTTTTTAAGTGATATGCTTAAAGAAAGGGATTTCAGAAAGGTGATATGTCAGGTAAGGATTGGGGTGCAGGGACAGGGTTAACACATCGGTAAGATGAGATGGGGTGGAGATTTAGACAAACTAGATATGTTTTAGAAAGTTTTTCTTTTTTTGATCATTCAAGAATTAAAAACACTTGTTTGCCTTCTGTGATTGTTTTTTTTTACTTGTTTTTGTTTCAATTTAGCTAGTTTTTGACATGCAGACATTAAAGTTTTTGAAAGTCGTAGTTCCTGTACATGTATATATAAATACATATACATATATATGTTTGTATATCTGCTTTTTAGTGTTTTTTTGCCTTTGTGCCTTACAAACATCAGTCCCCCTACTCCTAGACTGTCACACATTCATTACTTTCTACAAAAACTGCTTGCACTCCACATCACAAAGAGGGAATCGTTGGTCCCACGTATAGATTTACTATTGCCTCACCCTCATCTGGCCATTTTCAGAGACAGCTACTATCTCTGGATGAGGAACTATAATCCTGCCCACAATAGAAAGTGGCTGATATTTTATGACCTTTAGCTTCATCCTTAAAGCAGTCTGATATATGTGAATGGCCATAACACCACCTCAAGATGTTCTCATAATCGCACACGTATAGCAAACCCAACTAATCTGCAGACTGGTGTCATGTACTGGCAGCTCTGTTCCTACATTCCCATTGTGGCTCCATTAGCTCTTGCATTACTACACATCATCTGAGGACAGTGAAAGGTTCATACCTCTATTTTCTGGAGTTTACAATGGACAGTAATGATTACAGCAGTGTTCTTGAGTTTAGCACACTGCTTAAGTCACACAGACCTTTTTCCAAGGCAGTGCTGTTTGCGTGCAACTCTCCACAATGCACATCTCCACTTGGGCTAATGAAAACCATGTGCAAAAATTGTTTGGACATTTGGACCAGTCTGTGTTTGACATTCACAAAATAAATACAAATCTTTATAATCGAACTAAAAAGACAGCCAGAAGTATTGTAATATGTGCAAAGCTTCTTCATTGTCAACTTGAGGCTCTTGAATGAAGGTTGTGCTGTTGTTTACATTTGCACATGGATGTAAGATTAATTCACATCTTAAATGATATATTTATGAAAATGTGTCAAGAAGTTCTGTGTGTGTGTGTGTGTGTGTGTGTGTGTGTGTGTGTGTGTGTGTGTGTGTGTGTGTGTGTGTGTGTGTGTGTGTGTGTGTGTGTGTGTGTGTGTGTGTGTGTGTGTGTGTGTGTGTGTGTGTGTGTGTGTGTGTGTGTGCGCGCATGTGTGTGTATGTGCGTGATTTAACAATATTACTGCAGACACCTAAAGGTAGAATATGGAAGCAAAACAAATTCACTTTTGGCCATTCAACATGGCTTGTTTTAATTTTGTAGGGCAATAATAGAAGGTAGTACGGAATGGAAGGCATGCATGAGCTAAGTATTGATCCGGAGCTGTTAAAGGAATGGACATTACTTGGAAGAATGAGAAGCAAACATAAGAGGAAGAAACAAGCATCTTGGTTGCAGACAAAAGTCAGAGGAGCTAAACGTGAAAAGAAAGTGGCTAATAAAAGGACAGATTATATACAAGAATATATATAAGACTATATAATAGTTGTAGAAGAATATAACAAAAGTCAGTCACTCAAATGTTTTAATGGAAAGTTTTTAAGAAAAATAAAGGAACAAAAATGGAAGAAAAGGGGTTTGAAAACAGCATAATTAAATGGCAACTTAATAATCACAATCAAAGAGAATAAGCTGAGTTTTAGTTAGATGTTACAATGTTCAAAGACCATTCAAAAGAATATAATGAGCTTGATGTGGGATAGTTATTGGGATTATGGTATAAATCAGAATAAATGTTGGAAATGATTAGCATCTCTTATACGGAATTTGTAGATAAGTAATGAGCATCAATGGAAAGGAATATTCTAGACTGAGGAATAAGAAGGCATTAGAAAAAGCCCAACAGGTGAGACAGTAACTCATAAATCAATACTGGATCCATTAGGTAGTTTTGAAGAATTTGATTTAGTAAGGATTAGGATTGCCGTTAACAAAATTATTAAAGTCAAATGATCAATATTTAAGAATAAATTTCTAGAAGAATAAGAAAGCTTTTCTGAGATATGATGAAATAAGTAAAAATGGAAGGAGGCAGATAAAAACTTTCTGTTAACAAGGAGAGAAGTAACATGAATGAAAAGAAAGGAACTAGGCAAAATGCAAGGAATCAATGAAGCTTCAGAAAAAATAAATGATTAAAATGTGGTTGAGATAGAGAAATTCTACATATACTAAGAATATAAAAATATAATACTCAAAATATATCTGAGATAGAAGAAAGTCAAAACACATTTTTTTTCCTTTAAGAATTGGATACACTTACTATTTTTTTTTTCATTTACTTTTATTTTACATTTGTTTACTGGGTAACATCTGACTGGGCTGGGAGTCTGTTTTCAGCAGAGACCCGGGGAGAAAAGCTCCACACATACAATGCAATTTAGAAAGTAGACTAAAACAATATGAATCAATACATATTAGTCAGTTTCAAGAGTACAGCACAACATTTATAGTATTTGCCATGAGAGTGCATATTAGTGTATATGTGCATAATGTAAAAACTAGCTAATAATTTACATTAATAATTTAATTGAATGTAATTTTAACAATTTAGATTTAGAAGGAGTACAAAGACATCTCGACATGGTTTGAAATTGGAGGTTGATTTGTATTCCTAAAAACTAGATATATTTAAGAAAATAACAACTCATTTAAATTATATGGCTGGAAACTAGATTTACATGTTGAGAAGATTTTCTGAAAGAGAATAACAGCATTATTTGTAGAACATGGTGCTACAGTAGTGAGGACAGAACATCAAATTTGACCTCCTAGATGTCCAAATCACTCGAAACAATTTAATTACTACTTTATAACTAGCAACACTAATCCCATGTCCTGCTCTGTACAGGATAGATTTTTTACTACCATGGCTGTAATCCATTACCTTTCTACTTGGGGTTTCGGCTATTGATAAATAAACCTGCTGAACTTCACTTGCAATGGACACCATGTCAAATACCTCCTTGACATTATAAATGCTAATTCTCCTGTACAGATGATTCACCATCCTACAAGGGGCCTCATTTACTTTTAAAAGTTCCACTGTCCTTCCAATATGGGCACAACCCCATACATGTCATCCTCCCTTGTAAATAATACCATTAACAGTGGCACTTCTTCTACAAATACATTTGAAGTTAACCAGTTCTCAAAAGCAAACATTCTTCGGAAAGATAAGTTATACTGTAATCCTCCTCCAGTAAATCACATGGTTAAATTTTCTGCCTATGCCTCTGATTTTTAATCCTATTTAAATAGGTGTTTTGATAAGGCAGTCCCTATCCACATTAAGTATAATGAGAAACTTAACAACAATCTGTATCTTATAATACCCATGTAAATAAATTACGTAACAAGAGAAAGAAATGACTTAATGCTTACAAAATGTATAAATCTTCCTGCCATAACAGCACAGTTAAACAAATGGGTAAGTACTTAAGGGAAACATTAGGAAGCTCAAAGCCAAACAAAAATGTAAAATAGCATCAATACTACTTATAATAATAATAAATAAATAAACAGCTGCAGTTTTTCTTTACCATTAACAAGAAGTTAAAAACTGACAACAATGTTGTGAGCTAGTCCATAACAATATTGTATGTTGACCCAAAGAAAATAGCTAATATCTTAGCTAAAAAAAATAAGTGCAAACAATACTTTAACCAGAGTTATGGCTATTTCACATATTCCATAGTGCAACCACCCCATTCAGTTTACTATCAGACAAATCCATTCAGTATTCGCAAAAGCTAAGAGCACCTTATTCTTCTGACTATAGATTCTTAAGCCATGTGGTAGAGAGCTATTCAGTAGTCTGACAGAAACCATTTGGTTAGATTCACAGATGCCACTTCTGAAAACAATAAAGTTACTAGTGGTGCACCACAGGGCTCAGTGGTGGCTCTCCTCCTATTTATCTATTTCTCAGACCTTCAGGATTACCTTCTTGGCCTGTGGATTTCTAGTTTACAGATAACTGTAAATTAGGTGTTGTTATTTAGTTTCCTGCTGACACCCAAATGATTCAGCATGGATTAGACCACATAATTAATTGGGTAAATGGTCTCCAATTAAATGTGAATAAATGTAATGCACTTATTGGGAGACAAAACATTTACCCATACTATAGAGGTCAGCCTCCTCATCAGACAATGTAAGATAGGACTAGATATTCTTTAGGTGTCTCATTTAATTTGAAAAGAAGTCTTAATCCCCCCTGTGATGATAGGAGGTACTGCCAGTCATGCCAGAAGAAGCAGGGCAGTGGATGTGTAACAGATGCCAGGACAACTAGCTGGAATTTTGTAAATAATTATACTTCATTTGTATATCAAACTGATTTTTACAGATGTTTGTGCTGAAAATGTATTTATGAGGTTTGCGTGTGTTAAAATGTATCAACAGTACACCCTGCTGGAAGAAAAAAAATGTTCATGTATTATTGTAACTGAATTAAATGTATACATTGTAACAGGATATACTGGAAGGGAAGAGGTTAAGCTACCTGTCTTTGAAAAATATTCTAGAAATCAAATTACTTTATGAGTTAAGCCATAAAGATGTTATCCCACAGTTTTGAATGGAGCCAGAGACACAATAGCTGTGCTAGAGAATAGACTGTAGCTCCTGTAAGAAGAGTGGAATGGTTTTATGGTTTTATGACTTCCAGCAGTGGCACCACATCTGATCAATGCTCTATATATACTGTAACACATTGGTACTAAAGTCTGATAGCTTCTAGTGATGGGGTATAGTGCAGAAAGCAGACTGACATGACCAGATGTATGTGATGTTACTCTGTATAGAAATAATCTTTTAATATTAGAGGAGACTGAAGTCTCAGGAGCATTCTGTATTCTGTCTTGGATCTGACAACAAGGATCACTCACCCATCTTGAGTTGCTCTATTCAGTAAGTAGGAACAGTAATTATTTTAGTCAATCAAGAATAGATAGTGAGACTAGCTAAATACTGTTTTTCTATCACTGTGTGAAACTTTTCATCTGTGTTATTTTTAATACTTCCTGTGACTGACACTCTAGTGTTTACTGTAAATAGCTATTTAGTATTTTCATGTTCTTTTATTATTTATTATTAAATATATTTAAACATTTCATTGTGGTTGTTCCTTTTTAGAAAATATTTAAGTTTTGAGAGTACTTGCAAATATTTATTTGGTGATAACTTTGGCAATTTCTGAATCCTGGCTATTTGGTTGATATTACCATTTGAACTCTGCCAATGGCTGAAAGCCTGGCTGTTTGGTCAACATTAACATTTGTACTAATATTAATTTCACTCATTACAATTGGATACCCTTTTAAGAGCCTTATAGTAACTGACTGGTGGCAGTAAAACTATCTTATAGTCTAGACAGAATGTGGCATAGGTAGTAAATCCGTGCCAGACTTTCGCGCATGTGTGTGTGTGTGTGTGTGTGTGTGTGTGTGTGTGTGTGTGTGCAAATTAAATCTCAAAGAGTGTGTGTGCATGTGTGTGTGTGTGTGTGTGTGTGTGTGTGTGTGTGTGTGTGTGTGTGTGTGTGTGTGTGTGCCAGCTACTTGTAGCAGGGGCACAAAGCACTGGTTTCACAGATAGTTTGCTAGAGGACTTGCTTGGACAGTGAGCTAGAACCTAACCCTTCAGCTGTGACAGTAGGGAGTCTTATTGGGACCTGAAGGGAGACAGATAGAGACACCCAGACCCCAGGCTGAGTATGTGCCCTGGGTTCTCTTAAGGGAAATTGTGATTTATGCAGAGAGGTCTGCATCTGAAAATACTGAGTGTGACCATTTATATTCCAATTGAACATCCCAGTCTAGTGTCAATGGTGAGGATTTGGCTCCTTGATTACTGCCCCAGAGTGGGGACATTATACCTCCTTTACTATAGCTCATCAGAACCATTGCATAATATAATGCTCTTTTGGTATTTTGGTACTTTTTCCCAAAACACATTCACTCAGAGAAAAGAAGGAGAAGAATATAAGCAAAATATAACAGTAAATATTCAAAGAAATTCATAAATATTATAAACAAGGTGAATGATACCAGCTTCTTGTAAAGTAAAAAAATTAACTGTTACTTTGTGTTTATTTGAAATGCATAATATTAATTTATGGAAAAACAAATTAAGTAGTTAGAAAAACATTCATACAATGTATGTTTAATAGTAAATGGGGACATTGTGATGGACATTCTTTTTTATTGAGATAGGTATGCAGAAAACAGACTTAACTCTTTAAATAAAATCTTTGGGCAGGAACAGAAGATATATGCCCAAGGCAACGAATATGGAATATCTGAAATGTTACAGGATATATACCAGTGAGATGAGCATCAATAAAAGAACTGCCATTAATGATAAGAAAAATATACAATATAAGGAAAAATGCATAAGAAATTGAAGCTGTATGTGGCCAAAGTTTAATAGGGCAAAGCAAGGTAAGAAGAAATGGTATAATAATTGAAAATAAGAAATGAATGTTAGCTATTCTAATTCATCATCGCATAGCAACATATGATTGTAACAAGAAATGTTGATACAATAAAGACATTTGACTTTGACTTGCATGTTGCTTTATTTTCCAACTATCTACTTGCAGTGAAAATCATTATAACTACCTATTTTGTTGAACATTGAACTATATCCCATACTTTCCACTTTGTTTTTCAGATATACAGATCTGTTATGATGATACTACCTAATGATATTTGAGTTAAAACTGTGTAATACTTATATACAAATCTCATGTTTCACATTACAGAAATAGCAGTCACATTTACTGTATGTCTGAGTATAACCACATGCTATTAATGGAAACCCGTTTTCAGTATTACATTAAACAGAGTTAAAACATTCTTAGTAAGTGCAGCATTATTACATATCAAAGGAGTATTGTTTGAACACTTACACCAAACATTTGCCGAAGGTCTGGATCTCTGAATCTGAAGGGTATATTTGAGACGTGCAGTCGTTTGGGTTGTGTTTTGTTTTCTGTGTTTTCTGAAGACTGTGTCTGTTGCTGGCAGTCAGTCTGTGTTACATCATCTGTCTGCTAAAAGAGAAAAAGATTGGGCAAGGTAAGGTAAACACAGCTTTCAGTGATTGTAACATACACATTAAAAACAACAATAGGGTACAAAATATTAAAAGAGATTATATGTTAATAGTTTTGAACATGTAACGCACGGTCACATATATGTCCTTACTGAGTTATTTAATTCTGAAGAATGAAGGATATGTGTTCAGGTTTTGATATTACATGCATGTTTTAAATTCTGCTTTTATCAGAACAATATTTTTTTCTACAATGCATGTTCATAATATTAGATATACTACTGAACAACATCTCTGTACTTCCCCCATTCATAGTTTTCATAAGTTGTCTATGGTAGGCTAGCTGAACCTAAAAGTTAACTGATAAGAAAAGTTAGTATAAGATGACAGCTCTTGCATTTTGCATTTCAATACATATGATGAGAAGAAGGTAGAGTTGTATACACAGATGAAAATGTCAGCTTATAATAGTTTCATCTCCGGGATAGCTGAAGTATAGTTAGTATGACTGTACTATTAAAATATAACCAAACAGTCAATAGATACAAACAACAAAATAAGAAGTTACAAAGGATGTGGTCCCAACAGGAAGCTAGTTTATTAAAATATAGTGATTTCACAGAACTATGACATACAGCTAGTTCCAGTCTACTCGTGAAGGTGAACTCCATCGGAGTGTTGTCTATATTCAGCATTTTTTAATGGTAATGGGTTACCTAGCTGAAACCTACTGTATGGTTCTGTTTACAAGATGAAAAGCAATGTAATTTGGGGTATTACATTTTCTATTTTCAGAAGCAGTTTTACAGCACTTTAATCATGTCAGTCACCAACTGCACAGATTACAGGTTACTGAAGCTAAGCTAATTGAAATATTTGTATTTCAAGTTGAAAAGCAATTTGTTTAACAGTGATAGGAACACAAAAATATAATGCATTAATGCTCATAAATCTAATTAACCATTAGAAGGATTATGATCAAAATACGTTAAATTATTAATGGTAGCATGCCAATGAACTGAAAATTAATTGCATCACATTTAGTGAAGGAATCATTTAGAAAAAAGCTCTGTGGGTGTATCTTAGAGTGGCAGATGTTATTAGTTTAAATGTTTTTCTGGATTTACCTTAATTTAAAATATATTTGTTAGTGTGTAGATCTATAAAAATATATGAACACACAGGTACCAAGGTTGGAGGCACGTTACTTAGACAAACTGCACATAGAAAAGTGTTGGAACATTTGTATTTATTATTAAACAGTCCTTCTCAAATGCACTTCTAGCTGCATGTGAGTGTGTGTGTGTGTGTGTGTGTGTGTGTGTGTGTGTGTGTGTGTGTGAGTGTGTGTGTGTGTGATTGTGTGCTTGCCTATGCAAATGGGTGTGTTTGTGTGTTTCCTCTCTGTGTTACTTGGCAGGAATTCATCCATGTGTGTGTGTGTGTACGCGTGTGTGTTCTTACATGTGTAGCATGTATATAGATGAAGATGACAGGTGGGACTGTATACAGAAGAACATCATAAGCACCATTTGAAAACTGTGCAGATTGGGAGGTTAAGAAGAAGAGGGGGGTAGTACAACAACTATAATAATTGATGGTGTGGGAGCACATCTGGAAGGAGCTGGTCTCAGTTAGTTATTCAAAGAGTTAGATAAATGCAAATAGCAATAGAAAATCCAACTACTATTTGACAATCAAAGTGAGATTAAACCTTTTCTTATAAAAACAGTTTGCAATGCCAAATGCTATTTATACTTAGTATGGTGTTCTTTGCAGTTTCAATGTGGAAGTTCTTAAGAGTATCTCTTTGTTTTGTTTTTAAAGCTGGTATATTCATATTTTTTTACATTATTGGAAGTTTGACATTAAAAAAATGAAACCAGAAATGTCATGAATCTGCATTAAAAGATTTGTCACATCCTCATTCTGGTGTTTTATTTATGTATGTATGTATGTATGTATGTATATGTATGTATGCATGTATGTATTTATTTATTCTTCCTGTAAACCTACCTGATGAATAAAATGAGGCTTCTTTTTATATATAATACATAAAGCAAGACTCAACATGAAGTCCTGCTTGCAAGCCAGGTGGCCCTTGTTCACTAGCAGTTCAGGTGGCTATTGGAGGAGGAAGGACTGGGAGGCAGAAGACAGCTCACATCTCCTCAGCTGGACATATGGACAGTGAGTGTTCAAATACATGCTTCATGTTAGTATCATTGGCTGAGAGTGGGGAATATTCAGCTACACTGTCTTTAAAAGGGCAGACCCATGATAATGGGCATGTGGAAGCATGGATGTCATTTGCATGGTGTATTGCAGGATATCCTATGCACAATATGGGCAACTATAGTGGAGCTGCATGGCCAAAGAAAGCAAACCCCAGATGGCTGCCTAACCGATGGTTCACACAAATGAATCTCACCTACAGGGTTCTATACATAGGTGGTGGAGAACACAGTGACTGCCAACAAGTGTGTAGAAAAAAATAAAAATCTTCCTTCTGCCATAATGCATTTTTGTCATTATTTTAAAACTGTTACTTAGTGACAGAATATGGCTATTTGCTTTATTGCAGATTGAAGAATTTACAGTGCTGATAGGAACGCAGATCTGATATTCTGTCATAATTTTCAGGAGTTGTCTATTGTCAATGTCAAATGTGAGGTGTGGCTCAATTGCCACTAGTCAGGGTAGAATGTAGCATTTACAAGATGGAGGGGGTGCTCTTTAGACTCCATGATGGAATTCTGGGCTAGCGGTGCAGAACTACTTATGATTCAAAACTGAAATATACAGTGAAATGGATACACCATAAAACTCCCATTTCTTCATTAAGGGCAAGCCAAGACTTACATTCACTTCCATGAGTCAGATCTAGTTTCTATGGTCTTCAGATTTTTCTGTTAAGTCAACTATGATACAGTCACTGCTGCAGGATTAAACATAGGATAGTGGATAAAGAGGTTATGCCTTATGTCATACCTTAAGTGTGGGTACATGAAAAAAGAATAATCTCTTGATATTGCAAAATGGTAGACAGAAGAGAAGCTACATTGTAAGAATGTTTCCAAATTATGACAATTATGTAACAATGTATACAACAAAAAGATGCATGGATAAGGTTAAGTGTCACAGGTAGGAAGCGACGTGGTATCTGTTAATAGGTTCATAGGTAGGTACTAGGCTATCTGCCCAAGGGCATTTATAAGCCTAGCCAGAGTGTGTCGGCTTTCACCACCCCATTGATTAATTAACTGATCCTCTGTCAAGCAGAGCCAATGAAGTGATCCCAGGGTTGTATTTTCTGTTACCCATCCACTCGTCAATGTTTCTCTTGAAGAGTGTTAGTGAGGGGCTCTGCCTAATGTAATTTGGAATTTTGTTCCAAAGCATGGGGAGTCTCTGTGGCAGGAATCTATCCCTCCAGCAAGTTCTATTTATTGTTATGGTGAGGTTTAGCTCACTAGAGCGCGTGGCTCGCAGTGACTTGGATTTCTTTAGGTGGAGCATGTCCATCGATTCTGAGATGGACATGGCTTTGTAAGTCAGGTGGAGATCACCTTTGAGTAAGCGATATGCCACTGAGTACAGCCAGAGTTTTTTCAGTCTGGCTGCATAGGACATATGTTTGAGGCCTGTAATTCTCTTGGTGAGGTACTTTTATGGTCTTTCTAGCTGTTGGAAGTGTCTTGTGAGGTACATCCCAAATGGGGAATTGTACTCTATGATGGGTCTGATGAGTGATGAGTAGAGGGGCTCTATAACTTCTTTATTTCTAGATGAGAACCCTCTAGTAATTAGATGGGCCACATAGAAGGATTTCCTAACTACTTTGGCAATATGATTGTCAAAGGAGAGATTGCTATCTACTTGGATCACAGTGGCGGTTGGTGACTTCAAATCAAAGGGGGGCTGCAGGAGACGGCTGAATGGGTGGGGTCAATGGGAAGGGGTGCAGCAAACTAGAAAGGGGAGGAGCTATACTCAAAACCACAAAAACTGTAACTTTAATTAAATATGCTGCCCTGGGTACCAAACCGTCATTGAGAGTCCAATCAAGACAAAACGAAGTGTAGAAGAAAAAAAATATTTCAATGCATTGGCTGCATGACAGCTTACTTAATATCTAGATGGAAACAAAAAGGCTGTGACGCATGAAAAAATAAATTACTTTTTAAATACATTACTGGAATGCCAGTCAAAATCAAGTATAAGAAAAACAAGCAGCACTCAACTCAAACCACTTCTCCTTGCACTGCAGTTCTAATTATAATTTATATTCAGCTTTATTAAAGTACCAAGTAACATGCTGAAAGTAGCAATCTCTGTGATACCCCCACTTGTAAAACTGTTTCTTATCCAAAAAAGACCTGCTGCCTGACAACAACTATCTACTTGTTTCATGGGGAAAACATGATCAAAGTAAAAAATGAAAAGCAAACAAGAAACAAGCTCAAGATACTTTACTTAAAGGATTACTGTGCAGGTAATGGACCACACATGATAGACTGGCATTCTGTTTAGTTTACAGGTAAAGCCTGCAAAGATGACTGCAAGTCTCCAACAAATGTAATGAGCTTCTTAAAATAATGTAATCCTGTCCTTTATTACAAATACTGTCATATGCATTTCAGTACCCAAGGCTTATACGTTATCTATTTATGTAAGTATTCTCTGCATGGCAACAACAGAAAGGCTTTTAATGTTGGCAATTCTTTAACAGTATGCTTGTTAAAGCTTACTTGCATCTTACAATCTCAGACAAGCTTACCTGATGGTCATTAAAGCATTGCTAATTAAACACAGAGCAACAGGCACTTTCTGAGTAATAATAAGCATAAATCAACAGTATAAAAACATGACAGAAACCAGAACATTCTGCAAAATCAAGGACAGAATAAAAGTAGCACTTGTGTCTGCATTGGATGGGGGGATACTCTGCACATTTACACTGCATGACTGCTCCTTGTCTTGCTTGGACACATCCAGAGTAACTACATGGGGGAGTGGGGGTGCAACAGGTATGTCACAATTTGAAATGTCTCTGGTTGACTGTGATGGCCCTGACACATTTGTCTTACCTCTCAACCTCAGAGCAAGAAATCTGGGCAAAGCCATACATAGAAGTGGGACAAAGGCCCAAAAATAAGGACAATTTTTAAATATTGCTCTTATAAACTTAGAAAGATTATAGAATAGTAAGTCTTGCATTAGTATGAATTTTCTGAAGGCTATGAAATCTGAAATTCAAATGTCTGTCATTAATTTCTAACTTCAGTCTTTAATGATTTGCCACTAATTGGCCAAAAACACAATTTTATGAAAAATGGACCAAAAATGTGATGCAAAAATATAAAATAGCCACACAGTACAGCTGGAAACCTGTCAAAGAAGGGACACTTTTTAATATTAGTAGTGCTAACTTGAACAGCTGACAAAATAAAAGAATCTACATGCATTTCTGAAATAAAAGTAATCTATAACTCTGATTATTACAGTTATTTATTAATTGTAAACCCTCCATGTTTTCTTCCAAAATTGCCATTTTGTGGAGGGATTACTAGAGGAAGAGCAACACTTTGAGCCAAAATCAAGGGCAGTTGAGAGGTTTGGATATGCCTAATTCTATAAAGCAATTTATTTGCACGTACCTCTCAACCTGTTAATGCAGGAAATCTGGACAAGGCCAAATATATTGGGGGAACATATAAACAGTACTAAAAATTGCTCTTGTATAAACTGAGACAGTTGATAGAATAACAGGTCTTGCTTTAGCATGCATTTTTCTGAAGGTTATGAAGTTTGAAACTCAGTGTCTGTCATTATTTAGTGACTTAATTCCTAAATGATTTGCCAGAAAACCACACATTTTATGAAGAACAAACCAAAAATAAGAAGCAACAATCTATTCATTCTGTAAAAATCTGGACAGTTGAGAGTCATAGTTCAGCCGGGGCTGTCTTTGAGTTTGCTGCCCTTCCCCACTCACAAAATCTTGGTTGAATGGAGCCTCCCCCCTGCAGCCATTCCAATGAACCATTACTTGGCTATTTCACCCCATTTACCATAAACACTAATGTGCATACTGCTTTACTTCTGCAATGATTTGGACTTCATTTGAAAGTTTTATTTTGCATTCTACAGCACAAACACTAAGAGATATCTGCTAAACAAAGCAATGCAGTCTCACAATGAAAACAGACTTAGCATTAAAAGTTCTCTGCCCTTGAAATTCACATTAATTGAAACAGCATTGAAACCCACATTCAAAGAAAATACATTTTGTCAGTGGCAGATAAAGATTAACTTTGGGCTGTTTTCAAATTACAGGCCCCTTTCACAAGAACCACATACATGCTCTTTGATACACCTTCCTGGTTGTATTAAATTCAATTCCTTGTACAATACAGTACAGTTTTAGAAAGCATTTTAAATTTATTGTTTTGAACATTGTTCCAGTAAACAATGAAACAAAATGCATGCACCAATAATGACAAAATTGCCCAATTCAGAACATTTCTATCATAAAAGTATACTCAAACTTCTACAGTCCACCAGTATCAGTAAATATGCACAATCTCTGAAGAAGTAAAAGGCATCTAAATAATTCCACATTAAAGAGATCTGTAACTAATGAAGAGGTTGCTGCTAGCAAACATCTTTATATTTCATTGTTTCATCTACAAATAAAGTGCTTGTTGAGCTTGAGGAATAAATTGCCTGTGTTACACTAAAAAAATGATACGCTAGTAATACCGCAATAGGGAATGGATGGGAAACTGAAAACAGATTCATAGTTACTAAGTATCTTCGCCAACAAGGACTGCAGCATCCACCCCCTTTGCAACACAGTACAGTATCAGCAATACATCTATCTACTGTGGGAGTAGAACCCACAGCCTTCTGCATCAAAAGCAAGTATATTACCTGTTGTGCTATTAACAATGAAAGCCGACTCAGCATAAGCATTACTAAACTTTTGCTCCCCTGCAGCTCTCAGCTCCTTGTAAAATCTAATCAACACTCAGCTGTATCTCTGAACTTTGCAGCACAAGAAATCTGGAAAAAGCCACAATTTATTGGGGGGGGGCACAAAAGCCGAAAAACCATGGACGCATTTTAAACATTAAATAAAATAAAAACTTGATGGATACACATGGGATGTAACTCTTTATTAGAAAAAAATGTGAGCGCTTTTGCAGAGTCCTTTATGCTTCATCAGACATCCTGTATCTTGACATTTTAAACATTGCTTGTATAATGTTGGAAAGTTGCTAGAATAAAATGCTGTGTTGCCACCATCTATTTCACTGCTAAGACTTGAACCCAGGACCCTCTGCAAAACAGTCAGAGCAACATACCACTACGCCAGATTGGCTGTTTTGTAAATGAGAGGAAGACTGAAACTTAAATGGCTACCATTTAGTGAATTCAGTTCTCGCCATAGCTGTCAACCTTTTAGCACAAAATGCTTGAACACAGCCAGTAATGGGGGAATACAGCTCCCAAACATATTCAGTGAATTCAGTTCTCACCATAGCTCTCAACCTCTTAGCAAAAAATACCTGGACAAAGCCAGTAATGGGGGAATACAGCCCCGAAACATATTCAGTGAATTCAGTTCTTACCATAACTCTCAACCTTAGCACAAAAAAACTGAATGAAGCCAATAATGGGGGAATTCAGTCCCAAACATAGGGACACATTTCAAATATCCATCTTATAAACTTAGAAAACAGCTAGAATAAAAGGTTTTGTGTTACCATGTACTTTCTGAAGAATATGAAGTCTGAAATTCAAATGCTTGTCATTTTTTATTTTTTTAACATTTGTTAACCAGGAAAAATCTGACTTGAAACAAAAGCCAATTTTCAGCAGAGGCCCAGGGAGAAACACTCCAGACATGACTTTGCAAGATGGAAAGACACCAGAGCAAACCCACACAAACACAGGGAGGACATGCAGACGCCACACAGAAGGCACCCCAGCCAAGAATCAAACTAGAGAACCTGTAACTGTCAGGCAACAATGCTACCACTGCACCACTGCACTACTGACTGTGTAAAGACACAAATATACAGAAACCACATATTTTATGAGGAACAGAACAAATATGAGGCAAAAATCTGAAAGTTTTTTACAAATGGTGCTGAGTAGGGAATTCAGGCTCTTGTCACCTGGGCCCAAGGTACAGGGTTCAAAACTGTGGTATTCTCTACCCACCACTATATAGTGACTGTGGTTTTTCACATACACATGCACACCCTCTGAGCCCAAATGCAGTTCCATACCTTAAAGTCTGTAAATCGAAGCCCAAATATTCCTTCCTGCAGTTCCAACGAGAGCAAGTTCTTCTCCTAATGTCCAAAATTCTGCGCCAAGAACAAGTCCTTCCTGTGACAGCCAGCCTACAGACATTGCAGTCTAATGTCTTTCCAGTCTATGCAGTTGTAACTGCATAGACTTCTGGGATATTGTTGCTGAATGCTGTCTGGATTATGTGTGCATGCTCCATACTGGTTTACCAGCAGTCCAGATACTGGCAAATGCCGCAAGTGTGTGGATGTTCCGTGACTCATGTTTTATTTTTTTCTTTCCTTTTCTTTTTTATTTTATTTTTGTTTTTCAACTGGGGTCCTGCAGCCCAATAGCATGAGCCACCCCTGTTGGGTCCCCAGATCTCTTATTACCTCTTCTGTATTAAGGGGCTGCCACCTATGTGGAAATATGTGGGTGTTTTGTTTTTCCCAAATGGGATGACTATGCATATTTTAGTATTTAGCTTGAGGCCATGACTTTGACACCAGGTGTCCATCTCAGTAAACCCTTTTGGAGGATGTCCATGTCAGCCAGAGAGTCAATTATGGCTTCCAGTTTGCAGTCATCAGTGAACCTGGTTAGCCAATAGCCATAGTCCTCTTGTGTTTGCCTGCATGTCTGAGAAGTATATGCTGAACAGTAGGGGTCCCAGGACCGAGCCTTGTGGGACAACACTTGTGACTGGTTTAGAGTCTGACCTGGAGCCAGCTATTCTTACCGTGTGTGTTCTGTCTGGAAGCCAATTGTCATCCCATCTTGTGATGTTTATGTTCAGGCTGGTGAGTTTTTCTGTAATACCTGAGTGGGGAATGCATACTGAAGTACCATTTATGTGCCTTATTTCCTCTTCTGACCTTTTCTTAAATGCTCCTTTTTCTTGATGTGTTACATAATTGTCAACAAATGCAGAATAAAGTCTTATTTACTAACATTGTACATGACGCAATGCCTTAGTCTTAATAACTGCATGACGAAAAGAGAAGAAAATACTTTTTTTGTTTTGTATGCTCATTCTGATTTAATATCACATTTTTATCTTATTACTTTCTTGCATGGTTAAATGTACTGCTAGTAAGACAACTAACCAGTAACCACTTGGTTGAGTTGTGTTTTTGTTTAGCTTGTCAATACTGACTTTTCTTTAAAACATCAGTGTGAATGGGGCATTCCCCTACCTCCAAGATGCAGTGACAAAAGGGATACAAAGGTTTCTACTGACTATAGATGAAGTTTCTTTGGTAACGTATGCACCTTTCAATGTCCTTGTACCTATAACATCATTTGTTTTCATGAAAATGCATGCGGGACTCATAACCTTTATCCCACATCTAGTGCATATGATCAGAATTACTCATTTGCCAAAGACAAGATAAGGAAAATACTAAGAACATTTCTTATTTAGAAAGCTAGGGCACACTACCTCAATGGGAGGAATCCATGTATATCACACTATATCACACTACCTCAATGGGAGGAATCCATGCATATCACACAACCTCAATGAGAGGAATCTATGCATATCACACTACCTCAATGGGAGGAATCCACGCATAGCACACTACCTCAATGGGAGGAATCTATGCATATCACACTACCTCAATGGGAGGAATCTGTGCATATCACACTACCTCAATGGGAGGAATCTATGCATATCACACTACCTCAATGGGAGGAATCTATGCATATCACACTACCTCAATGGGAGGAATCTATGCATATCACAACTATCTCAATGGGAGGAATCGAAGCATAGCACACTACCTCAATGGGAGGAATCTATGCATATCACACTACCTCAATGGAAGGAATCTATGCATATCTCACTACCTCAATGGGAGGAATCCAGGCATAGCACACTACCTCAATGGGAGGAATCTGTGCCTATCACACTATCTCAATGGAAGGAATCCATGCATATCACACTAACTCAATGGGAGGAATCCACGCATAGCACACTACCTCAATGGGAGGAATCCATGCATATCACACTAGCTAAATGGGAGGAATCCGTGCATATCACACTATCTCAGTGGGAGGAATCTGTGCATATCAGAATACTTCAAAGGAAGGAATCCATGCATGTCACACTACCTCAATGGGAGGAATCTATGCATATCACACTACCTCAATGGGAGGAATCCATACATATCACACTACCTCAATGGAGGAATCCAGGCATATCACACTACCTCAATGGGAGGAATCCATACATATTGCACTACCTCAATGAAAGGAATCCATGCATATCACACTACCACAATGGGATGAATTTATACATATCACACTACCTCAAAGGGAGGAATCCATGCATATCACACTACCTCAATGGGAGGAATCTATGCATATCACACTACCTCAATGGGAGGAATCCATGCATATCACACTACCTCAATGGAGGAATCCAGGCATATCACGCTACCTCAATGGGAGAAATCCATATATATCGCACTACCTCAATGAAAGGAATCTATGCATATCACACTACCGCAATGGGATGAATTTATGCATATCACACTACCTCAAAGGGAGGAATCCATGTATATCACACTACCTCAATGGGAGGAATCTGTGCATATCACACTACCTCAATGGGAGGAATCTATGCATATCACACTAACTCAATGGGAGGAATCCACTCATAGCACACAACCTCAAAGGGAGGAATCCATGCATAGCACACTACCTTAATGGGTGAAATCTATGCATATCAAACTACCTCAATGGGAGGAACCTATGCATAGCACACTACCTCAATGGGAGGAATCCATGCATATCACACTACCTCAGAGGGAGGAATCTGTGCATATCAAGAATACTTCAAAGGAAGGAATCCATGCATATCACACTACCTCAATGGGCGGAACCTATGTATATCACACTACCTCAATGGGAGGAATATGTGCATATCCCACTACCTCAATGGGAGGAATCCACGCATATCACACTACCTCAATGGGAGGAATCTGTGCATATCTCACTACCTCAATGGGAGGAATCTATGCATATCACACTACCTCAATGGGAGGAATCTATGCATATCACACTACCTCAATGGGAGGAATCTATGCATATCACACTACCTCAATGGGAGGAATCTATGCATATCACACTACCTCAATGGGAGGAATCTATGCATATCACACAACATCAATGGGAGGAATCTGTGCATATCACACTACCTCAGTGGAAGGAATCCAAGCATAGCACACCACCTCAATGAGAGGAATCTGTGCATATCACACTACCTCAATGGAGGAATCCAGGCATATCACACTACCACAATGGGATGAATCTATGCATATCACACTACCTCAAAGGGAAGAATCCATGCATATCACAATACCTCAATAGGAGGAATCTATGCATATCACACTACCTCAATGGAAGGAATCTATACATATCACACTACCTCAATGGGAGGAATCTGTGCATATCACACTACCTCAATGGGAGGAACCCATGCATATCACACTACCTCAATGGGAGGAATCCATGCATAGCACACTACCTCAATGGGAGGAATCCATGCATATCACACCACCTCAGTGGGAGGAATCTGTGCATATCAGAATAATTCAAAGGAAGGAATCCATGCATATCACACTACCTCAATGGGAGGAATCTATGCATATCACACTACCTGAATGGGAGGAATCCATGCATATCACACTACCTCCATGGAGGAATCCAGGCATATCACACTACCTCAATGGGAGGAATCCATGTATATCACACTACCTCAATGGGAGGAATCCATGCATATCACACTACCTCAATGGGAGGAATCCATGCATATCACACTACCTCAATTGGAGGAATCCATGTATATCACACTCCCTCAATGGGAGGAATCCATGCATATCACACTACCTCAATGGGAGGAATCATTGCATATCACACTACCTCAATGGGAGGAATCTATGCATATCACACTACCTCAATGTGAGGAATCCATGCATATCACACTACCTCAAAGTGAAGAATCCACACATAGCAAACTACCTCAATAGGAGGAATCCATGCATATCACACTACCTCAATGGGAGGAATCCATGCATATCACACTCCATCAATGGGAGGAATCTATGCATATCACACTACCTGAATGGGAGGAATCCCTGCATATCACACTACTTCAATGGGAGGAATCCATGCATATCACACTACCTCAATGGGAGAAATCCATGCATATTACACTACCTCACTGGGAGGAATCTATGCATATCACACTACCTCAATGGGAGGAATACATGCATATCACACTACATCAATGGGAGGAATCTATACATATCACACTATCTCAATGGGAGGAATCCATGCATATCACACTATCTCAATGGGAGGAATCCATGCATATCACACTACCTCAATGGGAGGAATCCATGCATATCACACTACCTCAATGGGAGGAATCTATGCATAGCACACTACAGCAATGGCAGGGATCCATGCATATCACACTACCTCAATGGGAGGAATCTGTGCATATCATGCTACCTCAATGGGAGGAAACTGTGCATATCACATTACCTCAGTGAGAGGATTCCATGCATAACATAGTACCTCAATGGGAGGAATCTGTGCATATCACACAACCTCAGTGGGAGGAATCTGTGCATATCACACTACCTCAGTGTAACCTTCCATGTTATCTGTGAACCTGGCTTTCTACAGCTGGCCCCATTGCTAACACTGGCAAAAGTCATCTCATAGGTATGAGATAATGAAATAGGTTGAGGACTTTTCATGTTAAAGCATTGACCGTATGTTAGAAGTGCTGTCTGATGTGCATCTCCCATATATTCAGCAAATATAAGCACTTTTTTCATGCTCCTATAAAAACATTAAAGTATTTTGTCAATTGACAGACTCATTCTGGGGAAGCAACCCAAAATGGAATATAGTTATGTAGGATTGTAACTGTTATTCTAAGTCTTTTAGTTTAAGCACTTGGGCTTCATACAGGTTATTTTATAGAGAGTTTGTTTTCTTTTTTTTGGAAGTTCCCTTCCCCTAGTAGTAGTAGGGTGTGCAGTTAGAGAACTGTCTGATTTGCTGGAACTGGAAGGGGGCTCAGTGCACTTTCTGTTCTGCTTTATTGTATTTGTTGTTCTTCCTACTTACTTACTAGGGCATTGACTACTGACAACTGTGATCGTATGCTATAAGTATCTTTTTTTTCTTTTTTTTTAAGTGTTTTTTTTTTTTTCTTTTATTTTTTTAAAAAAAAAAAAAAAAAAAAAAAAAATATATATATATATATATATATATATATATATATATATATATATATATATATATATATATATATATATATATATATATATATATATATATATATATATATATATATATATATATATATATATATATATATATATATATATATATATATATATATATATATATATATATATATATATATATAGGATTATTGGCCTAATGGTATATTGTTTACTAATTATATGATTGTTGCACAGGTAGGTGGGTTTGATTCTCACATGGGATGGCTTAAAATGGCCCTTTAAGGGCAGTTAGCCTAAGTAACCTATAAAATACCCAACTTTTCCAGACATGCAAACACTTTTAGGAGATCAATGGAGCAATGAATCATTGTGGTCAGAATGATCACTATGCTTGAACCTGTCTTGGTGATTTTTAGGGGATTATGATCCAGGTGACCCTTGTACATTTAACAGCTTGGGAATTATGGCACTGGCAGGGGAGGATGAACCTGGCCACTGGGGGGGTGGGGGTAGGGAGGATCCAGCTAGCAAGGTATTAAAGTTCCCCTTCAAAACATGCAAAATGCATAACATCTAAAATCAAAACATCTAGACCATAACATCTAAAATCCACAACATCTAAAACACATAACATCAAATTTGAAAACATCTAAAATGTATAAAATGCAATAGTGTATCATCAAATGTGTTTTTATTTCTATAGTAATTATTTATATAGTGTAGAAATTTATACTATTTATAGTGTATGTGTTTTTTAGGCCATGCAGGTAAGGGATATAGACATTATATGTACATTCTTTATGGTGATTGTGATACAGTGGTATAAGGAAATTAACTTTTTCCCAATGTAGTGTGATTTCGAAGTTGGTATATTTAATTTACAGGAGGGTGGGTGGGCAGACCTCCCTACTTCGGGGGTGCAGGGGGGCTTCTCCCCCTGCAGAAATGTAGGAAAAAGTGCGTTTGTTAGTTTGGTGTCATTATATGTGGGGGGGGGATTTTCATGTGATTTGTAGTGTTCAATGTTGTGATACACATTTTAGATATTATGAAATTCGATGTTATAAGTTTTAGATGTTTTGGGTTTTAGAGGTTATGGTTTCAATGTTTTGATTTTAGATGATCTGAGTTTTAGATGTTTTGAAGTGGAACCGGTATTACATAGGTCCTCTTGGCTGAGAGGTTAAAGCAAATATATTTTATGGAAGCAGATGTTAGACTCAGCAAAACAAAGATGGATTGGTGAGTTGGTGGGTGTTAGACTTTGTAGTGAATGTGCAGGAGCATGTATCCACTTGGGAAAGGTATGCTTTTACTGAAAGGATACAAGAAATAGCATAGAGACCCCTTTTGGCTGCTTGCATGATACACCCAAGACAGCTTTAAACCTGATTGCAGGTAAAAAAAAGGAATGCACTTGAGTGTCTGACTGGAGAAAGGTGAATATCTGATGTTGAACAAGAACAGAGGCAGAACTTCACAAGAACAATCTGATCAATTTACTTTAGCTTCTTTGTTGGATGCAGTCAAATCTCTTATGCAACTTTGAAACTATATTAAAACCCCAAAAACAGTCACAGTATTAGAAAAAAACACAACACAAATACCCTGAATGATGTAAAGAGTCTGCATCCATAATAAATAAATAAAATTTATTATAAGCAATTTTAACGTATTATAGATTATGCATAATTTTAGTATTCTTTATTGCATTCTCATGCAGCATTCCCTCAAGGTTTATTACTGTGAAGCAAGACAATATATCCCTACCAGATATAAAATTATAAGTCAGAACAACAAAGACCAGTAAAAAAGCAGCATACATCCACAACCAGTAAACACAAACCAAGCACTGTT
Organism: Protopterus annectens; assembly: GCF_019279795.1. NCBI lineage: Eukaryota > Metazoa > Chordata > Ceratodontiformes > Protopteridae > Protopterus > Protopterus annectens. The sequence continues at coordinate 59,138,594 of NC_056746.1, forward strand.
AAAAGTCCAGAGAAATAATTTTTTTCTTCTGTTTCAGGAAATAGAATTTATATGGCGGCGCAGTGGTGCAGCGGTTAATGCTGTCACCTCACAGCAAGAGGTTCTCCGGTTCAATTCTCGGCTGGGGTGCCTTCTGTGTGGAGTTTGCATGTTCTCCCTGCATTCGTGTGGGTTTCCTCCGGGTACTCCAGTTTCCTCCCACATTCTAAAGACATTCTGCTGGAGCATTTCTCCCCGGGCCTCCGCTGAAAACAGGATCTGTGGAACCTAGTCAGACTTCCCCGGTCAACAAATGTTAAATAATAAATAAATATGCTATGCAGCATTTCTCGAATTGATAAAAAACACTCAATTTTTTTTAATTAAACAGTGTATATTCATTGCTGGATATATACCTTCTTTCTATTTTTCTGGAATTTTAGCAGTGCTTGATTAGAGTTTATAAAAATATATGCCTTAATTACAATATAGAGAAATGGTTACAGCCCAATGGCCTAATAATCTGGAGGGGTCTTCTTATCAACTAGCTTCATTCATCTAAATTATTGTTGTATTCAGCTCGTGGTATCTAACCTTGCTTTAATGATATATTTTAACAGAGATGTAAAGTAATTGCCTTATTTTCCTGTAGCACAACCAATGTGTTTGTTGATTTGTTGTCTGGTACCACTCCAGACTTGCTTGATGTGGAATTAGACAAGCTTTTTCAATGATAGTGGAGATGAATGTCCACCTGGCCAGCTGAGGCTACTGTTATTTTATTGGTTCATAGGAAGTTACTAGGCTAATGACCCTAGGGTCTTTACAAGCATAGCCTTGGAAAAATCCCATGTACCCCAACTAACTGTAGTTAGATGGTCTTTGTTAGCAGAGCATATCTATGATCAGCACCAACTGCCCCTGTCACTGAGGGATATGAGTGCAACCCCTGGGGTGAATTTACAGTTATTCATCCAATTGTCAAGGTTGGGCTTAAATAGGGCCATTGAGAAGCTCTGCTTCACTTGAAGTGGGAGCTTATTCCAGAGGAGCAGCAGTCTCTGGGAGATAGATCTGTCTCTTCCACATTAATGTCATAGGCTACGCTGAGATCTTTGGAGCAAGTGAGACTTGTTCCATTTGATTTGTGGATGTGCAGCATTTCCATTAGGGCAGAGTCAGAGACTGCTCTGTATGTCAGGCAGAGGTCATCTTTCAGCATCCTGTATGATACAGAGTACAGTGACAGGGTTCTCATTCTTTCCATGTAGGTTATGTTTTGGAGGCCCTGGATTCTCTTGGTTAGAAACATATGTGGTCTCTTCAGTTACTGTAGTTGTCTGGTGAGATATATACAGAAGGGAGCATTGTTCCCAATTAGTGGTCTGATAAGGATCGAGTACAGTGGAGTTATAACCTCCTTAGTCTTGGATGAGATGCCCTTATTTATGAGATGTGCTTTTCTTAGCACTTTTCCTACCACTATATGCATATAGACATCAAATCTAGGAGCTTAGGATTTCCCTCTCTCTTCTCCCCTTGGCTGACCTGGTGTGACTTAGTTTGAACTCTACAGTTCCCTACAAAACGGTGTCTACAGGACTGCAATCAGTTTCTCTCAACATTTAAACAGATTGAACTCAACAGTTCCCTACAAAACGGTGTCTACAGGACTGCAATCAGTTTCTCTCAACATTTAAACAGATTGAACTCTACAGTTCCCTACAAAACGGTGTCTACAGGACTGCAATCAGTTTCTCTCAACATTTAAACAGATTGAACTCTACAGTTCCCTACAAAACGGTGTCTACAGGACTGCAATCATTTTCTCTCAACATTTAAACAGAGTAGGTTACACAGAAAAAGCATCTGTTAAGCTTTCACTTACAGTGCTTTGTAATTAAGCAGGTCACCATATTGGTCAGCCATAGGGCTCTTTGTTTCTACTTGAGTGGTTGCCTCCTTTCCCTGTAACTGAAGTAAACTGACTCTTACATTAGAGCTGTAATACTTACCTTATAGCTTTAGGACACCTTAGGAAACCTTGCAAACTGCAATAGCCCCGCTACATTTGCCCTCACTATGCTCGGGCTCTCTTCGCTCCCCTCCCTGCCCCCAATTCCCTCCCGTCCCCAGTACCTCTAAATTTATAGTACTATAGCCACTCCCCCACTTTCTATATCCTATCTGCTTTCATCTGGGATAATTCCACCCACCCCTATTCTACTGCTTACATTTAATAGCACCTATTAGCTTTCATCTGGCATTCTCCCACCCCCCTTCCAGTACCTTTACCTCACCACTCTATCTTCTGGTGTTGCATCACCAGGTAAAACAGTTCTTCACTCACTAGCTGAATCACATATAATGATATACTCCTCTTTACTACCCCTCTTGTTCACACCCCTCTTGTTCACACCTACCTCCTTACCTTGTATGAAAACCAGTGTCTTACGGGATTTCAGGTCCCAAAAGGGGACTAAAGACAATGAAGTGTTACCACCTGGGTACAACATACACAGGCTGGACCATGCTTCGAGGAAGGGGGGGGGGGTAGCTGTACTCTATAAATCTGAGTTGAATGTCACCATAGATATAATACAACCTCCTCAGATTAATAACTGAGATTCTTGCCACCAAATTGCAACTTAATAAAAATAAATGCATTAATATCATCTGTATGTATATTCCCCCAGGTAACAATATATCTACATTTGAATATATCCTGCACTGGTTATCATGTCACTACCCCCAAGAAACCCTACTACTTGGAGACTTTAAAATAGACTGGGGCACCTGTTCCTTAGAATCCCCAACCACCCATATTAACCTGCATGCATTTACACAAATCATATCCACCCCTACCAGGATAGGTAAACCCAACCAAAAAGAAAGTATACTTGACTGGGTACTCATAAACAGTCACTCCCAACTGTACACCTCTGGTACCCTCCTAGCCCTCCTAGCCTTTACTAACACCATAAACCATAATCGCAACAATAATTATATATCCTCAGCCCTCTTTTTGGATCTTTCCAAGGCATTCGATATGGTCGATCGCCAACTTTTAATCCACACCCTGCAAACATTCTGTCTAGATACTGGAGCCCTCCAATGGTTTCAATCCTACCTGAATGGTCGACAGCAGGCTGTCCTCTGGCAGAACAAACTTTCTAACCTTCTACCTAACACCCTCGGAGTACCACAAGGCTCTATACTAGGGCCCTTGCTGTTCTCCATCTTCATTAACGACCTTTATACTGTCATCCCAAACGTCAGCTGTATCCAATATGCTGATGACTCTACTCTGATTTGCTCAGCCACATCTCCAGTAGAGTTATGGTCAGCTACCCAGACCACCTTTAATATAATAGAAAACTGGCTTTCTGAACACCGACTGATCCTAAATCCCCAAAAAACTAAAATGCTGTTATTTTCACCAACACGTAGATCTACCGCTTTCACCTTTACCATAAAATCAAATGATGGAACAATAATTTCCCCTGACCCTTCTACAAAACTATTAGGTGTCATCATAGACAATATTCTCAAATTTGACCTACATGTTAACCAAACTATCAAAACCATCAATAAAAAACTAGGGTCACTTTACAGAATAAAAGCCTTCCTAACCCCTCCAGCTAAAATTGCCATAGCTCGCTTTCACCTTCTTTCAACCCTTCTGTATGCATCCCCTCTACTCTCGAATTTGAACAAGACTCATCAATCTAAATCAGCTTGGTTGGCTTGAACTACCCAGCCTAATCCAGTATAACCAACTGATTATGGCCTATAAAATCCTCTATAATCTGGTCAATACTCCTGCACTTAAAAATATTATCACCCCCTATAACAATCCTAGACTGCTTCGATCCTCCAAAAAACTACTAATTCAGACTAGCAAAATTAATAACACAGCCGGTGATTCTCTCTTTGCAAACTCTGTAAGTAGATCCTGGAACTCTCTTCCAGCTGATATTACCTTACTTTCCACCTTAGGTCAATTTAAAACTAGACTCAAACAACATTTGTCACTTAACTGGCTATGCCAATGTATCAAGCCTGGCTAACTCTCTCTAGAATGTGTACAAATCTGTTAACCAGTTTACTGTGTAATTTAATTTAATCCTGACTTATGCTCAGGATTAACTGTAACCTGTGGAACTTGTTTAACTTGCTTACTTATGTAATCTCTGTAAATAGTCTGTTTGTAATATGTAATGCTGGTATTATGTAATGCTGTATCTGCTTACCCTTGGTAAATACCCTTGCTTTTCTCCCCGGGCCTCCGCTGAAAATGGACATGCATCCAGTCGGACTATCCCGGTCAACAAATGTAAAATAAATAAATAAATGTCTAGATTGCTATCAACCTGTGTTCCCAAGTCTTGCAACACTGGGTTTGAGTTTACAGTGGTGCTAGCTATATTATAATTAGCAGAGGCTACTTCTTTGCCAAAGGATGTAATGAGACATTTTTTTCTTTGCATTTAGTTTTAGTCCATGGCTTTGGCACCAATCATTTAACTATGCCAGTCCTTTCTGTAATATGTTAACATCATCAGGGGACTCTATGATTGCACCCAGTTTACAGTCTTCTGCAAACCTGGTAAGCCACCGCCCATCTACTTTTGCCTGGACTTCAGAGAAATAGATTCCAAATAGAAGAGGGCCCAGTAGAGGGTTAAAGTACACACCAGAAGCAAATGTTCTAGCACACTTGCAGTTTCGGCAGCATGTTGGCACAAGATGTATGCGTACCACAAAGATGGTGGGTCAAGACCACCCCTGTCCCCACGATGGCTGAGTACTCAGTATGGATTTGGACAGTTGTGATTGATGGAGGGGAGCATGTTTGGTAGTTGTTAACCTTTCAGATGGCTATATATTTCTTGTTGTCCAATGTCTGATTTAGGTAGCATAACAGCAAGTTGATGGGCACCCTAAGTATTTTCTGAACCAGTATGACTAGTGTACTTTTATTCTTGTTACATTATAACATTAGTACAATAAATACAAAAGAAGTAATTTTTGGTGAGTGTTACTGTTCCTGGATTCCAGCTGTTGTTTGTGAGTTTCTGTTGTTCATGTACTTTAAGCTGTTAAAATTTGTTTTTTTTTTTTTTTTTTTTTTGTCTCCTTGCAGCACACCACTGTTGCACCTAATTGATAACTGAAGGAACAGGAACTGGAATAAGAGTATCTTTGTGTTTTGGCAGAGTGGCATGCGTATCCATTGTTTTTTATGTTCTGAGACACTGAATATTGAATTTCTTTACAATTTGCCCTCTCCTAATGTAATGGCCGAATTTCTTTACCAAAGTATTGGGTGACTGTACTGGAACAGATTTATCATTTGGTAGACTGTTTAGTTTTCTTTTAACACTTTGGATTTTAACATTGGTATTGTGTCATCCTGTTTTTAAAATTAAGTTTAATTTGTTTTGCAGTTAAGCAGCTTAGATGCTGTGTACTTAGATGTTTGACTGGATAATCTGCTGTGTAATTAAACAACAAGATCATTTAATGTTTTTGGTTATTAAGTATTTGGATAACTGTATTGAGGTGTGAGATATCTGTTTATTGTCACAGTACTGTTTGCTTTTCTGATATTTTGTTACTCTGCACTCAGTTCTTGTACATGTATAAGATAATATTCTGCAATCATTGTATATTATTTGGTTATTGTATTTCACTTTTGTTTTTTATGTGTTTTAAGTGCTTGGGAAATAAACACTATATTAAAATAAAACTTAAAGAAGTTACTCTCTGCAGCAGAGTCATAGTTAGATGTTGTCTTACCTTTCATCTCCTTGATCTATATTCCCCCCACCACCAACAGTAATTTGAAGAGCAAAATAAAATTGAAAATTGAAAATGAAAATCTGATTTTTGGAGCCGTGCAATTGTCCTTGTGCAGGAGGTTGATTTTGGGTGTTGCACTGCTTACTACATCCTGCTGGGGGCCTGTGAACCTGATGCTGGCTGTATGATTGTCTCTGCAGTCACAAATATCGTTTCTTCATTTTTTGCTCATTTTTTTTCTCCACAAGCCATCTGGATTATATTTTCATCGTTTGGAGGATTTGCCAAAATAAAAACAGAACACATCATCTTGTTTGAGCTGCAGAGCACAAATAATAAAAATGACTCTGAGCAAAATGTCATCAGAATTAAAAAAAAAAAAAACAAATGTTCCTTCTAAGCAATTGTAGCAAACGGCTTGCTACATTCTATGTACTATACATGCAGTGCTGAAAGAAGTAATAGTGTTTCAGTGCTTACTGCAATGTGATCCTAGCATTCAGAAACCAATCTCAGGTATTACGCAATCATCCAATTAGCATCTGTCAATCATGCCTCCTGACACCTTTCACTTTGGTCGGTTGCCTCCTTTGCCTCACTCTAGCTAGTCATCTGCTCCTCAGTGAACAAGTAGCTTTTGATCTACATATTTCACACTGTAACTACAACATTTATTTGACATTTCTGAAGTCCGTGGATCCCAAAAAGATTATTTTTTGAGTTTTCTTAGAAATGTTGACCTGTGCCTTCAAAACTGCTGATATCATGTAGTTGACAATGGCAAGGAGGCAACAGATTTGTTTCTGAGTGCTAAAACTTAGACATCCAGAGACTGACCTGCAGTACTGGTGGGGATATTAATGGGATGCATACTTGATTTCAGTACTGCACGTTGTCTACGGAAACCACACCCATCTATCCGTGTGCTCACACTTGATACGGCTTTATGCATCCTACTATTGTGCAGAGGCAAATCTTCAAGGGTTCAGACACTATTATACCATGGAAACTTAGGTGCATGACATGAGATTTAACTGGCTAGAACAAAGGCTATACTGCAGAAAATGGTACTTGTATTACCACCATTTCACAAGTGCTATGACTAGTAATTACTCAATTGAGCATTCTTTTTATTTTTGTTTTTTATTTTTGTGCTCTTCAGTAACTTTTTCAGTAAGATAAGACAGAGCCTGCTACCCAATGGCACTAGTTCCCCTTCCTCTACTTTAATGCATTATCTTACAATTCTTTTTCTTATCTTGTTATACATGTTCTGACGTTTCTATATGATTAGACTATAATAGCACATAAAAGTGGCAACTGTCTGTCACCAAAATGTGTGCATCACTACTCTTGTTTTGGTAGGAAAGTAGTCTAAAAAGTGCAAAACAGTTTAGTAACTGTTTGATCCTATTGCTTGAGTGTGCTTTGCTTTAATACCTAATTCCACTTTTAAAATTTAAATAATATAAGGGACTGGACTGGTAATTCTTCATTGTGTGCATGTATCTGTATGAATATGCATTATTTTGTGTGTGTGTGTGTGTGTGTGTGTGTGTGTGTGTGTGTGTGTGTGTGTGTGTGTGTGTGTGTGTGCGTTTATATGTGTACAGCTATACAAATACATATATGCACACACATACAGACACACACAAACACATATGCGCATGTGCGTGCACACACACACACACAAACATGCGTGCACATACACGCACACACACACACACACATATGTACTCAAAATATTGGTATTGTGTTTATCTAAAAGCATCAGAATCCTAGAATAATAACTCTGAGGGCTATAAAATTCATGTTCAGATGTTGTCGATTTGACCTTTTTATGATTTTGATAGATGGCGCGTCACTCTTGACATACTGCAAACTGAACTCACATCATAATTACTGATATGCTGGGAAAGCAAACAATCAATACACTTCAAAAGTGCAATCCAGATGTTTTCATTATTTGTAACTTATCATTTCTAACTTTGTGAATCTGTCACAGTCTGAAGTTTAACTTATTGAGCAATCCGCAGTTAACAGATTTCATCTTGTAGTACTGTGTTTGTGTTTCTTCATTCTCATCATGTGATTCTAGGCCAGTAATAAGAAAGAAAAAGCAAAATGGTAGTCATACAGATATTAACTAAACCCACTTTATAACTGCAGAGAAACCTCTGATTATGAACAGTGCACCACATACATCTAAATATATCACAAAGGTTGGATTCAGTTATAAACTCAGACATGTATGATTACAGGATTTTGACATGTAAAGTTTGTTACAAAGAGGTATAGACTGACAGGAACTGTAGTTATTTGCCATTCAGGACCTTGTCAACTATCAGCAATGGTTGGAGTCAACGTGCATCAGACTGCCAAAAATAAGAAGCCCTACAAAGCATCTATGCTGACATCACTTAGTTGACAAAATGACAGAGTTATGACAATATTTTGTCAATTTGTAATTATACTATACTTAACTGTTGTCCTTAAAAGTGGCAAGAAACAAGAACTGGGTTTCCATTTATCTAACGTAAATGAAGCATGAGATAACAAAAGGTGAATATCTTCCCATAGGTTGTAAGCACACACTGAGCGCTAGACAAATATAGAGCAAAGGATTCATGAATTTACAGTCAAGTCAAAACTCCTTTGTTTACAGAACTGAAAACATAGACATTTTAGAAAACTCATCCAGTCTTGTCTGTATCTTTTTTGATTACCTAACATGAGAGGTAACTTCAGCACTCATTCAGTAAGGTTGGCATGGTATGTCAAAATAGCATTATATTTCAGATACACTTTACAGCAACAACACATACCACCATACAAACACATGCCGACACAAACACAAATATACATACACAGACATAAACAGGCAGACACACAACGCGGGTACTACCAAACAAAAATCCAGATGGACACAGGGAAGACATGAAGACTCTACAGAGAAGGCAAACTAACTTGGAAATAAAACGGAGAAGCAAGAATTGTGACAGAAAAATAGTAACTGCCGAAGCATTGTCCTGTGGACCGTACTACTTCATAATCATTGTACTTCACTGAATCTATCTGCATATGCCAGTGTAGCATTAATCCTATGCCAGAGAATGGCTATAATGGAGCAACTGATAGAGTTGACCTCTCAGTTATGAAATAAGTAAATAATTAATCCTCAACTTTATGGTATACTAAGGTAACAATGTTTTAATTCCATGACTCATAAGTGTGTATCTCAACATAAAGAGACTAAATGTGTAATAACTGGTACTTACATTAAGTCTGAGATGTTTTTCTGTCAGACTGTTAACTTTCCTATGAGATGTGGTCTCAGATTTAGTATATGTAATAGAGGGTCTCAGGTCGCAGCCTTCCACACTGCACAGTGTTAAGGGTCTCTCTCTCTATTTATAAAAAGTTATAAAAAGTAACTTTAAAGGATAACAGTGATTGTCAATAGTCTCTTTTTTCTTTTAGTTTCCCTGACTGTTGATAACAATTATGGATATAAAGATTGCAAGAGAGAGAGACGTACAATAATTATTTGATTTCCCAGGTATAGCAACACTGGTTCATGCCCTGAAGCGTTATTCTGTGTTCTCCAGCAGCTGGATTTCTTGCCAGCTTCACAGCTGCTGGCATCACAAAAATATGCTGTGCAACCAGTAAACAGATGTATTGCTTCATTCAGTTCCTTTGTAACAGAATGTATAAGGCTGGTAAATAGACAGGATACTTAATAGGTATCAAACTTCCAAGTTCCTGATGTGTACTATGGGAGATCGAATTGTTAGTCTGACACATAGCACATCGTTTCACTGCCCCACAGTACTAAATGACATGCTCAGTCTTGTATGCCAACTATATATATATATATATATATATATATATAT
>NC_056746.1:59160773-59323273 GCF_019279795.1 Protopterus annectens
CACATTTTTTGCAACTATAATAACTTTAGCTTGTGTTTTATTTTAACTGAACCATTATTCTGATCTTTACTAAGCTGCCACTTGTCTTACATCTTTTTTCATCTTCCTGACACTTGGTCTGTAGGTTTTTCTACTTTTCCCCCTCTCCATCACTCTGAAGTTACCTATCTACATATTGTACACAATCATCAGATTCTAGGTAGAAAGCAACTGTGTGGTTGTGTAGAGGAATTCACCATTTACCAGTAATCAAGCTAGATTTATTCAAAATGGTGGGATGGGATTTTTGTGGGATTAATGGGAATTAATTAAAATGGTCTTTTGGAAAGGTATTCTTTAGTTTCCTTGGCTAAAACGCCAAACTATTTAATAGGAAGCAGTACCACTGGAAAATAAATAACAAGACTACTGTGGTGATTAGATGAATGCAGAAGGAAAGAGCTTTGCAATAACATTAGCAATCTTTTAATACTTTATGTACTAAGGGTTTACCTCAAATCACAGGCCGCTTGAACGCCAATAATTAAGTCTGAAGTGAAGGACTTGAGAAGAAGCAAGGGTTTTCAGTGTAGGAGAAGACGTTTCTGAGCACATACATACAATATGGAGTTGCATGGAGAATTTTGACATTACTCACTAAAGAGAAGTATACAAGATGCTGTGGGTAACTTTTTGCAGTATGGCAGTTAGTTTCATGTAAAGAGCACAGTAAGCACGACATAGTTGATTAGCTATTTTTTTTATTTTTTTATTTTTTCTTGACATTTTATTACACGTTTTATATAATTATTTAAACTGCAGATGATTTGTTTTGTTTTTGAAGATTGTAAAATTATTGTTCTGAAAATGTTTTGCAATAATTTGCAGCTTTCCTCCCCGGACCTCTGCTGAAAATCGGCTTCTAACCAGTCGAACTTTCCCGGTAATAAAATGACAATAAATAAATAAATGAGCAGACTTCATAATTTACTGCTTCATTAAAAACAAAAAAATAAACAAATTGATACCATTGCTCTAAATTTCTTGCAATCAGAGTTAATTTCAGAGTTTATATATTACTTGTTTGGAACTCTCACTGAAGGCAACTATCTCAGATATTGAGGGCAGTGTCAGCTACACAGATGTCACAGTGTGAGTGGTGCAGCAGGTAGAATGTTCACCTTTAGTGCAGAGGATTCTGAGTTCTATTCTTATACCAGATTGATGGCTGAAACTGCAGTAGTAAAATGGCTATGCTGTACTTTTCAGTATGTTGTCATTTAAATGAGATGTTAAACTGAAGACCCATCTGCTTGAGTTGGTGGTAGTTTAGGCAGATGCAAAAGATCCCAAGGCAACTATTAAAAAGTGCACATACTGTAAAGTTCCTCAGTGCCTTTGCAAATATTTTCCCTAGTAGTTTCTCCTCTGTAAAGAAACTAAGAGCATAGTGGGCTAATCTGGTTAGCAAAGATAAAAAAAAAAATAGATTTATCTACACATCCCTCCTTAGGTACCTGTCAGTGTCTCTGTCTCCTTGCACTTGCATCTATTTTCGCACATGTTGATCAAGCGGATGGTTGCAGTGACACCTTCATATTTTCCATTACCCTTGAGCCATATTCATCCATTTTAATTTCTGTGTTTGGTGCCCTCAGATCTCTGCAACATATGTCAAATCATTTTTTTCCCCAATAGAACATTACTTTCAGACTAAAACTAGCCATAATGCTTCCTCTGAGGCACAGCAAACATCATACTGCCCCATAACATATATAGTAATCGCAGGAGTGCTGTACCTGGAGAAAAATGGGTAGCTTTCCCATTATAAATTATCATGGCAAAGAGCAAACAGCTTCAACCCAGATACCCCCACACACACACACACACACACACTCAAGGGGGGATGTATTCATATCTGTATACAGAAAACAATGCTTTCCTGCATTATATGCAAATAGAGAGTACTGTGATACCATTCTTAAGTGATATAAATTTTCAGTGTGGGAGAATGTTTTTAATGTGGAAACCTGTCTCCAAAGTGCAAAACTTAACTGACTTTGGCCTTTATAATACTGTTGATTTGACTATAGGATTCATAATAGCTATTTGGCACTTTTAAGCAGAAATAAAAATATTCATGTGGGTATTTCCACCAGCCCATACAACTTATGGTCATGGGGATCCAGAGAATATTCTGGAAAGAAAAGGAGAAATGTAGAAAGCCAGGCACCAGTGCAATGCAGTACATATATGTACAACATACAAGCACTTTCATCATACACATCCATACAGATAAATGTGCTCACACACACACACACACACACACACACACACACACACACACACACACACACACACACACACACACACACATATACATATCAACCACAAAAAGTCGACATACAGTGGATATAAAAAGTGTACACACCCCTGTGAAAATGACAGGTTTTTGTGATATAAAAAATAAGACCACAATAAATCTTTTCAAAACTTTTCCCACCTTTAATGTGACCTATAACCTTCTACAATTCAATTGAAAAACAAACAAATCTGTTAGGGGAAAAATATAAAAAATAAAAAACATACAATAAGCTGGTTGCATATGTGTGCACACCCTTAAACTTATACTTTGTTCAAGCACCTTTTGATTTAATTACAACATTCAGTCTTCTTGTGTACACAGCTGCATCAATTAAAGAGACTCTGATTAACCCCAAATAAAGTTCAGCTGTCCTATTAGGATTTCATGCCATTTTCTCAGTTGCCTGCTACAGCAAAAGCCATGGTTTGCAGACAGCTTACAAAGCATCAAAGGGATCTAATTGTTGAAAGGTATCAGTCAGGAGAAGGGTACAAAATAATTTCCACAGCATTGGATATAATATGGAACACAGCAAAGGCAGTCATCTAAAGGTGGAGAAAATATGGGACAACATAGTTGCAAAAACTGGACGTCCCTCCAAAACTGATGAAAAGGCAAGACAAATAACTGGTCAGGGAATTTACCAAGAGACCTACAGCAACACTGAAGGAGCTGCAGGAATTTCTGGCAAGTACTGGTTGTATACTACATGTGACAACAATCTCCTGTATTCTCCATATGTCTGGACTATGGGATAGGGTTGCAAGACGGAAACCTTTTCTTACACAGAAAAACATCCAGACCCAGCTAAAATTTGCAAAACAATACATCAAGTCTCCCAAAAGCATGTGGGAAAATGTTTATTATCTGATAAGACCAAGGTTGAACTTTTTGGTCACAATTCCAAAAGGTATGTTTGTTGCAAAAACAACACTTTGCATCAGCCAAAAACATCATCCCCAAAATGAAGCATGGGGGTGGCAGTATCATGCTTTGGGATTGCTTTTCTTAAGCTGGAATTGGGGCTTTAGTCAAAGTGGAGGAAATTACGAACAGTTCCAGATACCAGTCACTTTCGGCCCAAATCCTTCAGGTGTCAGGCTGCAGATGAAGAGGAATTTCACCTTTCAACACAACAATGACCACAAGCATTCATCCAAATCAACAAAAAATATGGCTTCACCAGAAGAAAATGAAAGTTTTTGAATGGCCTAGCCAGACCCCAGACCTAAATCCAGTAGAAAATCTGTGGGGTGACCTGAAGATGGCTGCACACAAGAGATACCTTCACAATCTGAGAGATTTGGAGCACTTTTTCAAGGAAAAGTGGGCAAATATTGCCAAGTCAAGATGTGGCATGCTGATAGACTCCTACCCAAGAAGACTCAATGTTATAATTAAATCAAAAGGTGCTTCAACAAAGTATTAGCTTAAGGGTGTACACACTGCAACCAGCTTAGTGTACTTTTTTTTATTTTTTATATTTTTCCCCTAACAGATTTGTTTTTCAATTGAGTTGAACAGGTTATAGGTCACATGAAAGGTGGGAAAAGTTTTGAAATGATTTATTGTGGTCTCATTTTTTATATCATAAAAACCTGGCATTTTAACAAGGGTGTGTACACTTTTTTATATCCACTGTATGCAGATGGTCAGCAGCAATGATAGATGGACAGTCCTCTGATGAAGAAATATTTCCTTTCCCTAGGGACTGCGTGGTTTTGGTATTGGTATATCTAGTTAGCAGGGGGGCTGCAGGGCACATGGGGGGCTTCACTGGGATTTTACCTCCAGCAAAAAATTGCTTTATAATATATATGTGTGTGTGTGTGTGTGTGTGTATATATATATATATATATATATATATATATATATATATATATATATATATAGATAGATATATATGTATACTACTGAAAACTTCCAAACTGTTAAAAACAAAAACAGAAATCCAATGAACAGATGCTGAGCCAGAACTGTTATTTGCTGAGCGCTTTCATTCGCTTTATTGATAACAATCGAACTTCATCAGAGCAAAATGTAATGCATTTGCAGTATTGTGCGAGCTTTAAATAGTCTAACAGGTATAAAAAATACTTCACTATGATTGGTAGATATATTATGCTAATGCAGTAGTATTTGGACTAATGAGAGACACTGCTATAAAACAAAAGGTTTTATCTGCTAACATCCTGCCACTAGGGGGCATGCTGTAACTTTTTAGTTGTACCACTTTAATGCACATTTAATGTTGAGATTCTCATTGAGCCCTGGTGCGGTATTTGCTTCAAGGAGGAGTTGCCATCTTAATTCCTTCATATACATATATATATATATATATATATATATATATATATATATATATATATATATATATATATATATATATATGTGTGGGTCTATATCACATAATCGAAGAGACACTTCTTAGAATATGTAAGCATCAACCCCCTAAACACCAAAATGCAAAAATCGTGAATGGCCAAAACTGGAGTTTACCCTTTACCCCAATGTAGAGCGATCTCCGAGTTGGCATATTTAGTTAGGGGGGTGTGGGAGGCACAGCCCCGCATGCCAGGGGGTGTGGAGGGTGAAGCCCACCACTTAAATTACATTTGAAGTGTTTGTCTTGTTTCTATGGCCCCAAAATTTTTTTCCCTAGGAAAAATTTTGCGGTTTTGGCCATTCGCGGTTTACGCATTTTGGTGTTTTGGGGTCAATGATTAAATAGCTGAAGAAGTGTCTCTTCGATTATGTAATATAGACCCTATATATATATATATATATATATATATATATATATATATATATATATATATATATATATACATGTATATTTATAAATATATATATATATATATATATATATATATATATATATATATATATATATATATATATATATATATATAGATAGATAGAAATGGTTGCATGTAGCAATTAACTGTTGACATTTCTGTTTTCAACTTTTTTTAGTTTATGTTCTTTCCACTGACATCATGGAAATATATAAAACATATATGCAAATATATATATATTTTATAATCAACGATCAAACTCCTTTTATAATTGACACACAAAACATTGACTGAAACACGTGCACTGTACTGACAACACAAAGTGATGCATTTCCTAATTTGATGTGCTATTCATAACCTTACCAAAAATTTTGCTCAAATTTGTCAGAATATTAACAATGTTATGTTTAGGACTTTTATAAGGTAAGCTGCAGAGCGTAGGGTTGGGGCAGTGGCAGGGTCAGGGTCGACATGTGAGCACACAAATTAAACATCCCTTCTCAAAACACTACCACTATACAAGACAGCTTGGGCACTCACCACATGTACACACAAACAAACACACATACTCACTAAACCTTCTCCTTACTTAACCCTTATCCAAACCATAAAATAAAAGCAACTGAAGAACTGAAAACGAACCATAAAAATAACAAGTCTAAGAGCATTTACACAGAAAGAAATCCCTTTCCAAACAATTACTTTTGTCGACTAACCGGAACTTTTTTTTTTTAAATGCATGAATACATGCACTAGTTTTTGATGAGATGGCACAAAATATTGCAGAATTATGAAAGCTGCAAAATAGTAAGTTTTATATTCTACCCTGCATTTTCTTTGACTTTTCAGTGAAAGAAAACACTTCTAATCTGCAGCTGTGTCCATCTAAGGCACTTCACATTGAAATAACTGACTGGTGTCTAGCTATTTGAAATGGAACAAGTTTTAGAAAAACAGAAAATTAAGAAATATTGAATACTTAAAAATGATATTTTAATAGTCAAAGCATTCCATTATTTCCAGAGCAGAAAATTAGAAAACACCCGAAAAAGTTATTACAAAAGTGAACCGCGATGAGACCACAATATGGCGAAAGTGTTTTATAAACTGATAGTGTACCAAAGTAGTGTAAATGAGCTTTTGTGCGATTCGTATGCATGAGTACGCCACAACAGTCAGGCTAACTCTTTTTCCTGATATGTTTTTTAAGGGAGCTGGGTGACCTCCAAATCTCAAACTGACTATGTAGCAATGCCAGAAGCATTTTTAAGAGATCATAGGGAACTAAAGCCCCTAACTGCTTTTACCAGTAGGTAACTTAGCTATACATATTACAAAAACATCAAAATGGAGCTATATCTACAATAGTAGAAGGACAAGAATGCACTGAAGATTGAAATCCCTGAACTGCATTTACCTAAGATATCTTGCCAAAAATAGCTTTTAATGTGTTTTTTGCAGGGTGCAAGCCCTCATGCACCCTCATGTGTGGGGGGAGGCAAGCTTCCCACACACCTCAAACGTATGTATACCAACTCCATGATCACACTGACAGAGATTCCCTAAGGACAAATTCAGATCATCGGTGAGTTGAAACTCAATCAGTCAAAGTTCAAGACATCAAGCTTTATCCACCAGTAGGTTACCTGATGGGGCCATCATATTACAATACACTAATCATGCAATACAATCTATTTTTAATGCTTTCATGAACATAATTCACTTTGTATGTTATGATTTTATTTAGTTTTATAAAACACAGTTGTGAAGTTCCTGAACATCTTGTGCCTAGGCTGTTACCAGAAGATGAATTTTATCCTGTTTACTAAAACATGAGATTAAAATATAGTCACTTTATAAGTAAAGAATAAACATCTGGAGAACTATTAAAGGGAGAATACAGATGTACTCGTAACACTCAATGGAGTAAATTAATTAATTAATTAATTAGACTGATTGATTGAGTCAATCATTTGTTCATTTATTCCTGAGGTTCTTTACAAAATATTATGGTTCAAAAAATGTAGAAGAGCTTGCCTGAAGTTATAACACAGAGCTGCATGCAACATGTTTATCATGAAATCTACATTTCTAAAATAGCCTTTTTAATCACTTGAGGCAATTACTGTTGAAAATAATGTACACATAAGAATAAGACTGCAATACATAAGGAGTTTTCTAATTGTTTTAAACAGTATATTAAGTGAGCATCAACAAATTATGGCTTGAGAACAAACTGAATGTTTTGTCTATCCCCTTGACAGTGCTGTGGAAAGAACACTGGCTAAGTTTTTTTTTTTTCATAAATCCGAGGAATGCTTGAAGAAGTAAAACATTATTACTGTATTAGTCAAGCTGCATCGAGCTTCATCAAATCTTGAAGCTTTCTGTTTCATCAAGCTACTCTAGAGCATGCGTGTTACCCCAGCAATGTCAGCATCCTTGGCTTTTGCGTAACTCCATGTGTGAGTATTCTGCTGTGAGTGGTATGAGTTGCTGAAAATGACTCTTTATGCAATACAAATGTTTAAACATAAATACATTAGCAAGTGAGTGAGACTACACTGTAAACATTTCTCAGACTTTTATCTTTACAATCCACCAACCCATTATGGTCCTGTGAGGACATTCTCAATTACAGAAAAAAATAATACTTTCTGCTCTCTCATTTTAACTTTTCACCAACCTTTCAATAACGTCTATGACACAATATAAGACAGCTCTAAAATTGGAATCCCTGTGCAGCAGGGCAGTATACATTGACTACAACAGCTGTAATCATAGCAGGTCTTAACTATAAGTTTAATAATGACTCATAAAGTGGTAGAATGTACAGACTATTGTGTTTATGAAAGCAATCTAAAAAACCAAAGTGAACTATGATATGAGGGCTGATTTTTTTCTGATCAATACATTTGCATACAACAACAAATTAATGAGTTTTTAGATTATTGCTATTATTTTGTCCTGCTTTCTTCTGACCATCTGGTTTTCTGCAGATCTGCCATCCTGTTTTTCGCTTGAATAGTCCAACCCCTTCCTTTATTAGCTTATTTGAAAACCTGTATCACTGCAAAGGCATCATATATTGTGTTCCATGATCTTTGTAAATGCTGTCTCAGAAAGACACACATACACACACACACACACACACACACACACACACACACACACACACACACACACACACACACACACACACACACACACACACACACACACACACACACACACACACACACACACACACACACACACACACACACATGAACATACATGCATAAACCCACAAACATAAAGACGTGAATGCACACACACACGCACACACAAACACACACACCCACACACACACTTTAAAGACATGCTCATACCCCAAATCATTATGAATGCAAAGGAATATAATCACTCTCCCACTAGGATAGGTAAGATGGCATAAGCCATCCACTCCAACCAACCCATACTTGTCTTATATGAGTTGTCATAAACTCAGGTTTATGTTTAAAAAGCAGGAATGTGGTGTCTCAGACAATTTACATTTCTTGTAACATAAAGCAGTCTAAGAGTAACAGGGATGTAGGGGTACATCCACCTCCCCCAAGTTATAGGGTACAGGAGCTGATGTTCCTATGCAAAATATTTCAGCAATTAACTCAATACAAGCATGAAACAGATATATGCAACCTTCTGCATATATAATGTATATCAAATTGAATCTTTCTTGATCTCCTCAACTATTCAGAAAGATAAAGTCCTGATTGAGATACAAATTGATTAGCAACAAAGGCACCTCCTGGAGATGGAGTAAATAAAAACAGTTGGAGGACCATAGGTCTGGTCTGTTGCACTTCTGCTGGAGAATGGATGCATAGCTATGTACAGGCAGTTGGATCAAGCAAGTAATGGTCGAAGTAGCTTTTATTCCATGTCTGGCAGCATGAATATGTTCTGGGAAAGAAGTAATAGGTGCATGGATATTGACTACAAGGGAAGGTATGAGGACTTAAGCAGAGTCTGGCACTAAGATTTTGAGACATATGAGCTCTAAGCAATATTTTTCCTGTGTTCAAATGTTTGATTCTCTGAGTATCATTTGCCTATTGTGTGAACTTGAGCAAGTCACATAACCAGACAGAGCTTTGGGGCGATAGGCGATGGTAGCTGCATTCTGTAAATCATACCCCCTCTAATAGGAGCCTTCTTTGACCTAGAAGATGGGGTATGTATGATTCAAACAGGGGAAAGTGGGCAAAATTAAAGCAATGGAAGAGCTGAAAACTACCAATAAAAATAACAAGTCTAGGAGCATTTAAAGTCAAAATTCACAGTATGATCAAACCACACCATCTGTGGTTAAACCCTGGGAAACCCTTACCCACTATTGGATTTCCTTATCTATGCTTAACAGTAATCAGAGTTAGGGCATCTGTCTACAAAATGAAAAGTTCATCAATAATGTTTCTAGTAGTAGGAGTAACAACAACAAGATAGTAATAACAGTTTATTATTATCACAAGAACAGTTACTCATAGTTGTATAAACCTTTAAGGATTTTGAATAGAGAGAGGTATATATATATAGAGAGAGAGAGAGTGAGATACAGGCAGCCATAACGTTTAATTTCTGGTTAGGTTTATTTGTTTGGAGAAAGCCCAAAGTAGTGCTGGTACTGTGTCACTGTGGAGTACTGATAGAATACAGAACTACTTTGGACTCTGTTCTTGATGGACAACTTAAGAGGAACATGTCACGATAAAAATAATGAAAACAGTGTCAACATCCTGAATATCCAGACTGTGAAAGAAATGGAAAGGGATAGATGAACTCGTCAGATATAAGTAAATAACGCGCAGGACATTTCTTGGTAAAAACAAGCTGCAGATAGCACAGTAACTATTATGGAAAATGGAGGAATGACGCAAATATGAAAAATCTGTTAACTGCTGTTACATTGAGCACTGAGTTTGTATAATATTTTATTTCTCCCAATCCTCTTCAATAAACAAATTGCACTGAATGACGTTTGATGACCTTTATTAAAGTTCCAAAAACATAACTTTGTTAACCATTATTAATTACAAATGAAATATAGTATAGTCGATTTTAATCACAGCTTAAACATCCATGTAATGTTAACCAGGACACCGTGACCTCACTCATCTTGATCCAGTAAGCAGCGTCCATACCTTCACTCGCTTACTTTACTCCTGAAGCACTGTCCCACCACTCACTTCATTTGCCATTTATTGTACTACACATCCAACCAAATAAGCAGAGTCCTTACCTCCACTCACTTATTTTATTTATCAAGCAGTGTCCAAACTGCTCACTTTCCTTTCCCAACTCATTGAAATGAACATCCAAAACCAGAGGGAGGACAGAAGGCAAGCCTAACCCTCTTCTCTGCCCTACCCAGACATAAAATTCACCACAATCCCCGCTATTCCGCCAAAAAGGGGAGGGAGGGAAGGTAGCAAGTTCATGTCAAAATGTGATTCCTTACCCAGTTACGCTTGCCTACACCCCTTAAGCCCCTCTCTACCCATACCTCATTTCCTACCAATCATCCCTCATCACCATTTAACCCTTTCATCTCCCCTTACCCTCTTAGCACCCACTAATATATTTACCTAACCCTCTCTCAAGATGTCCCTGGGCAAACTGGTTTGTTACCAAATGGAATTTGTCCCAATCCCCTTCAAAAAACACACCACACAATGATGTTGGACGACCTTTGTTAAACTTCCATAAACATAGCTTTGTTAACCAATATTTATTACAACTAAAACATATTATAGTTGATTTTAATCACAAGGTTAACATCCATGTAATGTTAGTCAGGACAGCGTGACCTCACTCATCCTGATCCAGTAAGCAACGTCCTTACCTCCGCTCACTTATTATACTTATGAAGCAGTGTTCCACCACTCATTTCATTTAACATTACACATCCATTTACTTACGAAACAGCATCTCACCACTCACTTCATTCACCTCTTACTGAATTAAACATCCAACCAAATAAGCAGAGTCCTTACCTCTGCTCGCTTATTTTATTTATCAAGCAGTGTCTATACTGCTCACTTTCCTTTCCCAACTCATTGAAATGAACATCCAAAACAAGAGGGGGAACAGAAGGGGGCAAGCCTGTCCCTCTTCTCTGCTCACCAGCCTGAACAGGCTGTTCCCCTTCTTTCCTACCAAACTTCCAGCAACATAACCACTCATAAAAAGGCCTTATGTCCAGCATCATTCAGTGAACTCCATCCCCTCTAACCAAACTGGATCCATGTCATCACCTAAATAGCCAAAATGGCCAATTGCCTAAATGACTGAAATTAAATCCCGATCCCTCTCCAATGCTACAGCAACAAACTGTAACCTCAAAACCTTGCATAACCACTGTCTATTAGCTACCTTCTCACTCATCCAACTATGAATAGTAGCTTCATAATGATTACCCAGGTCATTACCGGGCAAATACCACCAAATCCTAAAACCCCATGCCACGCAAAAAACCATGCAAGAACAATTGAACCATCAAGCCTAACTGCCCCCATCAATGTGACTATTAATGTCCAAAATGAAACTTCCTTTCCAATCAATATATTAGCAATCTAGCCAACACCTACTACCAGATATAAACAAGAAAACATTTAATGACATCATAGCATTTGCTGACCAACAATCACCCCCGAATGACTACAATACATCCATAAGAGGCAATGCCATATGAACTGTAGTCCAATAAACCTCCATTACAAAATACAACCTTCAACACACAAGCTATCTTGACAATAGCCAATGTCTGTCAATCTTTACACTGTCAAACCTTCCCCAACCCTTCAAACCACATAACCACCGACCAGGATTAAGTTCCATCCCATGACTCTTGTGTAACTATACTACTCACAGCTAACTCCTCCTTGACTGACTGAACTGTCTAACATTGTTCTCAAATCAGAGAAGTAACCAAATTTTTACCACCAAACTCCTGCCCACAAGCAACTGCACAACAAATTAACCAACAGGTGCCCCAAAGTCCTGCAATCCAGTTTTTAACTAGTCGCCCTTAGCCTTCCCCTCATAGCTTACTTCCCATGTCTAACCCCTGCATCTGGTAATAAATTAAACATGGCGTACATATGCAAGAATTCCCAAAACAAAGCCTTGCTTAAACTGTCTAACTTTAGTGTAGCCCACCAGGCATACGGTTCCTCACATACCACCAACACCTGCATCTCCAGAATGCTACATCAAACCATATCTACTCTTAATGGTCAGACGTATACCGATCCACCTCCTATCAGTCCAATGTGCAAGTCAATTGGTACCCATGGTACTCACTCTAAAGACCAAGACCTGGTGTGTGACATTAGTGGAACCTGCTTGAAGGACAGATTTGTTCCCCCAGATGATACCCCCTGTGAAATAAACCCCATTTCATGTTAATCAAACACCTAATTGCCCCTCTCCAAACATGATTTGAGCAACTGGCTAGGTAGACATAAAGTCACACCAGAGGTCCCACCCATGTCCCTCTTGAACAAGGGGAATGGGGGCTCCATATGAAAGTAAGGGTTGAACTTGATAGGCTATAAGAGCCTTAGAGCCATTAGCCTAGTAACTTCCTATGATCCTGTAACTGTTTTAACCTCTTCCCCACCAGCAGGAACCCCAGACTTCCCATAAACAATCCCCACCCTGCGTTTCACTGTACCCAACAGTCCTCCTCCTCACTTGCCCCTACATTACCCCAACTGCACCACTCTGGTGTGCCATAATGAATACTGAAGGAAGTAAGATAACCCTCAACCTTATTGTTCGCCACTCCAACAACCAGACCTCCACCCTAGCAAAATCAGTCCATTTCCTTAAAGCCACTGAGTGATGCACACTCAGCACTCCTCCATCTGAGATCTCCTTGCACACCACTCATCGACCAGAACATTCACTATAAATGCCTCCAATACCTTCTGAGCCCACTTACTTCAGGTCACTGACCGAAGCCCATGCTGCTCTTCCCACCTACAAAGAAAGGAAAATTGTGAGAACAAAACTGAACATGGTATAAATAAACGTAGAACAAAAGCCCAAACCCAAGGGGAGTCACAGGTCCCAGCACCCACCCATCCCATCAGAAATTATTGTAATAAATGTTGCAAATGCTACAGCTATGGAAACCTGGGCATAGATCCATAATTAGGAACTAACTGCCTTTGGGGGCCGTTTTAACTCCAGCCAATTCGGCCATGTTAGAATCAAAACCTTACACCTCATGCCTGTAAAGCAGAAATCTTAACCATGATGCCAGCCTACTTCTGGCAAAACAAATCCTTAAACCAGTTGCTTAGCTAAAACCACAAAATTATCCCCTAGAAAAAGGTAATAGTGTAACACTGGTATCCTACAATGTCTGCCAATACTGGTCTGGATACCCTCAATCTTAAATGATTAACCACTAATTTACAAGAAAAACCTGATCTTAGGCCACCTAGACCAAAATATGGGCAGTTCAGTGAAACTGAGTACCGTCAGGGCTATGAACACAGAAAACCATGCACCCTACCTCAAAGCACACACCATTCACATC
The DNA here is from genome assembly GCF_019279795.1 of Protopterus annectens. Taxonomy (NCBI): domain Eukaryota; kingdom Metazoa; phylum Chordata; order Ceratodontiformes; family Protopteridae; genus Protopterus; species Protopterus annectens. Next base: position 59,174,506 of record NC_056746.1, read on the forward strand.
CCTCCCTTCTCTCTCTCTCTCTCTCTATCTTTTTTTTTTTTTTTTTTTTTATTGAAATCTTTACAGAATGAGAACTTGCCCAAATGCAGCCTGACCTATAATGCCCCACCCCTTTCACAGGAATGGCATGACCCTCTGAGTGCGGGTGTACAACAGCCCACTAAAACACCCAGTGATAGCTGTAAACCACCCCAAAATTGCTCATGGAAACTTAGAAAGTGCCAGAAGTACAGGTTTTGTGTTAATGGGCATTTCCTGAAAGACATGATAACTGATACAGAAATGCATGTCAAAGGAGCCCCTCCATACTGGTTAAAGCCACTCCACACATTCTTAGCCAGATCTCAACTAAAGAGCAGTCACATCACACCTCACAACCTCTCACATAATGCAAATGTAAGCCATTGAATGACAGCAGTCCTTGAATCATCCCAGTGATTTTCTAGAAAACACCACTGTTGAGAAGCAGACCAAACAGGAAAGTGTTTTCTGAAGTATTAGATTCCTCCTATCTGCATTATCAAGGACAAGGATTGATCCACCAAGAACTGCTATATCTTCATATAGAGCACCTGATCAAAACTCTGGTTGAGTGTTCATGCGGCTGAAGTGTTCCCCCATCTAAAAACAAAATGTGTAAAGCTGAGAGATATGGTAACAGCGGGAAGGTATGGCTAGCAGAGGGACTAACGGTAAGATCAAGCCTACACTGGCATCCCATTTGCTGCCTTGGTGAATGAATGACAATGTGTGCCAGCAGACACTCTGGAACAGAGATCAGCTACTCAAATTAGAACTGCGTCACCAAGTCCCAGCCACCATCTCGTGCAACACAAAGCAGCTGCACCAGCAAACTTGATATCTATCCTAGTATAACAGTTAACAATCGTCACAGAGTGTTGTAGCACAAGCACTTTAGACAAAGAAAGCTAAAAGCTGACAAGAAGAAGTCTTTTTTTTTACTTCCCTTCCCTTTATCTGAATGGCAAGCATCTGTTTTGAAAAGACTGCCTTATGTAGTAACTTCAGTGCCTAAATTCTTCCAACACAACCTGAATGATTTACTCAAATGGCATTGATCATACGGATGACATACTATTGTCAGAAAATGCTATTAGCAGCAAAATCTGAAGGGCACAGAGTTAAAATGGCTAGGGAGTAAGCAAGCCAGTTGTTTGAAGCAACCAGACCTGACTGCATCATAGAAATTGTTATCGAATCCCTTTGAAGTAGAAAACTTTTTTTTTCTTTTTCTCTTCCTTCTCTGTCTCCAGTAAGTAGAACATTAAGGAAGGAGACTGGACACTACTTGAAGAATGCCTCGGGTTTAAGAGTGATGGCCCCATAAACATAAGTAACCCAGGCTGCCAACTGCACCTGCCCAGGAGTGGCCTTAGGCCAGCTGGTGCCCTAGACAAAAGGACTTCATGGTGCACTCCACCACACAACCCGGTGCCCTATCCTGGTCTACCTATACCAAATAAATACTGGAAAAGCGCCCCTGTTAGAGTGGTGCCTTAGGCAGCTGCCTAGTTGGCCCATGCCTAAGACCGGCTATGCACCTGCCATAACTCTCCCCCACAGCCATTAAATGCATACCAGGCATGCCCTCATGACAGGCATTCTTTGCAGGCAGAAACAACCTGTGAAACACGCAAAGCATCCACCCTTCTCCCAAAAGAAGCCTAACCATGGCAAAGACAACTGAGAAACACTGCCACTACAAACCACAACCCCCCGAACCATCCTCACCACTATTACTTCGGCATTCAACAACTAATGGTTTCAGTAGGCAACAACTCAGGCACCCGGAAACTCTGCCAATGGAGCATACCATCTCAAACCCACCCCCATGGATAAAATCGTCAACAATTTTTTTTTTTTTTTTTTTTTTTTTTTATGTGAAGAGCCACCTCAAGCAGACATGTGAACTTCTGCCTTGAAGTGCATTTCAAGCTCCCGAAAGTACCCCTAAACACACTGTAAATGGTCAACATACAGTAAGTGCTACAAGGCACTGATCCCAACCTCCCAACCTCCAAGAACATCACTCTCTGGCCTGAAAAGGTAAAATAGAACTGATATCCAGAATAGGGACCACTCTGTCTTTTACTATTGCCACCACGTAATCTACACTTCTAAGAGCCAATTGAATCACAGGTCCCTGTTTAACTGTATAACTCTGAACAGGCCTGGTCCCATACCTCTCAACTTCACAGCTCAGGAAATCTGAACAAAACCTAAAATAATGGAGGACAACGTCCCAAAACACCAGGCTAAATTTTACATATTGCACTTACAAGCTGAAAAGGTTGCCGGAATGACCTGTTTTGTGTTAGCATGCATCTTCTGAAACTCAAGTACGTTCACTATTGATCCTTAGTGATGTTCCAGAAAACCATAATTTTATGCAGAATAGACTAAAAATGAGGCAAATGAGGACATTCTGTGACAATCTAGACAGACCAAAGGTATACCTGGACCCTTACCTCCGATGCCTCTACCCTTTCCACTCTTTCAAGGAACAGTAAAAGGTGCAAGACAGAAGTGTGGAGGTGCATGCCAATGACTCCAACCCAAGCAGACACCAGGAAATGAAGGTCTCTCCCCAGACCGACTAGCAAGCAAACATTAAAAAGCACATGAAAGACACTTGCTCAACCAATCAGTTGAAACACTCACACCATAGACTAACCAAATACGCCCACTACAACCACCACGCTCAGACTGAACAGTTGAGAGGTATGACTTTAACATGCCTTCAATCTAATCAGGAAGCAGAAAATTTAAAAGGCCTCCACCAGCCCAACTATACCTCTCCCAACTGTCAGAGCACCAAAAGATGAAGCCACTGCCACCATCAATACAGCACTTCCCTGCAGAAACCAAAAAGGCAGCAAACTCTACAATCGTAAATCTGTGACCTTAAACTAAGAAAGACTTACTTTGAACTCTTTACTTTTGTCAAGAGCTGTATTCCATAGCCATTAGCTTTTCCCCAAATTATGTAGCGATGATGTAAATCATCATTAATATATCCCTTTCAGTACTCCCAGCACATGGCTTGTAGCCCGGAAATCTTTCTTTCTTTCTTTTTTTTTTTAAAGTTCCCAGATCCAAAAGTTGTTAGCCAACAAGTTCTCCCAATGGAAAACTGGAAAAGTGTATGAAATTAACTGAAAGCCAGGCAACATTTTGCAGTTACACATGTACCATATCCCCCACCCCCTAGCAGCCAAGCTACCCATACATGCGCTGGAAGCCTAGTAGCCCACAAAACCAGCTTAAACAGTCTGACCGTTTAACTGAAGGTACAAAAAATATATATATTTTATGAAGTTAATAACTGCACCTACCACACTTGTGCTACATATATATTATTACATACCAACCATTGTTAATCCATGGCCTATCTAGACCATAGTACTTACAGGTCATCTTGGACATAAACTCACACCAGCAAGTTTATGCAAAAATGCGATTCCTTATTCAGTTGCACTTGCCTAAACCCCTTAAGCCCCTCCGTACCCATACCTCATTTCCTCCCAATCATCCCTAATTACTATTTAACCCTTTCATTTCCCCTTACCCTCTTAGTTCCCACTAATATATCTATTTATCCCCCCCCCCCCCGAAGATACCCCTGGACAAATTGGTTTGTTACCAAACCTCATTTCTCATTTCAAATTACATAAAATTATAGGTATGCATTAAGTATCCATAATAAACATTTAAGAGTAATGTCAAGCCTGACATTAAGACACTCAAAAAGAATATCCTGCACACTATTGAGGATTTGTCCTAAAATGTACACAATTCCAACAAGTAGCCCATGGACAGACAGTTGTATAAAATGATTGCTTTATAAGAGGATACAAGTTGCCTATACTCCAATATCAGCGCTTTCACCACTGCGACAATCCATCCATCCATAACCCCTTTTTCCCCGTGGTGGTCAGGGTGACACTTTAACAGTGACAATTATCAAGAGCTAAAATTCACACCACTGGGTGGCCACCCTGCCACAGTAGTTCTTACACACAACACACTGACATGCACACTCATACCAATTTAGAATGCCCAGTCTACCTACTGCATGACTGTGGAATGTGGTAGGAAACTAGAGCACCCAAAGAAAACCCACGTGAACACAAACAGGACATGCAGACACCAGACAGAAGGCATCCCACCTAAGAATTGAACCAGGGAACCTCTTGAGGAAACAACACTATCTGCACCACTGTCACTGTGACAACCCACTACTTAATTTAACCACATCTGAGGTTGCAGATACTAGGGGAAACCAAGCGTTTGTTTTTCTATGCACAAAAAGTTTTGCCTTTTTCCATTCCTCTATTGATCTTGGAGAAAATACACCTTTAAAATGCAGTTTTCTACATAGTGCAATCAGACAACCTAAATGCATTTAAATAAAAAAGGCATGATATCATGGAATCAGCATGAGAATAACATAAAAAGCAAATAACAAGAGCCCTGGTGATTAAGTCATAATTTAAGAAACACACACACACACACACACACACACACACACACACACACACACACACACACACACACACACACACACACACACACAAATAAAGTCATATTTTAAAATAATTAAAACAACATAATTTAGCAGTTGATGAATTTTTGAGTGGCTATGATTTATCAAGGTGCATACTACATAAACAGTGTATATCATTTTGACCTGGTATGTATTGAATCTAGAGTTTCATAATACTGTTATTCATAATAATTGTTTAATGGATAAAGTAAATACTGATATTTCTTGAAAAGGATTAACTTTTTTACATATTTTCTCTCTCTCTGCAGATATTTTTTTCTTCATTTTGCAACAATAAAATCCAACATTGCTTCCCCTCAGTTATTCATGACTGTGACTTTCATTTGCATTTCTTCTGACTTTCTGAAGCAAACAGGATTTGCTCACAACTGGCAAGCTTCCAAAAGAACCTCTCGTTCCGTAACTGCCAACTCAGCACTCATAAAGTCAGTTTTTATACTGTGATTTACAAAAACTGGTTATGACAAACAACCCACTTTAGAATACACCCCTTCATTCCCAGCTCATTCTATATTCAGCATTACCATGGAAATTATGTTCTACACCTTTAGAAAGTCAAAGAAAGAGAAGAGAAAAAAAAAATCACGTCTTTTTGTCTTCACTTTTATACTCACCTTTAATTAGGTCACAGATTTGTCTTGTTTTCCACTAACTTCTGTTCAGAAGCTGTGTAAGGTTCATCAGCTGAAAAAAAACGAATTATTTTCTATGAAATGGTAAGGAGTTCATGAAAAAAATGACAGACCCCAGGCGGATTTTTCCATATTCATTAGATGCTACACTAAACTGAAGCACTACAAAGGTGCACTAAATGTTAAAGACCAGTAAGTCACCAAGGAAACATTATTAGATCAGAAGATGAAAAAACAATTTAAAACTAAATGGTAAGCCTCTGCTCTCATTTTCCCGCTTTCTTCTTCTTTTGGTTTTCTCTTCTGAGGGTAAGAGCTATCCATTTATTCACTCAGTACATAAACAGAAGCTCTGTTTACATCACTTCCAAATACTTATGTTCCCATTGATGTCATCCACATTTACCAGCTTTTGAAAGTACAATGTCTATCAAGAGACAGCTGGACCAAGACAGCTGTTTTGACAGACAGCCGTGCAAAATCTCAACAAATAGCTTTTGGAAGCAGTCATTCTGTTTTTTCTAAGGTGTAATGACAAGTGAGTTGATTGTGTTAAGTCACAAAGTGCAGGTTAAAGCTCCTCCCATAGCATAGCGCAAAAACAATTTACCTTTACAAAAAATAAACATTTACCACTTTGTGAATATAATTTTGCAAAACATTCTTTGTATAAATGGCATTTACTCTCCTGTCTTCTCTGTTAGGATATTGTAGGATATCTCTTCTGTGTTTTGCACCTCTATCTTAATACAGGAAACACTCTACTTCTCAAAGTTAAGGTTTTATTCCTAGGAACCATTTTCGCTTCCCACTCCAAACATCTCCATACATTCCCTCATACTTACTTTACACCTGTCCTCAGTGTTTTGAGTCACTGATTGCATCATTTGCACACTTTTCAGCATGTTATGCTCAAAAGAACAATAGTGTATTATACTGACATTTTAAAATGCAAACATCTACACAGGGTATTCTAAAAGAAGCATGTTATAGACGACAGCAAATTGCAGTTTCTAAATAATCTGCTCCAAGACTAAATATTATACATAATTTTTGGAAAAATATTGTCTCTCTGCTGTGTTATGCAACTGTTATCAACTTGTGGCAACTCTTAGGTTGGGAAGGATCTCTGTCTGGCTCTTGTACATCGTCAGAGTAATGTTAATCCCAGCTGCACAGGTGTCATCAGGAATACATATATTTACTCACAGTACATAACATTGTAATGGAACTACATGATTAGACTGTCTGGAACTTAACACAGATGGTATGAGCTGCTAACAGCTTCTTCCTGAAGTACAAGGTTTGATTCCCCTCAGTGCTTCTGAGCTGAGTCTGAAAAAGGTTCAAGTGGGTTAGTGCTCAACTCAGCTCAAGAAATACAAATAATTACAGATTTAACTGGCTCTCATTTTAAGAGACCATTCAGACTGAAAAGTGAAATCACTGAACTATGGAGATAAGAAAGTTCCTCCTTATAAATAAGGTTGCATGGGCTTGGAGTCAATACATTTTGAAATCCTTCTAGGGTGTGCAGACTGCAGAGGGCTTCACCCTACAAAAATACCTTTTTTCTGGAATTGTGTTAAAGTTGATACACATTATTATCACATTTTTTTTCATCTTCATTGAACAAATTAAAAAAAAAAACAAAAGTAATCTATTCTATTCTTCTCTTTTGTTCATGTGTAGTCTGATTGTCCAGTTACGCGCACACACACACACACACACACACACACACACACACACACACAAAATGTGCACTCTCATGGCAAGAAACACCAAGGTTCACACACCTACATAAACTATGTTGGATTGTCATTAATTTAGGATGCGGTAGAAAACTTAGCCTCTAAAAAAAATGCATGAAGATACAGCACAAGAAGGACATGCATAGTCCGGTTTCCATACTGGTGCAATTTTCTAGGATTATCTAAAGCAGTAGTTCTCACTTCCACCTTCTTTGCATTTTAAATAGACTTGGATTTGCACTACATGCCAGTCATATGTTATTTAACAATTTAAACAGTGAAGCACAATTGGTTTGTCTTAATTCTCTATTTTGTCCCACTTTCCAGTAGGTACAGACCTTCAAATTGATTCAGTGTTTGACACTCAATTTTTCACCCTATACACAAATGAAATGGAAAGTCATTGTGGTAATTAAAAACAAATGCATTACACAGACAATTCTGCAATTACAAAGTCTTGTTAACTCTCCACAGATAGTTATGTAATGGCAAATATGTCATCATTCACTCAGAGCACGTCTAAGCAACATGGATCTATATGTTGAGGTTTATCTCCTCAGACAACTCTGCATTGCTGTCTTCTGGCAATAATGTCACTCCTAATATAAATGCATTCGTAGTCCATCTTACTTAACAAAATTAAAACCAAAGTGGCATAATTTGCTAGCATTTTTGGAACTGCAACTGATACTAAAATGTGACATTCCACTAGAAAACATCCTCCCTATTCTAGCAGTGTACCTGAAAAAAAAAAAAAAAAAAAAAAACTGCAACGCTATCAAAGACCAAAGCACTCCTAATAAATACCGCGGGGGTGGAAGTGGTATGCAATAGGCTATCAATGTTATTTGCATTTTAACATGTCAACTCTTCTAGCTCAAGTTTGGCCACCATATTACTGTCAGTCACCTCTGTGCTACTCACCAACTTGGCATATTTCATAAAATCCCATCAATATGCAGCATCATTATCTGGCACTGTGACCTTCACACCCTAAAAGCCTCTGATGTACACCATATCCATGCCAAAGACAAGGGATATGCATGGAGATTCTTACCTAGATGCTTATGTGGGCAAAAAAGTGGAACAAGCTACCTTATGAGATAATTCCAATAAGTACCATTCTGAAGGCTCCATACAGACTTGTCTCCACAAAAAATGGAATTGTGATTTGGTATAGCTTATAGATGTGACATATGTAAATTGTACTACTTCTCAAAAATATCTTTGAGACAGTCACACAAAACACGTGGATTTCTGAATGCAATTAAATTACTGTTAATGTGTATAGAACTTTAAAGTAACACTCAAAGGAAGCAAATAAAAGGATGATGTTTTAGTTGTTTACTACACTCACATCAGTAAAGGAGTGTGTAAGGTTTTCTTAATACCATATATAGCTAAGATATTCCATATTGTTACACAATTGCTTATGTTATATGTATTTTTAATATAGTGCATTCACTATTTATTTTAGTGTATGACATATAAGCCTTCTTTTTAGGCTGAAATCTAGTATCCATCTTTCCTTTGTTCCACTACTTGTAAGGACATATTTTCAGCCATTCAATTACATTGTCAGACCCTATGGTATTCAAACAGTGCTCTGACAATAAATATCCTATAACATGTGGGATGTCTTTGTGATATATTTCTTCAGGAAAAAAAAAACTGTTGACTTGCCTCCTTTAAACCAAGTTTCTGTTACCCTTTTAACTGGCTGGACTATTTTGGCCACATTTTTTTTCTTTATTCATTCATATCTCACACTTGCTTGTTACTTATATCCATAGGATTTGCAAGCATATTCCTGGGGGTCCACTGATGAATGAATCACCCTAAATTAATAAATATAATAAATAAATCCATAAGATAAACATATCACAATCTCCTTTGATTAAGAGCTATATACATTACTCCAAATGGTAGCCACAAAAAATTCTTTACTCAGGCATATTGCCACATGCACAGACATACATATAGCTTTCTATCTATCTATCTATCTATCTATCTATCTATCTATCTATCTATCTATCTATCTATCTATCTATCTATCTATCTATCTATCTATCTATCTATCTATCTATCTATCTATCTGTCTGTCTGTCTATCTATCTATCTATCTATCTATCTATCTATCTATCTATCTGTCTATAAGTCTGTCTAGCTATCTATCTATTGCAGTGGGTATAACAGTCAAAACTCTCTAATGTTGACATCCGTTGTATTGACAAACTTTGAATGACAGAACAGAAGGTTAACGAAAGCTGACAATCCTTGAGTTTGGAGGAATTTGCCCCTTCTTGGGAATTGTATGATATCATAGTATATATAATTAGTAGGGGGTGTGGGGAAACAGGTGGCTTTCTGACCTTCAAAAATGCTGTCTTTACAATTATTGTTGCTGTTTAGTTTGCAAACTCTAAGGGTATACCCTCACACATGTGCACTGACATGCCAACATTTGTGGTTTCGACTTTCACTTTTGCTGTCAATGTTTTTGATGTTTTTGACCTCAGAATTTGCTCTGGCGTTTTTTCATATCAAGTTCACTTTTTGTTTAAAAGATGTCAATACTTGCATATTTTGATTTAATTGAGTAGTCCCATATATAAATATATCTAGAGACATATACGCCCACACATGTACACACACACACACACACACACACACACACACACACACACACACACACACACACACACACACACACACACACACACACACACACACACACACACACACACACACACACACACACACACACACACACACACACACACACACACACACACACACACACACACACACACACACACACAAACACTTATATGCTAACTACAATGTCACAGAGCTATGAAGAAAGGAAAACATGTGGTACTATATAATGTTGACCGCTCCCCCTACTTCGTACAATCAAAAGTGTTTCCTCTGCTCTGCGTATGCACAAGCTGTAATTTTGGCTAGTTAAAATATATAAAGTTACTACTCACTGATTGGTATGCTCAGTCACCAGCACTATTCAGAAATGAAGCTTTTGATGACATGTATCGGTAGAGAGCAGCTGAATAGTATCACGATGATGTGCCCTATTTCCATTAAAACTTAAAGTTGCAGGTTGTCTTTTTTTATTACAGTTTTAACTATTGTCAGTCATTTCAATGTAATTTATTTACTTTACTGTGCCTTGCTGCATAAAATCATATATATATATATATATATATATATATATATATATATATATATATATATATATATATATATATGACTAAAAACTGTGTACCAGGTTCTGTCAGCAATTCTTTTCAATTTAATTTTTACAATTATAAAACAGAAACATGTTTAGGACATTAATTTGCAGTCAGGAGCACTAAACTGACCTCACTCAATATAACTGAATATTTTTTTCTTTTCCAGTTGTTCTGCATGCTGTATAACTAAAAAAATAAATTTACTCTAGGGTTGTCTGACATGGCCCTCTTGGACAAAAGTGGTCTGGCCAGAAAGAGGTTACCGGCAAGGTGTTAATGATCATGACACTCAATAGTCTTGGAATATCTATTAATATATGAACTTTTGTAGGCATATCTGACATTACAGAAAATAGAACCATAGTATTCAATATCAAAATAGTGATTACAGCAGGAGATGGAAAAGAAAGAACCGCCAAGAGGAGAAATTAACAAAATGAATGTGTATGATTGTTAAAATTTGGTATAGACAAATACAAAGTGTGTCTTATAGGCTGAAATAATCAGGTAGTTGTTCACAGTCTACATATGGGGGTCTGAGTTTAAGCAGATGGATAAAGGAAATGATATGGGAGTAAAAATATCAAAGTAGCAAAGCCATTAGATTATGAAGTTCAGAGGAAATGGATGCAGCTGAATCAAACAAAAAAATTCAGAAGGATTCCTACAGGACAGGACACCATGGAGAAGTATAAATGTCTTGCATGCTAATATATCATGGTCAGACATCACCTGTAAAACAGAAAATGTCCTAAAGGCTGTGCTGATACAGAGACACAACAGGAAAGCAAGCAGGTTACACAAGGTGATTTCAGAAATGACGATTATAAAAGACCTGAGGAACTGAGGAAATGGAACTCTATAGATTGGGGACAAGCAAAATGGTGAAATGTGATGTAGGTATGTAATATCATGCAAATGGGCTCTAAGGAGGTGCAACTAAGGAGGAAGGGTTAGGGAGTAGAATGGGAATCAGCTGCAAATCATGGGGGAGCTACAAGTTGGACCCCGGGAAGTTTGTCCTTGTTTATTGAGTTGCCAGTATCTGCAAGAGCTACCCAAGTGAATGGTGTAAGACAATGCCACTGATACAGCTGAGAGGGACTGAAATACATGGAAGGTAGGATAATGTAGCCTGGGAGGTATAGCTGCAAAGTGGTACCTAAGAACCAGTGTTTGACTAGGTAGAGAAAATGTTCATTTTTCCAGTAATAAGATTCTTATGCATGAATCCTTAGTTTATATGAAACAGTGTGGGATATTTCTTCAATCAGAATATTTTATCTTTCTTAATTACTTTTATAAACTAAAAACTACCAAGGAGATAATACAAACAGAGCATAAATTAAGCTATTAGGCATATAAAGCACAAACTATATGGATCAGCTTCTCCATAAAAATCAACCACCAGCACAATTATGTCATATGATTACAGTATTAAATAAAGGTAAAAAGTGGAAGGCACAAACAGGCAGTCACAACAAATACGGTACTCAGCTAAATAAATCCAACTGGAAAAAATCCAAATAGCAGGTTCAGGTAAATCTCTTCCTGATTCACCACACTGAAGTAGTTTCTAGTAACACTCTGAACAAACAAAAAAACAGACAAAAGCAAGCACAGGCAAAACTGCTGCTGCTGCCTCCCTAATAATAATAAACAAACAAAAAAAAGTTCCAAAATCAAGAACCAGTTGAATAAACTTTAATTAAACAAAAAAAGGCGGCGCTTTCAATAATCTCTTCCTCTCCATTGAAAATGCTATAAAGCACTGAAAAAACAATAGTACATATATATTTTGAAAAAATGAAATTTAAAAGCCTATTACATACAAAATACATACATGCAAAACTATTAAAAGTGTATTATAAACTTTTAAAAAAAATGTACCATAGTAAAAAAAAAATGGAATGCTTATTTCAAATGTTATCAACAAATCAACATACTGCATCCCATCTTCAGTTATATAAAAATCAACCATAAGATTTTCTGCATAAGAATTTTTTTTCCATAACTTTAAGAGGCTGTCATTTATTACAACTCAAGCTGCATGCATAACTAGATAGTCCATAAATAAATAATAAATAACCAGTATACCTATATAAGTAATGCAAAATGTAACAAATCTAGCAATGTATTGTATACCCATAGAAGCAGAGCTCATGTTCAAACAAAAAAAAACAATATTATATATAGTATAAATAACATATACTATCTGCTGGACAATACCAATACCATGGGGGATGATGTAGAAAATGTATCCACCACACAGAAGTCCATAAGTATATCACCAAAAATAAAAAATGGCAGGAAGCGTAGCTTTCTTGCCTTAAGCTTGGTGGCGGACTATCATTCAGGCCTGGGCCTGGGTGGCAGTCAGCTCTAAAATCAATCAACTACTTTTTCATTTCTCTCTCTCTTCTGTGTTGTCACCAAACACAATGGGATTAACCTGTATTACTTGGAACTTTGAAGCAATGTTCATTAAGTTAATTGTTATACATTAGATAGTGATTGTTTTTGTTGATGGTCCTGATCTGATCTTAGTGTTCCTATCCCTGATTCTGTTCCTTCGAATCAGTTTACATACATAGAATCGTTTTCCAGTGCATTTGTGCATGCATTGGCAAAATAGTCATACATGGTATCACTGGAATAATACTGTTAACATCATAAATACTCATAGCTTTAAATGCAGGAAAAATTGCATATCTCAAAATATTCTTAACTCATCACAATCTGAACTGCCATCAATTTCTGACATGCATACTATTAACTTTCATACATAACAAACAACAATTTGTAGTTAATTTCATTTTAATCAGTGTCATTTCCAGATATGATTACAGTATGTTGACAACAACTGAACCATCCATTATTTCAAAACATTGTTAATGTTCCCTCAACCCCCCCCTCCCACCAAGCCTTGTATGAAAGAATCAAGACACAACTACCCCACACACAAAGTAACTCACTAACTAACTAACTAACTAACTAACTAACTACAAACAAAACAAAGTACTCCACAGGCAAATGCGAGACTTGTTTCAGTGAAACCATTCCTGAACTCTAGGAGATTGCTTTAATAGTTGTTAGGTATGTTTTTATACGTTTTATGTTTGTTTATATATATATATATTTATATATATATATATATATATATATATATATATATATATATATATATATATATATATATATATATATATATATATATATATATATATATATATATATACTTTTATTCATGAAGTATGGTGCATGCTCCTTTAGGGAGTTCAGTTATTGATGATGTCATCACACTTCACGTTCATTCTGTAAGTGAGAGTTTGAAATATAAGTGATATTTTTGCTGGTTTAGTCACGTCTGCTTTTGGCATTCAAAATCTGTTTTTAACTTTTTGTTACTTGTTATGGTCTGAGGAAGCTACCAGTGTGGTGTTGAAAGTGCTAACCTGTTTTGAATTACCTGTTTTGCTATTAAAATTTTTTTATTTAAGTGGATGGTATCCATGTGTTTAACTAACTAACTAACTAACTAACTAACTAACTAACTAACTAACTAACTAACTAACTAACTAACTAAAGTAAAACAAGCTCTACCCACAACATAAATAAGCAATGAAACAAAAATAACCAGAGTGTCAAAATGAAGAAACATCTTCAAACACTCCCCCCATGACCACTAAATTGAAATATCTTTACCCAAATAACACAAAATTTCAGAGCAAGCTAAAAGTGCATTTAAACGTTCTCAGCTTCACTATCCAGTTGCAGTGTATCATGGATTGCAAGTAATATGTCAGAGAATAAACTGTAATGCTAGCTATCCAAGTGCAAATGATGAAAGCACACATGAAATCAGAAACGAGGGAAGTGTGAGTGGGTAGTTAAGTTGAACAGTCAAAAAACAGATGACAAGAATATTAAAGTACAACACAAATGTAGTTATCAGGATGCTGCAAGCACATATCTGAGCCATGAATCCCATTGTGCAAGCAGCATTGTGTATCAGATCTGAATATCTCAACTATGCCAAGATAGAGTAGTGTGAGAATGCAGACAGCATGCAGCAGTTATGAAAAAAAAACTGAATTACAAAAAGGACTAGAAGACATCTAGGCAGGAGAAGACAGCAGAGATGGGCAATTATGCAGCGAATCTTCTCTTAATTAATTTCACTTTGTAAGGAATGGTATGACTGAGGCAAAACAAATAACAGTACCATATATGACAACCAGAAAAAGATAACATGCACATGGCTGACAATAACAGAGATACCTTAGCACAGGTGACGTAACCAAGATTTTACAGCCAATGTGTGTGTTAATAGAATATATTTATTCGTTGAAATAGTTTTGGCTAATACAAAATTTGTTATTTCTTGATTTTAAAGTAAGGTATTTGATTTCTTATATATTTAAATATTTTGTTGGTTAGGTAGATTTTAACAAAAAAAAACTATGATATATCCTTAATACTAATGAACAGCCGATCAGTTGACTGTTTTTTTTTTTAAAGCAGGGGGGTTGTGGGCTATGAGGTCAATGAGTGGCAACCAATGAGTGAGTACATGATTTTTTTTTTGGTGAGGTTTTTGAGTTATTTAAACTGTTGAATCTTTTTAATGGTTATCTGATGGTGTGTGTAAATAAGGAAAGCGATCATAAGCTCTTATCTTAATAAAATTTAAATTTGTGGTGAATATCCTTAGCACCTATAGTTTTTTTTTCTTTTTTTTTAAAGTAACCAAAAGTTTAACTTACTAAAGAGGAGAAAAAGATCATTTTCTGCAATACCATGTATGATCAGGTTCCTAAACATAAATTTGAACCAAAATAATAATATCCAGGTGATGTCCAGGCAATACCATTGGGGACATTCATCTTGGACTTTCAGCTTCATTCCAGAATTGTTTCAAGTCAAACGTCTCCTTGAGGTGCCAAAGAAAGAGGAAGAGGAAGAAGCAAGGCAAGCAATGAATGAAAATAGGAGATGGAAGGAACAGATGAAACTGGACAAAAAGTGTCGTGTTCCACAAACGTTCAGAGAGAAAAGAATGAGTGACAGAGTGAATTCAGCCATGAATAA
This sequence comes from Protopterus annectens, assembly GCF_019279795.1. Taxonomy (NCBI): domain Eukaryota; kingdom Metazoa; phylum Chordata; order Ceratodontiformes; family Protopteridae; genus Protopterus; species Protopterus annectens. The sequence goes on from NC_056746.1 coordinate 59,189,819, forward strand.
CAGTAACAAGGGTTCATAGGTTCATAGGTCCTAGGCTGTTGGCCCGAAGGCATTTATAAGTCTAGCCAGAATGTGTTGGCTTTCGCCGTGCCCTTAGATTAGTTCCCTGTGCCTCTGTCAAGCAGAGCCACTGAAGTGATCCCCGGGATAAACTTTCTGTTTCCCATCCACTCATCAAGGTTTCTCTTGAAGAATGTTAGTGAGGAGCACTGCCTAATATAGAGTGGAATCTTGTTCCAAAGCATGGGAAGTCTCTGCGACAGGAATCTATCCATCCAGCACGTCCTATTTATTGCTGAGGTGAGGTTTAGATCCCTAGAGCATGTGGCTCGAGGGGATAAGCTTTTCTTTAGGTGGAGCATGTCCACCATCAGTTCTGGGTGGGACATGGCCTTGTATGTCAGGCAGAGATCACCTCTGAGTAGGTGGTATGCAACCGAGTAAAGCTGGAGTTTCTTCAGTCGAGCTGCATAGGGCATCTGTTTGAGGCCAGTGATCCTCTTGATGAGGTACTTCTGTGCTCATTCCAGCTGTTGCAGGTGTCTTGCAAGATACATCCCAAATGGGGCGTTGTACTCTATGATGGGTCTGATGAGCGATGGTTAGAGGGGCACAGTGACCTCTTTTGATCTGGATGCGAACCCTTTTGTGATAAGGTGGGCCACACAGAAGGATTTTCTAACCACTTGGGTAATGTGATTATCAAATGAGAGATTACTATCTACGTGGGTCCCCAGATCCCTTATTACATCTTCCGTATTTATGGGACTACCACCCATGTGGTAGTTTGTGGGTACTTTGTTTTTTCAGAAGGGGATGACTATGTATTTTCTGGCATTTAGCTTGAGGCCATGATTTTGACACCAGGTATCCATCTCAGTAAGACCCTTTTGAGGGATGTCTGTGTCAGCCAGAGAGTCAATTATAGTCCCTAGTTTGCAGTCATATGCAAACTTGGTCAGCCATAGTCCTCCTGTGCTTGCCTGTACCTCTGTGAAGTATATGCCGAACAGGAGAGGTCCTAGGACTGAGCCCTGGGGAACGCCACTTGTAACTGGTTTAGAGTCAGTCACAGCTCCTGCAACTCTTACCATGTGACTTCTGTCCGTGAGCCAGTTTGCAACCCATCTTGTGACGTAGGGGTTTATGTTCAGGCTGCTGAGCTTGTCTATAATATCAGAATGTGGAATGGTGTTGAAGGCCTTTGCGAGGTCTAGGTAGGCTGTGTCTACCATCTTTCCCTCATCTATAGCCTTGGTAACTGTCTTAAAGAAGTCCACCAGGTTTAGGAGGCATGATCTGCCCTTAACAAAGCCAAACTGGGTAGGGTCCAGTGTTTGGAGGTTCCCAATGTCTCTGTTAATGAGTTCCATGATGATGCGCTCCATAGCCTTGCAGATCAAGCTAGTCAGGCTTATAGGGCAATAGTTCCTTGGGTCTGTTGTGGCTCTACCTTTGTGGAGTGAAATAGCCATTGCTGTGTGCCACTCTATGGGTATGTAACCTGTGGAGAGGCTGAGTTTGAACAGTGTGTTTAGGTGAGGGGTTACTTCATCTTTGAGCTCATGTAGGACGTAGCCTGATACACCATCCGGTCCCATTGATGCTGTGTTTTTGACTTTGGAGAGGGCTGTTTTAACCTGAGAGTCTGTGATTTCCCATGTGACTGTGATTTCAGGGGCTCTACATTCTTCTGGTATGGTTATGGGCCCTTTTGGGGGTGAGAGGGGGGAGAAGTTTGTGCTGAACCTGTCTGCCAGGATGTTGGCAATATCGGTCGGTTCAGTGTATTTTGTATCATTCTGCACTAACTCCGAGCAGATCTGAGAATTGCCACTTAGTTTCTTGACATAGCTAAAGAATGCCTTGTGGTTATCTTTGAAGTCCTTGGCAATTTATCTTTCAAAACTCACCTTGGATGATTTTATGAGGGATCGTAGTTTCTTGCTGATATTGATCAGGGATGTCTTCCCTTCTTGGGATTTTACTCTTTTCTGTACTAGTTTCCTCCTTCTGTTGTATCGCTTGTATGGCAGAAGTCCACCAGACTGGTTTCCTTTTCTTGGAGGAGTAAGTCTTGGTTTTGCTTGGGATAGCACGATCCATGCATTCTTGTAGGTACCCATAGAATGCATCAGTAAAGAATTTTGTAGCTTGGACAATGTTATCCTTTAGCATGGGGGCTTTGAAACTTTCCACCTCGGTCTTGAGTAACGTTAAGTTTGTTTTTGAAAAGTTTTTCACGGTGGTTTCCTTGTCCAGGGGTGAGGGCGGAATGTGGATATCCAAAGTGATTTGTTTATGGTCAGATCTAACCAGCGAGGGGTTGACCTCCGGTGTGGAGCACTGGTCGCCCATGTTGGTGATGACCAGGTACGATATGTTGTCACCTCTGGTGTGAGTGTTGACCAGTTGATCCAGGGCATTTGAGTTTACATATTCTAGGAAATGTTGGGCAAGGGAGTTAGTACTTGAGTAGTTCTTCCAGTTAATGCGTGGGTAATTGAAATCATCCAATATTAGGGTGTTTGGTAGGACCTATATATTTCCCAGTGTTTCTAGAAATGAGGAATTGGGGTCCTGGGACATGGTGGGTGATCTGTAGCAAGCTACAATTTGAACTGCATTTTTGCCCGTTGTTAGTTGCACATGGATGATCTCTGAAGCATCGTGCTGTGCCACTAACATGGAGGTGTGGGTATCCTTGATGAATATGGATACGCCCTCACCTTTTGTTATTCGGTCCAGGTTCTGTGGCCAAAATGTATGGTATGAGTTGCAGCCTGGTAGTGCTGGAGTGCTCTCTGGAACCTTAAACCAGGTTTCTGTTACTGCACATATATCAATTTTCTCCATACTGAGGAGTGCCTCGAGTGCGTACATTTTGACGTTTAGACTTCTGGCAATGAGTAGCATTACCCTCAGTTTTTTGTTACTTGCGCTATTTATGGCAGTGGGTTTGTCTTTTGAGCCTTGCCTAAAACAGGCACTATGGGGTGGCAAGAGCCTTGGCCAGTATTTGAAAGCCTAAGTGTGACAGGTGCAAGCCATCCCTAGCGAAGCAGCATGGCTTATCGAGCATGTCATCCCAGGTGGACAGACAATGGATCCTCTGTGAATGACACCAGAAACTTAGCCAATTGTTGAAATTGATCATTTTTTCTTTATACTGTGGTATCATTCTTGGTAAGGGCAGGATGCTACTCAGGATCAGGGTCACACTGGCCTGAGCTACAAGATCAGAGAGCTCTTCCATATCTCTTTTCATGTAGTCCAGGGAGGTACAGCTCAGGTCATTTACACCAACATGGACTATGGCAGAGTCGTATTTGTACTTGTTCTGGAGTGACCTGAGTGCTTGTGTTATGTGGCAGATCCTGGCACCCGACAGGCAGCTAACAGTAACCTTCTCCTTATTCAGCCCAGTGAGTGGGATGTCAGTGTGCCTGACTATAGAGTCACCTATTACTAGTATGTTGGGTATGTTATTTTGCCTTAAGGGTTGTGATTGCTTGGCACACTGTTTTTGTAAAGTTTGTGTTTCATGATTTGTGTTGGGGGGGTGGAGGTTGCTTACTTGTCTGCTTTGGAGGTCTCTGTTGCTTTTGCAGATTTTTATTTAGAGCCTCCGAGTATGTTTTTGTGTATTTATGTGTGTTTTTTGCCAGTGCTGGTTTAATGGGTCTATGTGAGACTGGATGTGTGATGCAAGTACTTCCCTTCTCCTCTTGACTATCTGATCCAGCCTTGGGTTGAGAGAGCTTAGCCTCCAGTTTGGCTGTATAATTGCATCTCTCACATGTATTAGTGTTTGATGGTACGAGGAGAGGATTGTCTGTGTACATGAGGCAGTTGTAACATTGCCTCAAAATGCCCAGATTCACCAATTGGACTGCAGAGTACACCTGAAACTGCCCTTTGGACATGCCTGGATAGGTACAGTGAACTGTTTTACTGAATGGCTGGTAAGATTGAATAGAGAGCCTTGTCCTTCTGTACAGTATAGGTGGGTCTAGTGCTAGGGTTTATAAGTTCTTGCTATGAGTTTTGACCAAGTGCTGGGCTGAGAAATGAATGGCTTGAGTGCTTAAGTTGAAAGTTTGTCTAATTCCAAGGGAAAAATTGAAGAAGAGACTTTGTGGAGCTGGGAATAGTTATACCCTAGCTAACCGGTGCTGCCTGGCATGCAAAACAGGGCAAATGCAGAATTTATAGCAGGGAAATGAGAGAGATAGAAATTATCCCAAAATGGCCAATAAACTACTACTTTCTGGGCTGAAACCACTCCTCCAGGGACAGATACGCTGCTCAAAGCTCCCCTCTCTCACAGGTGAACAGAGAAACTTCCTTCTATCCAAGTAAGGTATGGGCAAACACAGAGATTTGTAACACAGCCCTGAATTCAGCACTTAACCTGGAAACTGGACTATACTAGCTTAGAAAGGCAATAAACAAGTATATTTTTTTGTTGTATGTACCCATCACCTGGACCATTCATTCACGGGACGAGTATAGTTCACTGAAAACATTAAATAACCCTTAATATATGACCCCCCATTAATATTCAAAAACATGCACGCTGATTGGTCAGCATGCATGTTGTAAATCCAAGTTATAGTAATGGAAAAAGGTCCGGTCGCCCGGACTTTTTCCATTATAACTCTTACAGCAACACTGTCTCGCTATGTTAAACGAGTTTAACATAGCGAGACAGCTTTAAAAAAAGCAAAGGAGATTCTCTGTTGCTTTTTTTAAAGCTGTCTCGCTATGTTAAACCCATTTAACATAGCGAGACAGTTTGTAAAAAGCAATGGAGATCTTGCTTTCTCCATTGCTTTTTTCAAAACTGTCTCGCTATGTTAAATGGGTTTAACATAGCGCGACAGCTTTCAAATAAGCAACGGAGATTCTCTGTTGCTTTTTTTAAAGCTGTCTCGCTATGTTAAACCCATTTAACATAGCGAAACAGTTTGTAAAAAGCAACGGAGATCTTGCTTTCTCCGTTGCTTTTGCCCGCAGCTCTGATGTATTGCATAGGCATACGCATGCGCAGTACATCTGAACTGCCGCAGAATAACAGACAGCTGCGGAAGGGCAGCAAGGAGGCATTATACAATGCCATTATTTAAGAAAAGTAATTATTTTTTTTTCTTAAGTAATGTCATTGTATAATAGCAATAACCCACTTCTGGGTGTGGGTAATGCTGGATTTACCCAAAGTTGGCTTTGTTTGACCACTCGGGCTTCGCCCTCATGACCAAACCACACCAAACGTTGGTAAATCCAGCATTACCCACACCCAGGCGTGGGTTATTGCTATATTAATGCACTTAGCTTTCAGGGCTGGGTTGCAGTCTACAAAACTTAACTTGAGTTAATTGAATACCTACAATTCAAATATTACAGTATCTCTTATGTACTTAAACTTACAACTTCTTCACTAAATGACTTTTAAATATTTATACTAGCAACACTTTTACAGTGTTTCAAATGCAGGCAGAGCCATACAAACAGAATTTCTGGATTAATTGAACTTAGACTTGGCTTTGCACAGTGATGACTACTATTTTTGAGCATTTCTGTGTTTGTTGGCTTATCTAAGTCTCTCCGTCTCCAGTGCCTCCAAATCACTTTGCAGAAGAGTGAATTAGCCAAGGACTTCATTGTGTGGTAGTTTGCTGTTTAAAATCTGGACTTGAGAGCTGCTTTTGCTGTGCTTTTACATTAACACATTCCAGAGTCAGACATGTTGTGGTAGAAGGTGTATTCCTGGTTTGTCTGAGTTGGGAAGCACTGGAAGAAACAAACAGTGCAGTTGTTTATTGGCTCGAGGGCATAGTGGGCAGTTTTCAAGCTTTTTTTCTCTACTTTGAGCTTTCCACCAGGCCACACCCATTAGCAGTGCCCTGTATAGTAGCAAATGCCTTGACAGTAAAATTTACCTATAAAGTTAAGGTTAGATCTGAAACCTGTTAAACAGTTTGGCATTGTGCAGAAATAAGCTTAGAGCAGCTAACATGTGCATTGAATTGTACCTACAATTTCTTCAATGAATGAATTTTATGCATTTAGGCTGCCATGGACTAACATTACATTACATTTATTTATTATTTATTTATTGACATTTGTTGACAGGGAAAGTCCACTGAATCAAAGACCCATTTTCAGTGGAGGCCCTAGGGGAAAAGCCCCATATAACACAGCAATTAAAAGTTTGTCGAGACAAATTATACAGATAGTAGTTGAAATAGTAAGCACAATAGACAAAGTTAATGCAGAAGATTGATACATATCACTTTAGAGGTTAACTCAAAAACATGGTGAAAGGTCAAATACAATGCAGATAGTCAAGCCTGTTTCATCTTCCTGACCTTTCCAACATCCTGCCCTTAACCCCCAGAAACTAATCTAGGAGAACCCTGTTAAAACTCAATCCTTCATCCTATACAGCAAACCCTATTACAGGACCAGACAACATGTATACACAAGTTTCAAATGTCTCTGTGACCAGCTTGGTATATTTGGGTATCCTAAGGCAATGCAGCAACTGTCTCATGTTTTCAGACAACCAGTCAATCATTAAAGAAAATAAGATTGTATATGAGAGATGTAAATACACAACTTCCTTGGAGGCAAAAATCTTGCTTATAAACGAGGTTGTTAGGAATACCCACACTACATCCCTCACACATCCCGCTCATAACGCACACATATTGTCTTATACTGACACACTTAAAAGAAACCTTCCCAAATCTCAAAGATCTCCAAAGCCACCTAATGGCAGCACTACTTCTTGACAGTCATGAAAATACACACCAAAAGCAGCACCAAACTTCTCACATAAGGCTACAGCTACTGGTCCACCAAGTTCAAAGACCATAAAGCAAGCATACACTTTACTTAATATTCTTGTCACTGGAGACTCCTTTGTGCAACACACAGATGCCCCACTCACTGGGCTGGGCATAGCGAAGACAACAGTAAGTTGCTTATCTGGAACGATCCAAAATATCCTACAAACACACTCAAGTCGCTGCACTCCAGGTAGTAATATGATTCTATCATAGTCCATGTATCTGTAAATGATGTGAAACATTTACCTCACTGGACTATATGAAAAAAGACATAATGGATCTCTTGGGATATGTGTCACAGATAGGTATGAAACTTGCACTGAGCAGCATTTTACCTTCACAAAGGATGATGCCACAGTATGAACATAAAATTATTGATTTTAATGATTGTCTTAGTTTCTGGTGTCACTCTAAGAGGGATCCAATATCTGTCAGCATGGAAGAGCATGGTAAAAAGACAATGCTGTTTTGCTAAGAATGAGTTGTACCTCCTCCCCCCAGGGTTTGGATGTTGGCTAAAACTTTGTCCATCTCCTTAGAACCTTTTTATGCTACACCAAAAAGATAAGGTAACCAACATATTGAAAAAGTCTACAAGCAACCTGCTCAGTGGTCGGAGCCTAAACAAAAAACACTACACCCTTCAAGCCCCCATCTGGAGAATAAAGACATCTGATCCATGACAGACTTGGTTTAAAGCCATAGAAAGTATTCCAGAAGTGCAAGGTTACAATACCTTCCAACAACAGCACAGACTGGGGACAAAGGTGGAAGTGTTTCATTGTTAGCAACAAACATACTTCCAGGTTGGTTAAACGGTACGGTATCGTGGAGCTCATTCAAGTGCAAGTCACCATATTAAGGGCCCTTACCATATCATGGCTAGCTACAGGTCACCATCTATGCCTCTTGAGTCTCATGATTTTACCTAAAGCTACTAGAGGCAGTCACCATCCAACCAAATGCCCTCTTCATGGGTGACTTTAACTACTCTACAGAATGTAAAATATACACTGCCTCAAACTCACAAGCACAACACTTCCTGGACTTTTTAACACAAACACCCTGGAACAGATAGTAAATGCTCTGATCATGGGATCAAACACACTGGACCTAGTGCTCACAAATTAGTGAGGTCAGATCACAAAGCTATCTCATTTGATGTAAAAATCAACAAAGAAAACATATCTAAGCCAATAACAGTTAGGAACTATTCAAAGGCAAACTATATCCTACTAAGTGACAATTTGCAAAAATTCAAGGCTCCCACAGCCCTAAGATCACAGTTACTTGTGCAGAATTATTCACAGAGTCACTATACAAATGTGAATGGCTGCATAGAGACTGACACAGCTAACAGAAATAACCCCAAACAAACACTGAAAATAAACTCAACTGGTATAATCCACACCTAAACAGGGTATATAATAAAAGAAGAAAACTCATAACCAAAATCAGGAAAGCAACTACCTTAAAGAGAAGTGCTTTCTTTACAACTAAACAAGAAACAAAGAGGTCTAATTAAGTCCAACAAGGCCAACTATGAGATCAGGATAGCCTCTCAGACTAAGGACAATCAGAAGGCTATGCCTTGAACCTGAGACGTGACACACAACAGTGTACCAAACTGGTAGAGTATGGTACCACCTACACCAATCAGGGTAACACAGCAAATCTACTGACTGATGAATTCAACTCAAACTTCAGCTGCAAGCTACACCAAATAAAATATCCCACCAGCATACTTCTCCAAGCCCTCAGCAGGGACCAGGTACTGATTGCACCTTCTAAAGAAAAGAAAACCACCACCTTGCTTCCTGACAACATTCCATAGGTTCATAGGTAGGTACTAGGCTATCTGCCCTGGGGCATTTATAAGCCTAGCCAGAGTGTGTCTGCTTTTGCTGCCCCATTGATTAATTAACTGATCCTCTGTCAAGCAGAGCCAATGAAGTGATCCCAGGGGTGTATTTTCTGTTACCCATCCACTCGTCAAGGTTTCTCTTGAAGAGTGTTAGTGAGGGGCTCTGCCTAATGTAGTTAGGAATTTTGTTCCAAAGCATGGGGATTCTCTGTGACAGGACTCTATTCCTCCTGCATGTTCTATTTATTGTTGTGGTGAGGTTTAGCTCACTAGGGCGAGTGACTCACAGTGACTTGGATTTCTTTAGGTGGAGCATGTCCATCAATTCTGAGTTGTACATGGCTTTGTAAGTCAGGCAGAGATCACCTCTGAGTAAGCGATATGCCACTGAGTACAGCCGGAGTTTTTCCAGTCGGGCTGCATAGGACATATGTCTGAGGCCAGTAATCCTCTTGGTGAGGTACTTTTGTAGTCTTCCCAGCTGTTGGAAGTGTCTTGTGACGTACATCCCAAATGGGGCATTGTACTCTATGATGGGTCTGATGCGTGACGAGTAGAGGGGCACTATAACCTCTTTATTTCTAGATGCAAACCCTTTAGTAATTAGATGGGCTATGTAGAAGGATTTCCTAATGACTTTGGCAATATGATTGTCAAAGGAGAGATTACTATCTACCCGGGTCCCCAGATCTCTTATTACCTCTTCTGTATTAAGGGGGCTGCCACCTATGTGGTAATTCATGGGTGTTTTGTTTTTCCCAAATGGGATGACTATGCATTTTTTGGCATATAGCCTGAGACCATGACTTTGACACCAGGTGTCTGTCTCAGTAAGGCCCTTTTGGAGAATGTCCGTGTCAGCCGGAGAATCAATTATGGCTGCCAGTTTGCAGTCATCGGCGAACTTGGTTAGCCATAGTCCTCCTGCATTTGCCTGTACTTCTGAGATGTATATGCCGAACAGTAGGAGTCCCAGGACCGAGCCTTGTGGGACACCACTTGTGAGTGGTTTAGAGTTGGACCTGGAGCCCGCTATTCTTACCATGTGAGTTCTGTCTGTAAGCCAGTTGGCAACCCATCTCGTGATGTAGAGGTTTATGTTCAGGCTGGTGAGTTTTTCTATAATTGCCGAGTGGCAAATGGTGTCAAAAGCCTTGACGAGGTCAAGGTGGGCTGTGTTAACCACCTTCCCCTCATCTATGGCCTTGGTGACTGTCTCGAAGAAGTCAACCAGGTTTAGTAGGCATGATCTGCCCTTAACAAAGCCGCACTGGGACGGATCAAGTGTTTGGACGTTCCCAATGTCTTTGGTTAATGAGTTCCATGATGATGCGCTCCATAGCCTTGCAGACCAGGCTAGTCAGGCTTATGGGGCGATAGTTACCAGAGTCAGTTGTGGCCTGTTCCCAATTCCTGAACAGTCTAAAATATGATCAAAAATACTAGAGGCAGTCTTCAAATGCAGCCTTAAAACAGGCTACATTCTAAGTGAATGGAGGACCGCAGCAGTCATTGCACTCCACAAGGGCAGACCATCAACTGACCTAGGGAATTACAGACGCATCAGTTTAACAAGCCTAATATACAAAGCCATTGAACAAAATATGGAAATTATAAATAAGGACATTGGCAACTTGCACACACTGAACTCATCCCAATCTGGTGTTATTCAGGAAGGTCATGCTTACTTAGCCTGACAGACATCTTTCAGAGGGTCACCAATTGGGCAAGGGTAAAACTGTGTATACAGCATATCTTACCCTGGCTAAGGTATTTGATACAATACCCTTTCAGACATTGTTAACAAGCTCTCTGAGCTACGTGTAAGCCCTTACATAACTTGCTAGATGGCTGGCTGGCTCACAGACAGCACTCAAGAAGTCAGGATCAGCAATATCACCTCCACCAAGAGATCGGTTACCAGTGGAGTACCCCGTTGTCCGTGCTGGGCCCGTTTGGCATCTCCTTTTTGGAAGTCAAGGCTAATGTTAAAAGCTTCTCGCTCAACAAGTTCGCAAATGGCTGCAAACTTAGAGATATTATAGATTACCCCATGACACAATTATTTTAGAAGTGGGTTTAACAAATGACTTTTGCCAAAACCATGCCTAAAACTCAGTGGTAAAGAATACATTACAATGCCTTTTGGGAAACTGTCAACATAAGTTAATTACACCATCTATAAAATGCCCCTAAAAGTTGACCCAGTAGTAAGGTATCTGGGAACATATGCAGACAGCAATCGGTTCTTTAACCAACATGTTGCAAAAATAAAAAGAAAATTATTCTGTGTCACCCAATTATTAGGTAAGGGTATGTCAGCGGTCGCCAACCTTTTTTGTATCAAGGGCCCGGTTTCAGGTAAGACAATTTTCCATGGACCGGTCATTGTGTGAGCATAATAAAACATAATAAAGTGCATAGTATTTATTTATTTATTTATTTGATGTTTGTTTATGGGTGAGGTCTGCCTGGAAAGAAGTTCATTTCCAGCCAAGACCCGGTGATATCTCAAAGTACAATTAAAAGTTAATTGACAATAATTACCAAAAAAAAGTGTACATTCTGCTTAATAGCACAACATTGATCTACAATATTTGAGAGGTACGCTAACCTAATGGCAACCTTATTGACTTTCTAAGTTTATAAGAGCAATATTTAAAATCTGTCAATATTATTTGGCTCTGTCCAGATTTATTGTATGAGAGGTTAAGTGGTATAGTCGAGAGGTATATAAACTTTATTTTACATTTGTTAACATAGAAAGTCCAACTTGGAAGTAAGCCAATTTTCAGCAGGTGTCCAGGGAGAAATGCTCCAGATGCATGTCTTTGCATCATGGGAGGAAACTGGAGCAACCAGAGAAACCCACACGAAGGCAGAGAGGACATGCAGACTCCACATAGAAGGCAGTCCAGCCAAGAATCGAACTGGGGAACTTTTTGCTGTTAGGCAACAACACTACTGCTGCACCACTGTGCCATTCAATGGCAACCTTTTTGTCTTTCTAAGTTTTTACAAGCAATATTTAAAAGCTGTCAGTGTTATCTGTACCTCTGTCCAGATTTATTTTATGAGAGGTTGAGTGTTATGGTCAACAGGTACACAAACCTCATTGCTGCTGCTTCCAGGGATCACTTTCACTCTTCACTCTCTCTCTATCACACTCACACACACACACACACACACACACACACACACACACACACACACACACACACACACACACACACACACACACACAAACACAGTCATATACTTACATACACATATATTCACTTTTTTGTTTCACTCAGTGCTGGTACCAAATGATCCACGGCCTGTGGTTAGGGACCACTGGGGTATGGCATCCAGCTCCAAGGAAGTTTTAGTACCACTCTACTCAGCCCTTTTCAAACACATCCTTGAATAAAACACCGTCTTTGTCAGATATCTCACAAGACATTTGCAACAGTTAGAATGCCCACAAAGGTTTCTCACCAGGAGAATTCAGGGCATGAGTATCCTGTCTTACACTGATCGCATTAAGGCTCTGCCTCTGTTTTAGTCTACAGGCTGCTGAGAGGGGATCTTTGCCTAGCTTACAGGGCTTACTCACACCCAGTCCTGATGGAGCTATTGCACATGCACAAAACAAACAGCACTAGAAAGACTAGATCCAGGGATCTCAACTTTACTTGTGACATAAAGAGAACATGCTATAGAGAGTGATATGTGTCCCAAAGGACCCATGCACTCTGTAATAGGATCCTCATCCATGTAAAACAGAGTTCATCCCTGACCATATCCATACAAAACCTCGACAACTGGATGGGAAATCGTAAATTTACCCTTAGTCTGGCCTCCATGTCACTTATGGACAGAGGTGGTTAATTAGAAAATAATTATCCTAATTAATCCCCCCTGCAAATCTTTAGTTATCAGCCTACTAAAATGCCCCCCCCCCTATGATACTTGGGACCCAAATGGTTTGGAGTGCATAGTTAGATTTAAAAATGCCCTAGTGGTTGTTAGCCTACTAAGAACCTATGAACCTAGACCCTATGATGATAATCTAAAAAGAGAGTGGCATGCTTGGAATATTAATAAAATAGGCAATAATGTCAGATGTTCAGAACTTTCTGCTGCCTTCTGCAGAAACAATGCCGAACAATTATTCATACAGGAACGTTAGAAATTATTGGAGGAATGGTACAAGAATAGACTTAATCAAGTATCCATAATATTATTAAGAATAATTTCTACCCAGTCAGAATTCCATATAAACATATGCAGCTGGAAACAGCAGGATACCAGCATGCACTGTTGCAGATATTTCAACTAGGACATGTTAGGAAAAGAAGCATACCGCAAACGAAATAACAAAGACAGATGGATCAGCTCAATTTATAACGTGTTATCATTCTATAAGCTGAACACGAAAAAGTAACATGAGAAAAGGACAACTCACAGTACCCCAATTTTATATGTCAACTGATGACCAAAGCAGTAAGATCTTCTGCCCATGTGATGCAGATTGGCAAATGTGTAATTATCACAATGTTCTTTAAGCCAGATATATATTAATGGCTGTCCAAGCTATTGATTTAATCACAAGTGACTGCCACATTTCAATGGAACTTAGATTTATGCAGTTTTTCTGCTCTGCAGCATATCAGCTGATTCTCTTGCTTCACAGCATTACCTCCACCCTGCGATATCGGTGATATTATTAATCAGCAAGATTTATCATGTATATCCTAAGACTGTTCTTATTACAACCATCAAACCAAATAAGTTTCAGTATCTCTACAGTTAAGAGGATCACTTTTAGTACTTCTTAAGACTCCTGAATCAATCCATAGAAGAACACTCTTTCTAAGATAAAATCCATCCTGTCGCTCTCCCTAGGACTTTCTGAAGCTGCCATACTTCACTTGCGAGACACCACAAGCAAGATGTATCAAGCTGTATAATAATCCATTGAAGGGGTATGTACTGTCAGGCTAAGAAAGCACTCAAGCAGGAAATAATTCTCACAATGAAAACAGGATAATCACTGTAGTTATTTATTTCCCTCTACAGAACGCAAAACGACACCAGGAATTCTTTATCAGAGTCATAAGTAATTATTTGGAGTCCACGGTGGTGGTGCTGCGGTAGTGTTGTTGCCTCACAGTACGACGTTGTCCTGTTCAATTCTCAGCTAGAGCATCTTCTGCGTGGAGACATGCGTGAATGGGTGTACCTTCGTTGAAGGTTGTGCGTCAGGGCTGGCAACTCGGCATGTAAAAATCTACTGCCAATCATTAGCGGACCGGAGTTCTGCTGTGGCGAACCCTAACCGGGAAAAGCCGAAAGATACAACAACAACAAGTCATAAGCAATTATTTGCATCGACAATCCATTTTGTACTTCATGGCAATAACAGATATGTGTGTTTTATATATCTGCATTACCCACACTTATCAAACAGGTCCTCATCATACTAGTGGTGAGTGTGTGTGGAGGGGGTGTGAGTGCATTTATGTGTGTGTGTGTGTGTGTGTGTGTGTGTGTGTGTGTGTGTGTGTGTGTGTGTGTGTGTGGTGTACCCAAAGTTCCTTGACAATAGCTGATCAGGAATATTACTGCTCATCTTGGAGCTACTCTGATTGCAGGGTATACAAGTAGAAAAATGTCTATATATGTATACAGAGCATGAACCAGAAACAGTTGGGAAATTATAAACTATCAGTTTAAGAGCATAATTTGAACACACATATTTTAAAAAAAAATCTTCTAAGCAAACTAAAACCCTGCTGCCTTGCTGCTGACCAGCTACCGAATGAGTTTCTAAAAATCGCTGCCACACCTATTGCCTACCCTATCTCAAGTCTAATCAATCATTCTATCTCTAAACAATATGTGCCCCACCTCTGGAAAATACATCATTCCCCTCCACAAGGGTGGCCCCTCTAGATAAATTAATAACTACCGCCCCATAGCAATCCTCTCTCCCATAGCCAAGATCCTTGAGAAATGTATTTAGCAATAACTCCTAAACCACCTTACATCAATTAACCTTCTAGCAGACACCCAACATGGTTTCCACCCCAAGCATAGTACTAACACTGCCCTAACAATATTTACAAACACCATCCACCACCTTATGAACAATGGTCAACTAGTCTCTGCAATTTTCCTGAACATGTCAAAAACTTTTGACACCATCTCCCACCAACTACTTCTTAATAAACGTGCCACTTACAACCTCAGCCAATCAACCCCAGCATGGTTTCACAGCTATCTATCAAACCAGCAAAAGGCTGCTAGATGGGTCAACTCTCTCTCCCTTCTGCTAACTGTTAACACTGGTGTACCCCAAGGGTCTGCACTGGGCCCCCTTCTTTTCATCACCTTTACAAATAACCTTATGTCGGCAACTAGCCTCAATCATACAGTATGCCGACAACACAACCCTTATCATATGAGCCCCCTCCCCACTAGAACTCCAAGACAAGATGCAAAAAATGTTTCAAGAAACTGAATCATTCCTTTCTAGCCACTAACTCATTCTTAACCCTAGAAAGACTAAGTTAATTATATTCACAAACATATCTAACAAAAACAACTCTAACCTCCTCTCTATTCTATCCACAAATGGCACAAAAATTGAGACAAATAACCAGGCCAAACTCCTTGGTATTACCACAGATGACCAGCTAAAGCTTGACATCCATATATCCCAAACAATCAAAAAAGTTCATGCTAAACTCAGCGCTCTCTATAGGGCTAAACCTTATCTAACTTCACTAGCCAGGCTAGCCACTGCTAGGTTTCACCTGCTCTCCACTGTTTTACACTGTTCACAAAATTTCGCCAACTTACCCAAAACCGACCTCCAAAACCTTGAGTCCTGCTACAACAAAACAGCTAGGTTCACTACTAATCTTCCTCATAAAGCTCATCACTGCATCTCTCACAAACAACTGAACTGGCTCGAACTCCCAAACCTCTTAAAACTAAACCAACTCTCCCTCACCCGCAAAAAACCCAAATGACTGCCCTGCAATTTCATCCCTGGTCCAACTACATGTCAGCAGCAGATCCTTCAGGTCCACCAACAAACCACTGCTCAAAACTGCACAGTCTTATAACACCAATGGAGACTCCCTCTGTTCAAACAAAATTGCTAAGTGCTGGAATTCCCTTCCACTAAACATACAGAATATTCCCTCCTATCCTGCTTTTAAACTAAAACTAAAAGACCTTATAAACAACTGGCTATGCCTCTGTTGTACTTCTGGATAACTTTTAATGCTCAGCACCACCTCACCTTTTCTCCTACATACAGACCGTTGCTTTCGCTCTCTTACTCCATCATTATCTGTCTACCCTTGTCTAAAGTCCTCTTTCTCTTTCCACTTTTGCTTTTCTTGGTGTACCCTCTTCTGCTCATGGAAACTCTTTCTCACTAATTTATCTTGTTACAAACTGTAGCTTTTCAATTTCTTACTCAAAGTGTATTTTTTAATTTCCTCTGAGTTCCACATGTAAACTATTAGCTAGTTTTACATTACGTACATGGGCACTATATGCACTCTAATGTCAAATACGATAAATTCTGTGCTATTCTGTTGAAATTGACTAATATGTATTGAGTCATACTGTTTTTAGTCTGCTATCTAAATTTTATTGTATGTTGTGGAGCTTTTCTCCCCATGTCTCTGCTGAAAACAGGCTCCCAGCCCAGTCGGACATTACCCGGTAAACAAATGTAAAATAAAATAAATTAAAATAAATATTTGGCAAGATAAACATCCTTCAGGCAGTAAAATGATTGGTACTCAAGGAAGTTGCACACTTTTAGTTCAAAAAAACCTCTGCTGCTAAAAATATGAAGGCAGGAAGTTCACAGGGGCTTCACACTGTTAAAATTGAATGTACTTGCAATTTAGAAATGAGACACATGCTTGATGTCAAACTTTGGAAGAGTACAGTCATTTTACAAATACTAGATAAAAGGGTTTATATTAAAATACCAAAACCTCAGTTGCGCGAATATCTAAACGTCGACACATAAATAGCGAACCGCAAAAACACAGAACGTCCTGAAGCACGAAATTCGAAATATCGAATTGCCATAGTTGGCCAACTCCACCATCCGCTATGTACTACCTACCCAAACAAAATAAATAATCAACACTTCCCCATAGCTACACTTCAGCCATATATCCCATATCCTAATCAAACATTCAATACCCACAAATGTATCTAACTATAAACAAACAACACCCAACTATGGGAAAAGTATAATTTATGCATACATTCAGCTACACAACATTATTACTATACATACACTTAACATAATCCTACTTCTAACCCTAAAGTAAAGGTTGCATGTATTACTATGTATGCACTTACCTTAACCTGCACCCTAACCCTAAGGTCCGTAACTATTGCACGTTTACATTAGGGAGCTATACTGGATAAGGGCCAACTATGACAATTCAGTATTTTAAATTTCACACTTCAGTGTTTTCGTAGTTCGCTATTTATATGTGTCGGCATTTAGGTATTCACGTAAGTGAGGTTTTGCTATTTTAATATAGACCAGATAAAAATACAGAGGCAATAAAAAAACACTTAAATGTCAAGATCAGTAAGAGCTTGATATGAGCATCAACTGATCATGGCACATCACAAAAAATATGCTACTGGTTTATCTATTACAGGACACCTGAGGAGCATTATATCAGTTGTCGAAAAAAAAAAACCTGGATCTTTCTTTGATTTTGTCTATACCTGCTGCATTTACGAACCTTACAGGGCATGTGGTTTACTTCAAGAGTTAAGTTTTCTTGTGCACTATTCCCTGCCATTGACTAGGTATGGACTAACTCTTTTTGTAAAATATTATCAAAACTATGCTAAAAATATCCTCCACAATGGTATGTGAAGCAAAGTATTCTTTAACTAAACTGATATCTAAGATTGTTTTTTTTCTACATCTGATTTTCTTCTTCCTTCATCCTCTGTTCTACTTCTGTGTTTTCAAGTTGGATCACATCGCTATTTATTCTACGCCTAGATGTGTCTGAGTTTTATACAGAAGATAATCTATCTCCCAGATACTTCATGAGTTTTAATCACTTTTTACTAATATAAGCATTACAAGGAGACAATAACCATTTCAGCATTCAGCTTCAGGTCACTTCGAAAGATATGAAATAAATGTTGACAACTTTGCTAGCAGGAATTCCTGTTTGCATCGTTTTTTTTCACTGGTAATGGCAAATCCTTCAAGTGAGAGATGTTCTTCTGTCAGCAGATTCCATACCCAAAATGCACATTAAGTACTACTGAGGACATAATTAGAACAGGCTACAAGTGAGGTATCTCTGTCAATCACTTCATCAGATATCAAAGAATCATCAGTTTAAAGATAGGAAATAGCAGTCTGATAGGGTTTTGTTCTGACACTGACTGAAACAATAGCTATAAGCAGGCAAAGGTAGCCATGAACTTCTCATCTGTTAAGAAATTGCCTGTGTCTGCATCAAATAACCATGAGATGCATGCATCACTGTCCTGCTAATATTTTTAATTAGTGTCTTGAAACAAGCAGTGCTTATTTTATATTAACAACCCAGCATTTTAATTAATTAATCATGCTTGTCTTTATTTGGATTTAAATGAAAACTACAGTCTTCTTCCGGCTTTTCCCGGTTAGGGGTTGCCACAGCGGATCATCTGTCTGCTCATGACTGGCAGTGGAGTTTTACAGTGTCGAGCTGCCAGCCCAGCGCCCAACCTTCCACAGAAGGTACACACTCACACCTAGGGCCAATTTAGAGTGTCCAATCCACCTACTGCATGTCTTTGGAATATGGGAGGAAACTGGAATACCCGGAGGAAACCCACACAACCACAGGGAGGACATGCAGACTCGAGACAGAAGGCACCCCAGCCAAGAATCGAACCAGAGAACCTCTTGCTGTGAGGCAGCAATGCTAACCGCTGCGCCACAGTGGCCACCCAAAATGAAAACTACAGTACTTTCTTTTAAAGTCTGTCAACTGTCATAGGCATTTTTGTAATCCATAGTGTAGTCATTTTGAGGATAGCAGTTATATCGATAAGATATTGTATAACATGATTTTTAATTGTTTATACACCTGAGCACTGTAAAGTTATAGATTTATTTTGTTTGAAAAGAGCAATGACTGTCAAAGAAATTAAAATGGTAAAGGAACACTTAGTATTATAAGTGAGTATCCAATGCACTTATTCTAAGGAAAATTCACTGCAACATGAAAAAATAAGAAACTTAAAATGTGTATATATAATGTTAAAGTGTCCGTGCCATTAAATTTGCATAAATATGGCATTTTCATAGCCATAACACTAACTCAGATACACTAAAATTAGTTAGACAAGTTGGGTATTAAGTTCCAATATTCTTTTAATAATGGTAATAAAATACATTTTTGCTGGTGAGAACAATATGCATGAATGTTTAAATATAAAAAATGATGCTATAATGAATGATACATGTTTTCTTCCCTTGTTTGACTGTATCAGTCATACTCTTACTTAACAAAACACTGATAACTTTCTTCCACCTATTATTTGATTAAGCAGGCTGTATTATTTAAGCAATGGTCGAGTGCCTACTGTGATGTACTTCGGACCAATCGATTTGTGTAATGAACACTCTCTCATTCTCCACTCTGAACCTGAGAAGGCCTCTTGATTTAAACAGTAATGCTCCGAGCCAAGTGAATTTACAGCCCCCACAGTCACTCTTTTTGCAATCTGGGGAGAATAGCAGACGCAGTACATGAGCCAGCATAATTCAATACATTCCGTTATAAGTGCAGAAAATATTATCACAGAGCTCTGCAATATACCTATTTGATTTGATTTGTAAACTTGATAAAAAAGCAATCGAGAAAAGTTCAAGGGAAAAAATGTGGCCTAAATAGAAAACTAGCAACACTGAACATGCTCAAAGCCATGAAAAAAAAAAATAAACTGTTCAAAAATATATAACTGAAACCAAATGTAACTTCTGGGACTGGAATACTAGCTATTTTTTATTAATTTATTTGAATTTTTTGTGTTATGCAAATCGCCCCACTAGTTTTTCAAGTCTGAATGTAACCTTATGCAGATATCCATCTTGGATTTTTATATGAGAGATGTATTTGTCTAAAGATTACAAAATGTAAGCATTTTAGATGCCAAATTAACATTGCATTAAAAGCAGCAGTTTAAAAAGGAGGTTTCATTTCTGACCATTAGAGCTTTGGAAGAACAGTAAGCATCTTAATACCAGAGCTCTAGTATAGTTAAGTAAAATACAATGGAAGTGTTTCATTTTTTTCCATGTACAGTACTTCTCTACTCAGCTAAAGCAATGCAAAGCAACAAGAAAAAAAAAAGTCACACCACCTTTTTGAAATGAATCACTTTCCATAAGATAGAAGAACTTCAGGGTAACTTAAACAAGAATAAAATTCTTATTTAGAGAATGTGATTAGCATGAAATTCCTTATGTTTCTTGCTTCAAGTAGACTTTTTATGTACACTTCTCACATAGTTAAGTCATTTTTGCTCGTGCATTGAGTAAAACTGTATATGCCTAATTTGGTTTATTTTGAAACGCAAGGTGAAGTAACTAAAGGTTAATGCTGGAAAAACTGGAGGAGGAATAACAGGAAAAAATGTGTACCTTCCTCAAACACTGATTGCACTGTAGTACGGACATCCTGATACTGACAATGAGATATGTCTTTTTTGTGAATCTAATTAGATGGAATTGGAAATGCACAATTTAACAGAAATGGGGAAAAATAAGGATATTAGCACAAAAGGATCACACATAAATGCTGTTACAAAATTCTTTAAAGGTTATCACCTGGATAACAAAATAATAAACATTGTTTGAAAATATTATCTGCTTTACATACAACTAATTTCTTTATCTTGCATACATTTCTTACTCTTATATATTTATTATATTGCATACAGTTCTTACTTATTTGGAGAATAAGGACTGTTATGCTTGATTGCTGTTTATTGATTATAGTTCTGCCTTCAATAGGGCGATACCAACGAAGTTCATTAATAACCTGCTCGTACTGGGTGTGCCACCGATTCTTTGCAATTGGGTCTTGGGTCTTTTAACAGGCAGACCCAGTCAGTCAGGCTGAATAATAACATCTCTAAAACTACTCTAGCTACTAAATACAGGAAATAATACAGGGAATCCCCAAGGCTGTGTGCCGAGTCCAATGCTGTACACCTTCTTGAGTTATGACTGTGTTGCTTTTCAACATGATACCAGGATTGTCAAAATTGCAGATGATACAGCAGTCATTGGTCTGATCTCTGATGCTGAGTCAGCATATAGCAGGGAAGTGGAGAACCTTCTGAAGTGGTGTTAGAGCAGTAATCTCTCTCTCTCTCTTAATACCAGCTAAATAAAAGAGATGACCATTGATACACAGAGGAATAGAAGGTAGCACCTACCATTATATATTGCTGAGTCTGAGGTGGAAAGAGTGTCATTGTTCAAATTCCTCAGTATTAACAGCTCTGAGGACCTTACCTGGACTTGTAACATCATAGACTGGTAGGGAAATCTGGCAGTGACTGTATTTTCTGAGAAGGTTGAGGAAGTTTGGCATGCCCGATACCATCCCCAGTAACTTCTACAGATATACAGAAATAGTACAATACAGAATCACAGAAGAGTCTCCAGCGAGTAATGAAAACTGCACAATACATCACTGGAGTAACACTCCCTGCATTGGAGACATCTACACCAAAAGAGTTTTTAGGAGGGCTCAAAACATTATCATGGAATCTACCTAACAACACCAACTGTTAATGCTGCTACCATCAGGGAGGCGTTATATGAGCATGGTGCCCAAAACAACTAGGCTGAAGGACAGTTTTATACCTCAAGCTATTAGACTGTTAAATAGAACTGACATACTACCTCTCTCTCTGGTATTGTAGGTTGGTTCACATTTGGAGGGAACAAGCTTGCTTTGCACAAATGTACTCTTTTGCATAGTTATATATATTTACTGATACTGGTATTTATATTAGTGTCTTTTTGTTGTTTTAGATTACTTCTTGTTATTTGTCATTCTTTTTATATGCTTCTGGAGGACTTGCAGAATAAGAATTTCATTGTACTTCGTTACGCTGTCTCTAGTACATACGACAGTAGAGTCAAATCGAATTGAACTTAATGCTGCTAAAAAGAATGACAGTTCTGCTACCAGTACTTTGCGCTGGTAACATGTTTTGGTTGCTGAGAGCCTAAACACGCACACACACACACACACACACACACACACACACACACACACACACACACACACACACACACACACACACACACACACACATGTGTATACGCATGCACAATTTGCTTAAAATAGTAACTGTGACCACATTATAAATTATTATAAAGCTGGTGATCAGGATGTATGTTTCCATATTCCCTACATAATGCTAAAATGTCCTATTCTCTACATAACACTAAAATTCCAGTATAGTTTTTGGTTCTGGCTCCAGGAAATCAGGACATAAATTATGGTATCACACAAAAGATATATTGCCTACCTTAGCACAGTCTGCAATGAGAAAACATTGTTGAATATGGAGGAACATCAGTAATAACTTTGAAAAAAAACATCCTACATATACGTATCCTTAAGTTTTATGCTCAGAACATATGGATATGTGTTGATTGTAAGCATCCAAGAGAGAGAAAATTTGCAATATTATAATGGTCAGAGTATTAGTGATCCAAATGCACTGTCTTGAATTAAGTCGTCTGATAAATCAGTTTATTTCTGACTGACTGAAGAACAACTGAGTTTGAGAAGGTTTAAAATCTGAAGAAAAACAAAGCAGCTCGCATTCCCAGGCAGCTAATTTTTGGAAATTCCAAATCAAGCTCCTGACTTAATCATCTGCGTACTTAACCAGACAGATGAAAATACTTAGAGATGGAATATGGAGCTCATATCTGCCCAAACCATTAAGTGCAGATTAATTAAATGAACAAGATTATAAGAGCTTTATATAATGAATATGAATTTTAATTGTAGTATTTTTTTCAAGTGGTGATGCAGAAATGATTGCCATAGACAGACATATTATTTTGATTTTTGTAAATGAGAATGACCACACCTCTGCTTTCTCTGACTAGGGCATAACCTTTGAATAATGTTTTTTTGTTACTTTTATTATGAAATGTGCAAGACTGTTGACATGATATTGTACATTTTCAGTCTGACTGCTAGCGTTCTTTATGAAACATATTGTTGCCATCTTCTGCTGCCAAAAACATGTAGGCAAATCTTTTCCCAGTTTGACAGTCCCTTAACTGCCCTGACAGACTGTTCTCTTTTCTCATTGTGCTATATGTCAACAGAAAGATGTATTCCCTATAAACAGAAGCAGCGATGTAACTGACACTTTTCTGAAATATTCTAGTGCAGAATGTGACCAACTCCTGACTAAATCTGTTGGATGCTACAGATGCTGTTAATCAATAATATCCTTAAATTAGTGATTTTTATAATCATTCCATGAAACTGAGCTTCTGCTACGTTAACGTGAAGAACCAAGTAGCCGTTCCTTTTGTACCTGATCCTGTCAATGCATTAACCAAAGTTTAATATTTTATCGTACATCTCTGTCATAACACTTAGTTTTTTTATCTCAAAAATTAGGGAGAAATTCAAAAACATTTAGGCATCACTCCTTCGTCTTTAATTCATTCTGCTGCTTTAAAACATAAAACTTCATCAGCAGGGATTACAGCATCATTAAATACAAACAAACTAGTTAACAAACAGAGCTTACAAACATACATGCTTACATTTCAACAGCTGACTACAAAATGGCAGTCAGGCTCGCACGTGCTCAGCATTTATACAGTTGTGCAATCCCTTGGGTAGCTTATTTATTTATATTTGTTGACCGGGAGTGTCCGACTGGACGTAGATCCATTTTCAGCGGAGGCCCGGGGAGAAAAGCTCCACAGTTAAAATAAACAGACAGTAGTTACATTGGATTACATTGCGATTAACAATTTACATAGCAATCACTTACAACATATTTACAGATGAAGAACATAGTACATCAGTAGACAACTAGAATCTTTATCTGTGAAGTACATAACAGACATTAATAAAAGTTACAATAAGAAGTTCCTGCTGTATAATAAGTACTAGGCTTATGAGCATCTGAGCTTGCTATAATCAAGGTAGTTAGTGGAGTGGAAAGAAAGGTAGTAGTTGGATGGGGTGGGTGATATTAGAGTGGGAGTTGCAAGGGCATAGCCAGCATGTTTTTAGGGGCACTTTTAGTAAAGTTTTGAAGTGGGTGCATGATGGGATGGAGGTAATTGTGGGTGGGAGGGAGTTCCATAATTTGGCTATGGTGCAAGAGAATAGTGCTTCACCAGCAGAGTTATTGGCTTTAGTGATCGGCAAGTGATTTTTGTTGCTGGATCTTAGTGATCTGGTGGTGCAATAGGGTTGGAGTAGATTCTGGAGGGATGGGACATTTAGTAGATGGTTTACTAGTTTGTGGGCGAGTGAGAGTTGATACCACTGAAGGAGGTGAAGGAGTTCAAGCCAGCCCAGTTCAGCAAGTGAGAGACAGTGGTGACTACGGTAGGATGCCCCTGTGGCGAATTTGGCGATTTTGTTGTAGCAGGTCTCCAGCTTGTTTAGATCGCATTGCTTTAGGTTGGTATATATTGAAGAGGCATAAAGTAGGGTGGAGATAAGGTGGGAATTTGCTATTGAAATCTTTGCTGCTTTGGTGAGAAGTTGCTTATTTATGTATAACGCTCCTAGTTTTTTGTGGATTTTTTTATGGTCATGGATATGTGAATGTCAAATTTTAGTTTATTGTCTATTTCCACTCCTAGCAATTTGGTGTGTTCAGTTGGGTATATAGTGGTGTTGTCTTTTGCTGTGATGTTAAAGTGAGAGTTGTTTTGAGTATGTTTGGTGGGTTGGAAGATGAGTAGTTTAGTTTTGTTTGGGTTGAGTATTAATTGGGCATTGGATAACCAAGTTTCAGCAAAGGAAAATGCTTCCTGTGTGATGTTTTGCAGTTTGGGTAGGGACTGGGCTGAGCAGATGATGGTTGACTCATCTGCGTATTGTATGAGTGTGCCATGTTTGGTGGCAGAGGCTAGATTATTGGTGAAAATAGAGAAGAGTAGGGGTCCAAGGATGGATCCTTGGGGAACCTCTGTGGAGACAGGTAGTTGGGGAGATATGTCATTCTGCCATACAATGGATTGTTGGCGGTCAGACAGGTAACTCTGAAACCAGTTGATGACTGATTGTGAGAAGGATAGGTTATTGAGGACAGAGATAATTTGTTTGTGTGAGACCATGTCACATGCTTCAGATAGGTCTAGGAAAGTAGCAGAGGAGAGAGAGCCATTGTTTTTATGCTGAAGGATAGTGTTAGTAAAGGAGAGTAAGGCAGTGGTGGTGCTATGGTTTGGTCGGAAACCATGCTGAGTATTGGAAAGGAGGTTGTTAGTAAGAAGGTAGTCTGAGACCTGAGAGTGTATGCATCTCTCTAGTATTTTGGAGAGTGGAGAGAGAATAGCTATGGGACGGTAATTGGTTAGTTCTGTGGAGGGTCCGCCATTGTGGAGGGGAATTATATGTGATACTTTCCACAGTGTGGGAACATAACTTTCTGACAGAGATTGGTTAATCAAGATGGATACTGGGTAGGCCAGAGCATGGGCTGCGATTTGTAGGTATTCACTTGGGAGGTTGTCAGCAGCTAATTTGGTGGGCTTAAGTTTAGTTAAGATTTTTTTATGTTGGAGGTAGGTACAGGAGAAAAAGAGAAGGCAGTGGGGAGATTACTAGTTGAAGGTGTGGGTTGGAGGGGAGGGGGGTTATGTTGTTTAGCTAGTGATAGTATGGTTTGTGTGAAGTGTGTGTTGAATGAGGCAGCAATATTTTCTGAGGAGTGAGGGCTGTTAGGAGGAGGGGTACTGACTTTACCTGGGTGGAGGATGGAGTTTATGGAGGACCAGAATTGTTTGGGGCTGTGTTGGGAGGAGTCTCGGGCAGACTGTTAGTATTGGAATTTATCCTGTTTTATTAGCTTTTTGACTCTATTGCGTAGTTCTAGGAATTTCTGTCTAGTTGAGGGGATTTTGGTTTTGCGCTAGTGCTCCCAGGCTTTATCCCTGTTTTTCATTTATTTTATTTTATTTTACATTTGTTGACCGGGCTAGTCTAGCTGGATACATTTCCTTTTTCAGTAGAGGCCCTGGGAGATAAGCTCCAAGACATAGTCTAAATACAATAGTACAAGTTCAAACAACACAGAAAAAAAAATATCAATATACTAATAAAAATAGCAACTTTAAAAAGGAAATAAAACTCATCAACAATGGTATTAAGTAATTAACAGTACAGAGTTTGTAACAGAATATATTATTGAGGAAACAAATCATAAAACAGTGAAATTTCAAGTATGGAGACATATCAGGTTAGGTCATAGTTAAACAAAGGAAGTTAGGTGAGAAGTAATGTAGCAAAGGAGTTACTTAAGAAGAGAAAGTAAAAAGAGGATATAAAAAAAGAAAAGGGGTAGATAAGAAAAGTATGATAAGATGGGGAAAAAAAGTAGCAGAGGCTAGTAAGCACTGGATAGGTTAGACAAATTAGTAGAGGTAGATGACTAGTCTGGTTTTGAACAGGGGCATAGCCAGTGAGTTTTGAGGAGAAGTTTAAGTCTATTTTTAAAGAGAGATAATGAGGTGAGTGAGGAGAGATCACAAGGGAGAAGATTCCAGGATTTACCTACAGAATTAGAGAAAAGGGAATCCCCAGCTCTGTTGTTAGGTTTAGTGGTGTGGACTAGTAGTTTTTGAGATGAGTGTAAGGACTTCAGATTTGTGTAGGGGGTGATTAGGGTAGATAAACTTGGAGTATTAGAAGGTTTATAAAGGATGTTGTGGGCAAGGGTGAGTTGGTGAAATTTAATCAGGTGTTGTAGTTCTAACCATCCTAGCTGTTTTAGGTTAATGCAATGATGGGTTCTGAATGGGTTGCCTGTAGCAAATCGTGCTATGTTATTATAAGCCATTTCCAATTTGTTGAGGTTATTCTTGGAGAGATTAGTAAAAATGGGAGAGGCATAAAGGAGTGTAGAGATCAAGTGTGTGTGGGCAACTGTAATTTTAGCAGTGGGGGAAAGGAAGGGTTTTATCCTGTAGAGGGTACCGATTTTTTTATTAACAGTCTTTATGGTATTATTGATATGGATGTCAAAGTTGAGATTATTGTCAATGGTGACACCGAGTAGTTTGGAGGTAGAGTCAGGAGATATAATAGTATCATTGGTAGATGTTACTGAGAATTGGAGAGGGGAGGACTTATGAGTAGGCATAAAGAGGAGAAGTTTGGTTTTTTTAGGGTTTAAGAGGAGGCAATGCTGAGAGAACCATTTTTCAACTATGTTGAATACTTTTTGGGTGAGAGCATGAAGGTCATGGGATGATGTAGCTGAACATAATAGGGTTGAGTCATCAGCATATTGTATGCAGGTGGCTTGTGGGATAGCTAGATGAAGGTCATTAATAAATATAGAGAAGAGAAGAGGTCCAAGTATAGACCCCTGAGGGACTCCTAAGGTAACAGGTAGAAGGGTGGATAAAGTGTTTTGCCAAAGTACTGCTTGTTGTCGGTTGTCAAGGTAGGATTGGAACCATTTTATGGAAAGTGGGTCTAATGAGAGAGATTTCAGGATGTTTAAGAGAATTTGGTGGTTTACCATGTCGAATGCTTTGGACAAGTCGATGAATAGAGCAGAAGAAAGGTTGTTCAGGTTTCGGTGCCTGTTAATATAGTCAGTGAAAGACAAGATGGCAGTGGTGGTGCTGTGTGAGGGTCTGAAACCATGTTGACAGTTGGAAAGTAAGTTATTTCCAGTTAGATGGTGGAGTAGTTGCTTATGGATACACTTCTCCATAATTTTAGCTAGGGAAGAAAGTAGGGCAATGGGGCGATAGTTTGATATTTCTGTGGAATGTCCTCCTTTATGTAGGAGGATTATGTGGGAGACTTTCCATATAGTGGGGATGTAACCTTCAGTAATCAATCTATTTATTAATATAGAAATAGGATAGGCTATGGCCTTGGATGATATCTGTAGATATTCAGAAGGCAGTAGGTCTGCAGAAGGAGAGCATGGTTTCAGTTTATTCAAAAGGGTTTGAATAAATGAGGTTGTAACAGGTTTGAAATGAAAAGGGGGTGGTGGGGTTGAGGAGTATGAGGGTATTGTGAAGGTATTAGGTGTTAGTTGCCTGGCTAGTAATATGGATAGTATCTGTAAAAAAGGTATTGAAGGTATTAGTTGTTTGGATTGGATTATTCAAGTCTGTATTTTGAGGGTTTGGTGTAGCAGATTTACCTGGGTGCAGTAATTGCTTGATGTTGGCCCAGAATTTCTGTGGGTTGTTGTGATTAGGTTGTTGATATTGTAAGTAGTAGTTTTGTTTATCAGAGAGTATGGCCTTTTTAGTGTCATTTCTTAGCTGTCTAAATGTTAGTTGGTCAGAGGTGTTTTTTGTCATTCTCCATTTGGCCCAGTATTTATTTCTGATGTGAATTTTGTGTTTGGTTTTGCTGGAAAGCCATGGGGCAGGCTTGGCCTTAATTCTTATAGATCTGGTTGGAGCATGGTGATTAAGAATGGCAAGGAAGGTAGAGTTAAAGAAGTTAATGGCTTCATCTAAAGGAAGATGCTTTAAGGGAGCCCAGTTGCAAGCTCTAAGTTCAATTTTGAATAGATCAGGGTTAAATTTCTTTTTGGATCTAATATGTCTAGTAGAGGTTGGGTTAGGGGTGTTGGTTTTATGTCTAATGATATAGGTGAGTGAGTGGTCACTAATGTCATCAGGGAGGGTTCCAGAGTCATAGTAGTGAGTATGATTGTTAGTTAGAATCCAATCTAGTGTGTTAGCTCTCTTGTTAGATTTATTTATTCTGGTGGGGGAGGTAATGGTCTGGGAGAAACCATATAGGTTTATGTGAGTGGTAGGGAGGCTACTACAATAAGTATTCCAGTCTAAATTCATATCGCCTAGGATAATGGTTTCTTGAGGTAGGTGTTGGAATAGCCAGCAGAGGATATTTTCTAAGGTGGCTATGTTATTTCCAGGGGGCAGATACATACAGATGATATAGATTGATTTAGCATTGTTAAGTTCAAGTTTAGTAATGAGAATTTCTGTTTTGGAGTCCAGTGGTATGTTACAGTTATAAGTGGTTAGTTGAAAGCCTGATTTAAATAGAATAGCCACACCACCACCTTTCTTAGCTACTCTGTCAAGCCTTAGGGTATTATATCCAGGTGGGATAATTTCATTATCTTTGATGGCAGGTTTTAGCCATGTTTCAGTTAGGCAAATAATGTCAAAGGTGTACACTTCTAGGAGAGCATGGAGTTGAGTTAATTTGTTGTTAATGCTACGTATGTTGAGATGAGCCAGTAGGAGTGAGTTAGAAGGTCTTGCAAGGGGTGAATTGATAGACTGATTAAGGTAATGAAGAGTGATAGGGGTTGCAGTTGGACCTGGGTTAGGATGAATATCACCATCCTTTACTGTGAGAAGTTGTAGTAGATGGCTTGGGATAGGGAGTTTGTTGTAGAGAAATAACAGTCTTTTTAAATATTGTGTATTATATTTAATGTGTAGTGTTCTATGATACTGTGATAGTAGGTAGCTAGGTGAGTATGTTATGTTTGCATGGTTATATAGGTGTGGTATGGACTGGGAGTTGGTTTGTTGTTTGGGGTGGTCTGGTTGTGGATATAATAGGTGCTCATATGAAGATAGAAAATATGTAAAGGTTAGTAATGGTAGTAGTAAAAGAATGAAGCAGAATCGAATTTGAAAAGGGATAGTTGAATAGGCCATTTGGAAAGATTAGTTATATGTTGTGACTAGGTAGGGAGGGAGGTGAAAAGGCTGGGAGTGTGCAGTGATAGGAGGGTGTGGTGATTAAAGAGGGAGTGGTATGAGATGGGAAATGAAAGAGCAATTAGCTGATGGGAAATGTGAATTGGGTAGTGGGAAAGGAAGAGGTGTGGTTAGAAAGTATAAGAGTAGGACCCCTGGGGGTGGGTGAGAACTGGGGGTAGGGAGGGGAGCGGAGTGAGCCATGAGGCTAACGGAGCGGGTAGAGACAAGAGAGGACAGAATGTTGAGAAAAACAATCAGTAAAAGAGCGTATGCTATAAGGTAGGGTAGTAAAAGATGTAAGTAAAGAGAAATAGGGTAGAAGTGGGATAAGTATGGGGGGGGTTAGTCAGTAAAATATATTTATAGCAGGATGAAGTGGAGTGTACTAGAGTAGTCACAGAGAAGAAGTGGAGAACATTTAACCATGAAGCTTGGGCCAGAAGATAAAAAAGGGATAAATAGTTGAGGTAGCAGGCAAGCTGAGAAGGGAGAAAAAAAGCTTGGAGAGGGTGCCACCTAGTAGTAAAACTCTAAAATTACAGTGGAAATTCTGAGAGGACAGGCCAGGGATAAAGATTAATGGACAAGAAGTAAGGTACAGCGTGTGTACAGAGGAAAGCTACACAGTCTACACTGGAAATGCTGCTGGCTATCCTGGCTTAAAGCGACCTATTAGTCACCTTCAATTAGTTGTAGAAATACTAGACTGGACTAGCAGGTTTAGGATACCAACATACTTTGCTTCCTTTCTTATACTTTGGGGAGCAGGATGGTAGTTGCTATGCTGTAACACCAGCTTGGAGTGGGTCCTTAGCCTTCAGGTCAGAGGAGTCAGATTCCCAAGGACAGGATATGGAGTTCAGTGAGCGGGTGCTTGATAGAAAAATATGAAAGAAGAAGAACAGGTACAGTGGATAAGAATTTGACTTAGTACAGGACTTCTAAACATTTGCTCAGCTAGTAAAGTAACATATAACAACAGCAGAGATATATGTTGCAAGATAAAATAATTTAACTGTATCTTTCTAGCAAGTCTGTGATATTGGCAAAGGCAAACCTTATCTAACAGTAGTCAATCCAAGTGAGCAGGATAATACGTTATAAGTAGTAGCAGTGTCATTAAACAACAGTAACAACATTAAATTATTTAGTGAAATGAATACATAAGCTAATGATTACTTATGTAACCACAAAAAACAGAGTAAGAAAAATAACACGCTTCCACATCAATTAAAGCATATATAAAAACATTAAATGTATTTGCAGGGAAAGGCTGGATTTAAATAGCACTAGCATAAAACACTATGAGGTGCAATTTGCTAGCATCACAGCGTGGGAGGTATAAACCACTACTGGAATGTAACGGAGGTAAAGGCTAGGCAGCGTTCTGTAGAGGAGGCGATTGTGTGTGTAACCGCTCACATTCAGGAGCGTTTAGGTTAAATTAAGTGATTAAATAACGACTCCAAACATTCAGCATAAACAAATCAAACAACTTTCAGCAATCCAGGGGTTTGTGGAGTAGGTAGTATAAATTAGCCGCTTGCTTCAGGAGCATCTAGTTAGAATCATTTATCAAATTGATAACTTAGTCATTTCTGAATTAGTGGTTTTATGTAGCCATGGAGAGGGTTCGGCTTTGATTCTGGAAAGTCTTATGGGGGCATGGTAATTAAGCATGCTCAGGAAGGTAGTATTAAAAAATTCAACTGCGTCATTAAGACTGAGGTACTTTAGAGGATGCCAGTTACATTCTTTGAGGGATGAGATGAATGTGAGTGGGTTAAAGTTTAGTTTTTTACGTATTTGGTGGTAGATGACAGGTTTAGCTTGGTATAGGTATTTTTTGAGTAGGAATGTTGGGGAGTGATCACTGAGGCTATCTGATAAGCAGCCTGTTATATATGACTGGGGGCTCTTACTGACTAGTATCCAATCCAGGGTAGTGTGCTAGCTGGAGTTTTTATTTATCCTGGTTGGTGACTGGACTAGTTGGGTGAAGCCATGAAGGTTTACATGATGGGTTAGATGGTTGCCAGAACAGGATTGCCAGTCAATATTGAAATCACCTAAAATGATAGTTTCTTGGGGGAGATGGTGGGAAGGCCAGCTGAGGAGGTTTTCTAGTGGAGGGATGTTTTGGCCAGGTGGGAAGTAGCATCCAATTATGTTGATGGTTTTGTTTTGGTTTATTTTGAGGTTGGTACATATTATTTCTTCATTGCCTATTTGTGGAGCTGATGATTTTAAGATCTGGATGTTTAGATGCTGTTTAAATATTATAGCTACACTGCATCCTTTCTTGTTTAGCCGGTATACTCTTAGTATGCCATAACCTGTAGGAAGTATTTGCTCACTGGTAATGTGAGGTTTTAGCCAGGTTTCTGTCAGGATGACTATATCTGGGGAGTACAAGTCTATGGTGGCATGGAGTTCATGGACTTTGTTGGAGATACTTCTAATATTTAGGCTTAGTAGAAGGAAGTCACTTGGCTTTCCATTGGCTGTAATATGGGAGAAGTTGTGGTTTCTTGTCTGATTATGAGTACTGGGGTTGGAGATGGTAGGGCCAGGGTTGGGGTGGATGTCTCCACTTAGGGCTAGTTTTGATATGCATGAGGTTATTAGTTTTCTCAGTTTTTGAATGTGTTCGTTTATATGGGAAACTTTATGATTGTGTTCTGTGGGTAATAGGTATGATGGGAGGGTTACTATGTTAAGTTGTAGGGATGCTTTATGTTTGATTAATATAGTTGGTAGAATATGTGGGGGGTGCATAGGGATGGTTCTTGAGTTGGTGGGAGGGGAGTTGAGTGTGGGTGAGACATGACTGGTGGTGTGAGTAGTAGTACAGTGGCAGTGGTTGAGTGGGGGAATGATGGAGCTTTGGTAGGATGTAAGATATGCAAGGAGAGTGCATGCAGTGAGCATAGGTAAGGTATGCTTGTACATGTTAGTTGAGGAGGTGTGATAGTAGTGGGAAGATGGAGGAGGTAGTGTTGGGTTAGCACTGTGGTTGGCTATTGGAAAGGTGGGAGGGGTTTGTGAGTGTAATAAAGGTGGGACCACTGGGGGTGGGGAGCGAAGCGGGTAGAGACCCTGTTAGTTGCTCTTATGAGGGGACTGGAAACAATCAGGTAACAGAGTTAACTGATAAATGAACATATTATAGTGACTAGGGTGGTTGTAGTTTTAGAAATGGTGCCTGCCACAGGTAATATTTATTAACTTTGGGATTGTCTTAAGGTAATAAACAGGGAAGGGGGAGGGGAGAACAAGGGTGTGAGCAGGCAGTTCTTTGTACTGCTGCTAATGAGCCAAAGCAAAGACAAGTTTGTGTTTAAGAAACAATCACAATTGACCAAGGACTGCTCTGAAACTGTAAGTCATTTCTTAACCATTTCTCAGGTGGAAAAACAGGATAACCTTGTATCAGTATCACAATTGACCAAGGACTGCTCTGAAACTGTAAGTCATTTCTTAACCATTTCTCATGTGGAAAAACAGGATAACCTTCTATCAGTATGCTACTGTGGTCTCAGTTTAAATTAACAAACACACAGTATTGATCAGTTATGGATACTATTTGCTAACAGAAGGGAATAAGAGAGAAAGTGGAAGATGAAAGGTTCTTAAAGGTATATACACACATTGATCTACACTCCATGAACTTAGTAGATATATATATATATATATATATATATATATATATATATATATATATATATATATATATGTATCTATATACTAACTCTGAGTTTGCACTTGCGTAAAAAAGATCCACCAAAACGGAATCACCTCTGACGTAACTTAGTTAAACTGATTTCCAATGGAGAAACTCTAATTTTTGGACATTTGAAGCTCAAGGGTCAAAGTATAAGCCTTCAACCTTCATCCACTGGTAGGGTAATGAAGAAAACATTCACTTACAAAGCTAATAAAATACAAGGACTTTGTATCAACATTTAATTCCTTCAGAAAAAGAAACTCTTATGTATGGCTTCCCTATACATGTTCGGGGTGCCAGAAGCCTGCTGAAGAATAAAGATGAATGGCATAATGCTGAATACTTTTTCCCACAAAAAAATGTGCTTTCTAAACATACACTGACAGTAATTCACTTTTTATGGTGATTTCGCCCTTCTTTTACGTTACTGCAAATGTGAAATTGGTATGCATAAGTTTGGAATTATAGGGTGTTTTCCCACATATTTGGGGTTGCAGAGGGAGCTTGCCCTACTGCGAAAATAAAGAAAAAAGTTAATTTTTCACCCTTTTATTTTTCAGCAATTTTTTTCATTCTATTGGAACGTTGACTTCCAGGAAGCCAGTGTTTCATTCTAGAGCCATCATACACAGGGTGGTTCTTTGACCCAGTCCTCTATTTCTGTCTCAAAAATCACTTACTTTTGGAACTACACAGCACAATTATTACACAATAATCAGGTTTTTGTATCCATAGCTACTCAGACAGACTACAGGCATTATCCCTCTACTCAGTATCATACAGGGGGGGGGGGGGTCTTAGCCTTCGCTGTTATGAACAGCCCAGTACAATTTGATCTCCTTCACATAAATAGAACTAAAGGTAAAACAAGCACCCATTCTAGAGACCTAAACATATATTACTACATCAACATCACCAAATGATATGAAAGATAACTGATACAGCAAGCAGAGTACTCTAGCAACCTTAAAAACTGAGTGGGGGATGACAAATGTTCAAGTGGAGTATGTGGGTAAAGTATACTCAGTGGGAGCATTGTCAGTCTCACAACAGTGTCGGGCATGGCAGATGAATTTCTTGATAGCCTCCTTTGGCTGTAAGCTTAGTAACTAAATATTAACTTACAAAGAGAAACTATCATAGGAGAATGTAAGTAGAAACAAAGTACAGTAAACACAAGTAAATAGAAGCCCTATTTAACATCTTATCAAAAACGTGAAACATCTGGTCCACTTTTGTCAAGTCACATCTCATTGGTTTCTGTGTGTCACATGACTACATAAAATAACAAGAAAAGGGGCATCTTTTTGTCATTGAAATATTGTGCTATAATTAGTCATAATACCTTCCAATAGAACATATTATTTGCTGTATATGTAATACAAGAGACCTGGTTCAAAAAAATTATGTCATATATATATAATGGCATACTTACACTCTGTTGAATCCCTTGCATCTATTAGCTTTTGTTTTATTTTTGTTTAGCCATTTTTTTTAAAAAGAACAGTAAGTTGCACTTTGCAAGCCATTATGTTTAAAATACAACACAAAACAGTCATATTAGGCAGCGGACTATTGGACTTTTGCCCACCCACATCACTTGAATAAAGATGAGGTTATGCCAACACATAATTCGCCCTCATGGAAAGTAGGTACCAAAACAAAGCAAAATCAGGGAAAAATTGCACCAGTATAGTACATTTAGAGGTAAATTATTAGATTGGGGGGGGGGGCAAAAAAAAACAAAAGCAAAACAAACAAAAATAAATAAATAAATAAATAAATAAAGGAAATGTGATATTTTCAAACAGTTATGTATGTCTCTATTGAGTTTTTCCTTTCACAAAGCTATGTAGACAGATGGAATAAAATATTCATGGATACCTTGACAAAGAGGAACAAAAGTTCTGTTTTGTACTTTTTGTTATACATCCAGTTGACAGTTAAGAAGAGAGGGGAATAATTAATATTGTTATAATAATTTGAAATCTTGTTAAAGAGCATAATTTTGACATGTTATAAGAAGCCTACATTTATTTTATAAATGCTATGGTTTATTTCATTAAAATGTATTTAAATAGATTGCCCTCAGCTTTTATAGGTATTTTCACTTGGGGATATTATGTCACAAGCCTTTAAGACTGCCATTTGTAAGTAAAGCAGTCTGAGTAAATCCCTACAGTAGGAATAACAAGATCCTAATTATAAAAAAGAAGATGAGCCGAACATAGCCGTGTGATTGCCCACTGAGGGAAGAGAATATATTCGGTGCTAAATGTCATGCTCGCTTTTATAATTCCTCAGTAAATGCGACGACAGTCTGAAATGATGAAGAGTGAATCCTTCTTAAATTGTGTCTGCTTTACTAAAGGATAAAACAATGTGGAACTTAAACAGCTTTATTTATTTTATTGGCATGATATGCATTTAGAAGTTACCAGTGAAATGTTTAAAATGGAGGAATTAATTTAGTATTGTAAATCCTATTAAAATAGGAATGTAAAGTTACATTTAAACTGCTTTTGTAAAAAAAAGTCTATGATTAATAGCATTCAAATTACTTGTGCAACATATAGCATTCTTCGCTATTTAAGAAAGTAGAGTAAAAATATGTAAAAATAGCGATCTAGAGTAAAAATATGTAAAATACAGACACAGCGATCTCAACAATGAACAGTACAATGAGTCAAAGTTCAGTATGTCTGCATTCCTACCAAAATCATTGCTACACTGGAATTTTACTGGCTGTTACTTATATGCAACAAGACCTGTTGAATTGTTTTCTTGTTCTTGTTTGAAATTAGTGTAAAAGTGCTCGAATGCTTTTGGCAAGTATGGCTGGCCAACTGAATTTATTTCAAAATAATACTGCCCAAATTGCAAAATTCAGTTCATAAAAACCTAACACAAATATTGCATTGTCCCGGTCCCTTTCAATAAACACATCACATCGAATGACATTTGACGACCTTTATTAAACTTTCATAACATAGCTTTGATAATATAGTTGATTCTAAACACAGCATGAACATCCTTGTAATGTTAATCAGGGCAGCGTATCTGCTCACCCTGCCTAACTAAGCATCGTCCATACCTCTGCTTGCTTACTTTACTTATGAAGTAGCGTCCAAGCCTCACTTCATATCCCATTTATTGAATTACCATCCAACTTACTTTACTTATGAAGCAGCGTCCCATCTCACTTCATACACCATTCATTGAATTACCTTCCATCAAATAAGCAGCATCCTTACCTCAGCTTGCTTATGTAGTCATCAAACTTCCACCAGCTGCTCATTTTCCCTTCCCCAAATCATTAAAATGAACATCCAGACACCAGATGGGGAACAGAAGAGGGCAAGCCTGTCCCCCTTCCCTGCCTACCCCGACTGATAAAATAACCCCAATCCCCACCAACAAAAATGGGAGGGTGGGTGGGTAGCAAGTTCACGCCAAAAATGTGATTGCTTACCCAGCTGCACCTGTCTAAACCCCTTAAGCCCCTCCCCACCCTTATCTCATTTACTCCCAATCATCCCTCCCTCCATTTAACCCTTTCACCTCGCCAGTCCACTTAACTCCCACTAATATTTCAATCTAACCCCACTTGAAGATGTCCCGAGGCAACTTGGTTTGTTGCCAAATCTCATTTGTCCTGATCCCCTTCAATAAACACACCACACCAAATGACATTTGACAACCTTTATTAAACTTCCATAACATAGCTTTGATAATATAGTTGATTCTAAACACAGCATGAACATCCTTGTAAGGTTAATCAGGGCAGTGTACCTACTCACCCTGCCCAGTAAGCAGGGTCCATACCTCTGCTCACTTACTTTACTTATGAAGCAGCATCCCATCTCACTTCACACACCATTCACTGAATTACTTTCACCAAATAAACACCATCCTTACCTCAGTTGGCTTATCTATTCAGCAAGCTTCCTCCAGCTGCTCATTTTCCTTTCTCCAGATCCTTGAAATGAACCTGCAGACACCAGAGCAGGAACAGAAGAGGGCAAGCCTGTCCTTCTTCTCCACCAGCCAACCTGACCAGGATGTTCACCCTCCCTTCCACCCAAAATTGTAACAAACTACCTCCCATAAAGAGAAGGATTAAGCCAAACATCATTCTGTGTTACTCATCATCTCCAAATTACATTAGAACCCCGAGTAATCACCAAATTGATTTTCCTTTCTTAGTGAATCAGCTGCCTAGTAATCCCACCGTCATACTCACTATTCCTAAAAGCAAGAAAACATTCGTAATCCTGAAACCACCCAACTACTAACTTCAAAACATCCATGAAACGGCAATCACACAATTTATAGCCACTCCATTTATCAACCGCCAACCTTT
Source organism: Protopterus annectens (assembly GCF_019279795.1). Classification (NCBI taxonomy): domain Eukaryota; kingdom Metazoa; phylum Chordata; order Ceratodontiformes; family Protopteridae; genus Protopterus; species Protopterus annectens. Next base: position 59,227,643 of record NC_056746.1, read on the forward strand.
ACAACCAACTTACTTTAACAATAGTAATGTCCTAATTCCCACACTAATGAAACCTGCCCTAACCCCTCCAGCATGTGAACCACTATACAAGATTGAGCAATTAACATAACCCTAACACCCATACAACTGAAGTAGTAGCTGCCTACTCCTCCTTGTTCCACTGAGGTACCCCACCTTGTTGACAAGCCTGCATCATATCCGTCAACAATCCAGCCCACCAATCTGCTGACGCCTGGCAGTTATAATACAATGTGACCCAGCCAGCAAAACAATGTGACCCAGTTAGTGACAACCCTACCATATACATTACTTATAAAGTACCCCAAGCTCCTGCCACACTCATGTAATCTTCTAAACTAACCTGAGATGCCAAAGCTAATGGTGCCAGTGACCCATATCGCTGTCATAATATCCCCGTGAAACTGGACCCTACTTCTAAAAGTCAGACATACACCCCCAACTCCTATCAGCCCAAAGTGCAAGTCATCTGGTGCCGTGGCTACTCACTCTAAAGACCTTAACCTGGTATGTAAGATTAGAAAACCTGCTTAAAGAACTGCTTGTCTCTCAACCAGACCCACACCTGAGTCCCCCTTATTTCAACAGCACACCCCACTGGCCATCTTCAAACCATCTAGCAACTGAATGCAAGATAATTATTTGCAACTAACTCCACCTTGACCAATTGACAGCCTTACCATGTTCTCAAGCCAGTCAATTAACTAAATCCTCCCCCTGAACTCCTTCCTTCAAGCAGCTGCAACACAAGCTTAATCAATCTGACGATACCCTACCATAAGCCTCCCTTATAACAGATAACCCCAAACGTCCCCACCATGTCCCCTGAAACAAACGGAACAGGTTCTGTACATGGAAGTAGGGATAGCAACTTCCCGTGGTCCTATGAGTGTTGTGACTCCATCCCACTTATAAAAAACCCAGACTCCCCCCTAACAATCCCCAACCCTATTTTATCCTGTCCCAACATGCCTCCTCCTCCTCCCTTGCCCCCCACTAACCTGATCTGCACACGATACTGATGTGCCTTAAGCTTTCAATGAAACCAGATTACCTGTAACTTCTTGTGCACAACTGTAGCAACTGAAACTTCCACTCCTTCCAGATCCATTACCTTTGAAATGCACTTCTGTTGCTCGCTTTCCACTCCTCCTGTGTGTGACCTCATTGCACTCCACTGTAGCGACCATGCCATCTACTACAACAACCTGCTTCCACCATCTGCAACCTCACTGCATAGCACTGCAGCAGCTGAAACCCATCACAGCATCATCATCTGCAAAAGAAAGACAAATGTAAATCCTCGGAAATGCATTTAACCATTTGTTCCATATTATAGTGGCAACACTCTTTGGGGCGGCCACGGTGGTGCAGCGGTTAGCATTGTCACCTCACAGCAAGAGGTTCTCCAGTTCAATCTTCGGCTGGGGTGCTTTCTGTGCGGAGTCTGCATGTCCTCCATGTGGTCACGTGGGTTTCCTCCGGGTGCTCCGGTTTCCTCCCACATCCCAAAGACATGCTTTAGGTGGATTGAACACTCTAAATTGGTCCTAGGTGTGAGTGCGTGCATGTGTGTGCCTTCTGTGGAAGGTTGGGCTTCGGGTTCGCAACTCGACACCATAAAACTCCACTGCCAATCATGAGTGGACAGGTGATCCGCTGTGACGACCCCTAACCGGGAAAAGCCGAAAGAAGAAGAAGAAGAGGCAACACTCTTTATCTCAACAATGGAAGGAGAAACAATCAGGGCAATGGAAATTTAAACAATGGCATCCCTGTTAAATTAGAGGCTTACCTCACATAATGCCGCATACCATTGCCAGACGTCCAACCCCATAACAATACCAGACTTCCAAAGGTTTCCAGATGAGAATGAGAAGTGTGAACAAAGCAGCCACAGTCTCTGTCATGGAAAGTCACCACCTTCCCCAACCCCACAAAGCTTCCAGGCACACTGGTATACCGTCCCATCAATTAATTTAAATTATTAACATATTCCCCCCTTCCAAAACTTTCCTCTAACTAAAGTGAAAGGGGGCCTGCCTAACGAATCCCTCCCCAGATCCTAAAGTCCAACCCAGTCTCAATTGTTATGATTCCAGACCACATACCCCCCAGACCACTCCAAACTCCCCTTAGTTAAACTTAAACACCTGTTTGAAACCTGCCCATGACATCTCCACCTTACCTGTCCCACACACTACTCCAAACCATACCAAACCCCATGACAACAGCAAATGACTCGCTACTTGTGAACTCACCACCCCAGCAGCCAAAATACTCCTTGCAGTAACATCCATCAACTGACAAGCCCACTTCCTTTGGACCACCAACTGGTAACAATTCTGCATTTCCACCCTCTGTGCCCTGCTCATCACTCCAGCACAGCAGCATTCTTCAGGGTATCAGTCTGCAAGAGAAATAACTTAAATAAATACTGGCTTTGCATGCATAAAATATTGCTGTTCAGCAATTAAATGCAGACCTCCACCACAGCAGCCTACAGGGAATTCCAGGGATGGTGATGTTAAATACGCTACCCCCCCATTTGACTTTAGTGGTTCTTAAACTAGGCTACATACACAGAATTCATTTCACCTTATATTGGTATCATTTCCTAAGTAATAAAACCATTTGTACTAATAACTAGTAAAATTCCATGCTCAGTTAAATCTGCAGGACTGATAGTCCAAACCAAACTTGACCTGTGGTGTAAATCCAGACAGCTGAACGCTGTAATAGCAGCAATATCACTGCTCCTTCAGCCATAGTACCTCCCATACATATCCCTCAACTCAAAATCCAAAGCCATACTTACCAGGTGGCCAGTATTACAAATGTGTGTCAATGTGCATTTCTGAAACATGAAATCTGAAACTGACTGAAATACATGTTAAAGGAATCCCCCTACCTTTTCGAGTCACTTCACTCATCCTTAGAGAGCGACCGTTACTCCTATGCCCCCCAAACATGGACTGCAGAACATTCTCATCACATCCCACCCTGTCAAATAACTTAGCTGTAAACAATCTAATACCATTAGTCCTGCCATCATCCCACCAAATTACCAAGTTCTAGAAACAAAATTGTGAGAACCCCAAAATTACTAGTAAAGATAGACTTTCAGCAAAAGCTTAACCATTGAGGATACAAGAAGCAATTCATCACCATGCCGCTTTGCCAGTGCTGAATTGTAACATAAAACCATGACAGCTCCTATTCAACCACCAACACCCAGATCAGCCACCTAACTGAGACGCCTGGCAGACAACATGACTTAAATGACTTTGTCCACAACAGATCCTTAACACAACATACTGTTCTGAAGAAACTGAAATATTTCCTAACTACTCTTACCTCCATAAGTGAAATTACCACCGCTAAATTCTTTACACCGTTGCAAACTTAAGAACTTCACTTCCCATTCCAAAGCCACAGAAATATGTCCCCTAAGTCGAGCATAACCACTCCTCAAACATCTGACATGTCTGTTTCTTTAACAGAATTCATGATCCAGCTGTGGGTAAGGCAGAACTTAAATGGAAAATATTTAGCACACATGCCCCCCCTCATAAAAAAATACATGCCGTTCAACAGCAGAATTACTCATGCGACCCGTGAGCTTCTAAAGGAACAGCTCAAAGCTCATTCCACCCTGCCTGCAGCCAGATAACAAATTCCAGAAATCGCTGGCAGCAAACAAAACTCACGGAACTGTGCACCATCCAGTATGCCTGAAATTATAGGGGTCAGGGGAATAGGGGCTTGCCATGCTTTACTTCACCCACCAATCACCAAGACTGGAAGGAACAGCCTGAAGACCACTAAACTGCCATAGGGCCCCCACTCTATCATCGCCGCCAGGTATTGCATCAGCAGAACTTCCCAAATGGCACGCAATCCTATCTCTAGCACCGCAATTATCGATTGTACATTAAGAGAATACTTCCAATCTTGCACCCCCCCCCCTTAACAAGTTTCCTGCCGAGTATGAAGTCCAAAACTTATTTTCTGAATTTGACCCTTCATGCTTTTCCCTAAAATCACATTTACTGGCAAAGAAACTAAATATGCCCCCCCGCCCCCAAAAAAGTGCCTATTGATTAATAACGTCAGGGGCAGAGCAATAGCGTCAGAATTGTACATGACGTTCTACAATCATGACAGAGGCAGGTACTGCAAACTAGTGCTAATGATTGCGTCTTTCAGCTTTTCCCGGTTAGGGATCGCCAGACCAGAATTCCGGTCTGCTAATGATTGGCAGTAGATTTTTACATGCCGAGTTGCCGGCCCTGAGTCTGACGCACAACCTTCAACGAAGGTACACCCATTCACGCATGTCTCCACACAGAAGATGCTCTAGTTGAGAATGGAACAGGACAACATCTTACTGTAAGGCAACAACGCTACTGCAGCACTGTAAACTAGTTCTAATACGGATTAGAAAGCTATACCAGTTCCTGGACATTCTGAGAAATATCCATACATGGGGAAGTGTGCTGTCACCTCGACCGTTACCCTGCTCAACTGCACATATACTGCTGAGGTATGAGCACAGGCCCATGAACAGCAGCCCAGAACCGTTCTCCTACCATCTACATGGTAACAAAAGAAACCAACTGCACAAATGCAACTGGCCAGCCAACCAAAAGCCAAAACACAGAATGGCAAGAATAACTAAATATATTCACAGCAAAGGTAGGAGCTCTGTGATTTTTTTTTTAAGAAACCAATCGCACAAGCTGTGTACACCAACCTGCTGAGACCCAAGGGTAGATAACACAGTGAAACTCAATCACATCAGCTGCCGACCCACAAAAATAATTTATCCGGCACAACGCATTCCTGATTATGCCATTTCACAACATGACTGTCTGGTTGGCTGGACCTCATCTCCAATTTCTCCAAAGCAAGAAAACAGAAGATGCAACAACAAAATTCCATCCGAACACAGCAATCTGGCCATGGCTCAAAGTTGCTCGGGCACCCCCCACCACCACCACCACCATGACACCATGCATGCGCGGACCACACCACTACCCCAGGCAGGTCATGCATAATCTGCCCAATGCCCGCAAAAAGAAATTCGTGGCTCTCCCAAGCCCTGGAACAAAACCACCCACAAGGCACAAGCATGGGACAAAGCGGATTAGGATCTCACGGCCACAGAACCAGCTCCTGCTAACTAAAGGAAACCCACACCTCGAAAGAGATACTGGGGGAAAAAATTACTGCACCACTGCTGCCTTCCATTAATAACACGCAAACAAAACCGGCACTGACCCCATGCTTGCCCACACAATAGATGCTATATGCGGCCAACTGCAAGACACTGAAACCAATGAAAGTCACCAGAAGCCATCACCACCAAGCCTCCAAAAAGGCACAGAGTCCTCATGGTACCCAGAATTAAAACTAATAAACTAGACCACCACCAACCCAATATAACCCATCAAGCACCCAACCAGTGAACATACCGTGGAGAAAACCTCACAGTGAAATATGGAGAGAAGTTAACACCCAAGGATAGAGAGGAGGAGGAAAGAAAGGAAAACAAAACATTAACAAAATTCACTCAACCAATGCCACCATGCCTCCTTCTTACCCAAGGCCTACCTGTCATCCAAACTACCTACAGGTCATCTCAGATGTAACCTCACTTTAGAAAGTTCATGCCAAAATGTGATTGCTTACCCACCTACACTTGTCTAAACTCCTTAAGCCCCTCCCCACCCTTATCTCATTTCCTTCCAATCACCCCTCCCTGCATTTAACCCTTTCACCTCCCCAACCCACTTAACTCCCACTAATATTTCAATCTAACCCCACTTGAAGATGCCCCAGCACAATTTGGTTTGCTGCCAAACCTCATTTCTCTGAGGAGGCAAGTGAAACACAATAGTCTTTAGTAAGATAAATGACACCTTCCAGAATAATAAAATCAAATAGTTAAACTTATACATATTTGAGTGTTGCTCTGTAAATGTGCATGTTGTGTGTGTGTGTGTGTGTGTGTGTGTGTGTGTGTGTGTGTGTGTGTGTGTGTGTGTGTGTGTGTGTGTGTGCATCTGTATCTATTTATCTTTGCGTATATGTATCTACCTATATAGAGAGAGAGAGACCGAGAAAGAAATATATAGATGTATATCAATATATCTATCTGGTTTCACTTTATAATCCCAAAATACTGAAATATCGAATTTCAGTATCTCAAGACTATAAAGCTGAAAACTCAAAAACCTGAAACCCCAAAAATGCGAAATTCAAAATTCACGACTTTTCACATACACATTCCACCACACAAACAAGCACACATACACCTTCTTCCTGACACTAAAACCAAACCAACAAAACACACACACAAACACAACAAAATAAACACACGCACCTACCCTACATATAAGAAGGGGGGCAAGCCATCCTCAACCCCCCATGTGGGGGGCTGTGTCCTCCCACACCCCTGCTACTTATATATACTAACTCTGAGGTTGCACTAAAACCAAAAACACATGCCACCACTACACATTCTACATTCCCCTTGCACAAACACACATTGCATATGTACAAATACCACCACTCAACACTTACACACTCACAATCTTCCCTACTTACCCTAAAACACACCTAAAAACTCCAAACACACTGACTCTCACTAAAATACCTACCCAATACCCTTACAAAAACATCACATACCTGAATCTCCAGATATATCCACATACCACACTGCACATCATGAACACAGGCAATCCCATATCATGTATGCACCACCACAACCGTGGATTCAAAATTTCCACATTCGGTAGTCTGCAGTTTTGCGCAACCGCAGTTTCGACATTCGATATTTCAGTTGTTCATTATTCTAAAGTGTAACTATCCTTCTATATATTTATATGGATCCCTATCAGTTAATCGAGTTTTCAGAAAATTGAAATTCATTTGGTTGAGACCATATGATCAAGTTTTGAATGGAGATCGCGGTACAGCAAGGATTGGGAAATCTACCATCTTCTTCACTGTAGTGCATTCTCAGAGTCGGTATACATAATTTGCAGTGGGTGTGGGGGTAAATGTAAAAAAGTAGATGTTTATTTTTTTTTTTGATGTTTGAGTTTTCGGAAACTCAACCATATAGTCTCATCCATATGAATTTTGAGTTTCTGAAAATTCGACCATCTGACATAGATCCAGATATATAGATATATGTACAGTATGTGTGTGTTTATGAGACTGTGCATATATGTACATATATAAGTGAATCAATACAAAATGTAGGCTACCTATTGTGGAGCTAGGTCCTCTAATAATCTCTCTAAATCCAGTGGAGTGGCTGGATCTCCCAGGAACCAACAAGTAAAAACAAAAGGAAAGGTCTCTTTGATCACAGTACTCTACTGCTGTATTGGCTCTTCAGACCCAGTGGAGTGGATTGTCAATGGATTATCAACAGATTACTGCAAACAGAAGGCTTTTTCTTAGGTGATGTACAGTCTTAAAAAGAAAATCTAAATCCTTGTGGACAGTAGCTCCACTCCCATTCCAGCTGACAAACATCTAGAAATAAATGCACTGCAGGGCTCTTATTAAAGGGGGACAAACAGGTCAATCCTAGTGGGAGTCCTCTTAATATTCAAAGGAGTAACAGAAAAAAATGAACAGTTGCACATGCTTACTATATGATGTTTCAGGCTGTAAAGAAAACTGTGTACATGCTACACAAGCTTGTACAGTATAAGTGTAACCATGTCTTGTAAATATCACACTTACAAGAACATTCAGTATCAAAGGTGAATTGTCTGTTAAATCTAAATCCTTCTCTAACTTGTCAGCAAATTCCTGTACATTACGGAAAGAATAGTCAGCTGGTTTGAAAATGGCATATCTCATTTACCATAGTACATGAAATAACATCACCCAGATGAGGAAACAGCATGTTATAACTGCTTATTAGTGTCAAAACAACCTTCAGATCTAGGTAGAGTAACATTACTTAAAGTAGAACTGGAGTGTCAATAAAATCCATTAAGATATGTGCATCATGTGAAATACAATCATTATCTCTAGATCGTTTCAAAAAAATTACAACCTTCAGCCTATATGTGCCAACGGTATAAAATCCTGGTATATTTAAAGTTTAGCTGAGTGAATAGCTGAAAATCCAGCAGCTGAAGATACAGTTCATTGGCATGTAAACATCCAGTGAATCAACAGTAGTGGTATTTACTGACTTCCCAAAAGGCAGTCTGCTTGGCTTTGAACAGTTCCTCAGGGACAATACCACAATTTATAAACTCACAAAAAGAGAAAATAACACTGGCGTTTAGTCTTATCTCACCTAAATGTCAATGCTGTATGAGCTCTTCCTTATATATTAAATGACTGAATGTCTATTGATGCTATTTGGAAAGTAAGAATGTTTCACAGAACTCAAACCTGCTAAAAATAAGAAAAAAAATGAAGGTCAAGGGTCATGCAGTTTAGCACTTTCAATTGAAACTGTGAGCTGTTAATACGCTTTATACAGTAACTATATTTGTTTCCATCCATTTCCATTCTCAGCAAAGTCACATAACTGGTCAATGATCTTATATTGTAAAATGGACCACAACCAGGACAGCTGACATTGTTAATGACATATTTAAATAGAAGTTGTGCACAAACTTAGAAAACAAACCAGCTGTCCCTTTTTAATTTTCATTAACAAAGTGCTACTGCTCTTCGATTGCAAGCTTATTCCATTACCGTACAAAAGGTAAAATCTCATTCGTATTCCGGGATGAATTGCTGCTACACTAGCATATCAGCATGTGGAAACCATACGCAGGTGGCTAGCAGATGACCAGACATGAACATATCCATGAAAGCCACAGGAGATGGCAGCATAGACCACTGAAGATCAAAATAGTTGACTGCATATTCTCTACATTCACTGCATGCTTATTATAAGCCTAGTCCACAATGCACAGGGTTTGATGATTGGTGCTTGTGATAGAGAAGCTTATAATGATGCCAGCGAGTAGTCATGTTGCCTCAATGATCATATGCAAAGCTTCACTTGATAGCACAAGACTTCTTTTTCTAGGGAACATCTGCCTTGTTGTAGCTCTCCAATAAAATACAAGCCTTTCATTTGTTGCAATGAATTTAGTTAAAAATTACAATTGTGACAACTATTTTATTTCATATAACAATAAGAATGTAAAATCTAAACAAACCATATCCAACTATCATCATAGCTTTTAATGATAGATGATTAGCATGCATCCTGCATGCATGGCAAGTTGCATCCTGGTTATTTGCCACTGTTTGGACATCCTGATGACATGCTTATGTGTTGTGTGTTTTATTACAATACAGAAAAAATGTTAAGCACAGGGCAGACTATTGTTCTGTCAGATCCCAATTAATGTCAGTACAAATTAGGAGAGTGAAGCGAGAGTGATCACCCAGAATGATACTGACTATGATTATAAAATATGTAGTTTATCATATCTGATGTCATGTTAGTGTTTGCAATAGCTACATATGACAGTAATACGGAAAGCACTTCACTTTAAAGTAGATACAGGAAGCAGGACAGGCCACAGTTGGATATGTTTTGTTTATATTTACATTTCATATCTGTAAACACCCGATATAATTACCTGACCTATACTATCACATGCACAAGAAAAGTATGTAAGATGAAGTCACATGGTGCTGCAAATACCACATGCAGGAACATGTGATCTTCAGGCACATCCTCACATACATGATATATTTATTTAACATTTGTTAACCAGGAAAGTCTGACTTGAAATGAAACCAGTTTTCAGCGGAGGCCCAGAGAGAAATGCTCCAGACGCATGTCTTTGCACTGTAGGAGGAAACCAGAGCACCCAGAGGAAACTCACACGAATGCAGGGAGGACATGCAGACTCTAAACGGAAGGCACCCCAGCTGAGAATCAAACCAGAGAACCTCTTGCTGTGAGGCAACAACACTACCGCTGCACCACTGCACCATCACATATTGATATTACTAATACAGTACTAATGCCTTATTGTGTTTGTAGATCCAATCTTTGCTTAATTAGTTATGTTCACTTTTGGACTATGGCAATCATCCTACATTGACCACAATACTGTCCATAGATGCATCGTAATGATTTGGTTAATGTACCATCTAATATGTGATGGCACAGCTGTACCGCTATTTGGCAGTACACACTGCTATTCTTGTGTTTCTGCATATGTGTTTATGGCCAATCAATCAGTGGCTAACTTTATGTATTTGGGAAAAGTTATCATGCTTATAAAAATCCACTAGGTCTATAAAATCAGAGAGCTACAAGAAATACTTGTACCATTAAGTAGAATACGATAATAACCTAGAGCAATCATTGAAACAACTCCAAAACATTATGACTAATCATGATTTCTCATGCCAACCCCATATGCAGTAATGGGAAAAAAGGGGTTGTGGCTAGATGAATGGACATGTTTGGAAGTTTTAGTATTACTAAAAATACAATTATGGTCAATTATTACCATTCTGATGTCATCCATGTGAAATACATACTATTTGTGTTAAGCAAGAGACCCAGAATGCCAGAAAACAAGTCATGAATGAAATCATTAAGTAATGCTTTATGAGTTCCTATCTTTTTCTGGTGAGATTATAATGTTAGTGAGTAATACTCTCAATAGAAATTAGTTGTTCAGTAATATTTAATATTGAGTAATCAAAACCAATAGCATATCTGGACATATGGAGCTATCATGCATACATAAAAATGCCTTCACATAGCTAATATACTGTAAAACAATGAACGCTGCTTTAACGATTTCAGGAAATTTGCCTCTGGACTTTTTTCCACATATGATATTCAGTATAGTAGCTTAAAAAAGTGCAATTCTATCTTTGCTTGTGGATGGCAAAAGGGAAATGTATTATATTTCATACTGGAGTGAAACTAGAATCCTAGGATAGAAAGTGTATTATTAAAAGGATTATAAGGTGCCCACTTGTAATTTTCCAGTGCTTTAACTCATAAGTCGTAAATCATTCTTGAAATACTCCATTCTCCTGGAGAAAGTGATTGAGCTTCTATGACCCTGGTAATACTAAAAAATATTGTTTAGCACATTTTATAAACATGAGTAGGGACACTAAAACAGCCTTTTACTGAGATTCTATCTACCATCAGTAAATAGAAAGAATAAGTGATCAGAATATTCAATCACATGGCATATATTTTAGTACTATTGAACAATAAATTATTTTTATCACATTATTTTAACAATAACTAGAAGAAGTTGCATTTCTTTTCTCCCTGCTAATATTTTAGATCTTTCATCTAGTTGTGAAGCAGCTGTCTTGATGTAACTTACTTTCCATTTCTATCGAATGTATAATACACATGCGACTATATAATTTATTTCATGACAATGAGGGATTGTCCATAAAGGCATTCAAAAATAGTTATATATTGTTATTTAGTATGGCAATTTAATCTCTAGGGTTTTTCATTAAATCTCAGGTATAAAATGCCATCAAAAGTAAACAGTAAAAAAAAAAGATAAACCAAACAAAAGTCATAATTTATAAATGTAACTGACATCCCTATAAAATGTGTCTGTTTCCTCAAAAGTTGCATAATAAGGCAATAAAGAATGTATACTCCTATGTTAATGGATGTAGGGCTAATTGTTCCCATGTGACAACAAAATTCCAGAGATGCAGACCATTTCTGACACAAAACAAAATGAGACATTTAAGGGCTAAGAAACAACAGTAAAGTATAGCAAAGTAAGAAAACTGGAAAAATACATGACCATCACTGATCAAGAATTCTTTTAAACAATTACTGATGAGTGGAAACAGGCAGGTGTGATTTCAACTTCTCAAGAGGTGAAGTCTCAAAATGATTCTGCTGTCAGTTTGAATTTAGCTACAAGGAGATTAGTGAATCACTTGTGAGGTAAATAACCTAGAAATGTTATGAAACTAGATGAAAATTAGATTCAAGGCATTATGAATTTGCAACTTACTTGTTATAGCAGATAACTATAACACAATGTCTCCAGAAGGATACTGGAATGTTAGATAAGAAATGTGATGTCAATGTGACTTATTTAGAGTTTTTCAAGATATTTGAAAGATGATACGAGGGATTACAGATTAATTTGGATTGAAGTAGTAACATATTTACTATGGTTGTACCATGGAACCTGGGATGTCAGAATACAAGCACTAAAGTTTCAGACTCATAAGAGCAAAATGAGCAAACTGACTCCTGTACTAACTGATGTGTGGAGTGGGGGGACACAGAGGGGTGCAAACCCCTTACACTGCCATGGTTATTAGTACTTATCTGAGAGTCTTAAAAAAGATGGAAATCTTGATGTAATAAATTGCATATTTATGAAAAGTGTCTACTAAAATGTATTCAAGTAAGTCAGGACAGGATGCTGTCAATGAAGACTGTGATATTAGATTAAGTATTTTTGAAACATACCAGGAAATCATGAATATCTAAACATACTAGGAAACATGAATATACAGATAAAGTAAAAAAAAAAAACAGAAATGATGGCATGCATACAAAATTAATAAGATGTATAACCAAAAAAGGTGCTAAGCTTTCACAAATTGCCCTATTAACAAATGCAAATCAGGATTTAATTAAGATAATTTACTGTTATCACCTTTTTTCAGCCTAAGAATAAAATGAAATTGGTCTGAAAGACTGAAATCAGTAATGGGCATATTCTATGTTATAGTGCCAAAGAAAGATGACCAAACACTGCTTATATAACCGCAGACATGATGACAACTACAGGTGAAGATGTTCGACTTCCATGGTACTGTATAACATATTATATGGTACTGTACACATAATCAAGACTAACCTGACTAAACCCCTAATGATCATAAAATGTTAGCATCTGGATGCATCCATGACCCTTGATTATTCACAGCTTATTCCTCAGTCCTTCTCTGCTTTTTTCTCATGATTCATTCTTTTCTGACCTTTATAATTCCAATAACTAAGGCATAATTGTGCTATTTCTGTTACCTTGGCTTGTTTTCTATGGCAGAGATATCAGCATAAGTTTTATCACTGTGGCATGTAGCCTACTGTTTATGGGTCATGTGCTTAATGTATGCCCCCCTTCTGTTTGCACATCAGTTGGCAACTGTCTGCTGTCCTACATGGTAGATAATACCTAATTGTTCTAACACAACTGCATAAAGTCTAATCCCTCACATATTCAACTGGGGTCTTAGTAATTTGTAGATGATTTCCTATCTATATATCATTGAATAATCTACACTCAGACTTAATCTCCAACAAAACCTCTTCCTCCTTCATTCCTTCCTATGACCCCTTTCTTTTTGTTCTTTCTCTTGGTTTTTCTTATGTAAAATGATTAATTTCTACAACACAAACTAATTTATTGCTACCCCGAAACATATGTACATTTGTTAATTCTGTATTCCTTTGTCAGACTGCCAGTGGTTTAAATGAATTCAGATATAATTTTTTTGTTTCAAATCATTGCTATCGATGATATTTGCACAACTCCGTGTGCAATTAAAGTAATTCTGGGCTGGATTGCATGGTTATATTATACATTCACAGACAAACTTTAAAAACTTCTGTGAGGTAAGAGCTCTGCTCAGGAGTGCTGTAGAACATGTAATACCTTTTCTCAGATGTGTGATGATAATATTTGCCATTGAGAAGAGTTTATGCAAACAGCTTCATGTTGTTGTTGTGTCCTTCGGCTTTTCCCGGTTAGGGGTTGCCACAGCGGAACTCCGGTCCGCTAATGTTTGGTAGTGGATTTTTACGTGCTGAGTTACCAGCCCTGATGCACAACCTTCAATGAAGGCACGCCCATTCACTCATGCCTCCACACAGAAGACGCTCTAACTGAGAATCGAACGCGACAACGTCTTGCTGTGAGGCGACAATGCTACCACAGCACCACTACATGCTAATAAGGAAAAGAGGGCTGCATCAGCCAGCCCAATTATGTTATAGCCTATTGATTGATAATGCAACAATGGTGAAACTGGACATTCATAAGCTAAAATAACTGCATTTATGACACTGCCCAAGCCCTGAAAAGAAGGGAACCTGAGATTGGTTATAATTAGTTAAGGATGTAGGTGGCAAAACCTCTCACATGAAGCATATATTGTGGAAAAGTTTCAAAATGAATGTTGAACAGTTGTTTTCATTGGGGAGAGTGTTTGACTAAGTGCCCATACATTAGCTGTTTATAATATATTTCATTGATTAAATATGCTTTATACATACAATAAAAAGTCAGTAGAGATGGGTGCATAGAATTGCACAAAACCAACTCAACAAAGAGAAAGTTTATGAAAACAGATACAAATCATTAAGTTTAGTAAGTTAATTTGCATATTTTAGGACTATTCAGACTGAAGCACCTTCTATGTGGTTTTATAGTTCTCCATATTTTTCTATTGTTATTTGCTAATAGATAGAAAATTCTTCATATTTGCAGAAAAAAACACAAAAAAAAAAGCATTGCTTCATATTATTGAATGCTATAAGAATCTAGTCGCCCATTTTTAAGAAACATATTATGTTAAAAATCAAGCATTCATTTCTGATATTATTTCATGGTTAAACCAGAATGGATTTTCTCATCTGATCTTAACAATGATTGCATTCGGGATTCGTAGTCTCTAAAAGAAAAGAAGGAGGAAACCAAATCTTTCATTGCAGGAATGACAGGCATCGCATAAAACTAACCATGTTTGCAGCTATTCTGAATATGTAAAGGTAATTTCATTGTAAATGGATAGCCACTTCAGCAGTGTAAGTGCACAAATAATTTCCAGAGATATATGATAAATAATATTATGGTCTCATAATAAAAGCCGAAAGAAAAATAACCATGACATAAATTCTTTGAATTGTGCATGCCAAGTAGCAATGAAAATTGCACATGGCTGTATGGTTTCTGAGTTAGTGAGCATTTGAAGGCACAGGCGACATTGTTCAGATCATTCACGCTGAAAGGTGTTGATGCATCATTATGAAACAGCAAGATGCATGCTGTGTTTCATTCTTTCACACTACATTAACCTTTTGTACCTCAGGTATTTATGACCTCAAAAGATGGTATTTATCATGCAGAAAGCTAATACACAATATAGGTTCTTGGTTATTTTCCTTCCAGGAGTGGTCGTAATTTATTTGCACCACAACTTAAAAACATCATTGATAAATAAGGTGACTTCATTAAGTACACAAACAGGTTTATATCTTGTGTAGGGAACTTTAAGATAAATAATTGTTCTCCATAGTGAATGGCATCATGCAAAGCTTTGTAATAATTCTCACATCATGGTTAGTAATTTCAATTCTGAAAACTGTGTACAATTTGCATACTACTACTCTAAGAGTAATTTAACATTGAAATTAGAGTATCCTCTTAAATGTAAGCATTTTAAAACCTAAACAATTGCATCAGAGTTACAGAGGTGTGTGTGTGTGTGTGTGTGTGTGTGTGTGTGTGTGTGTGTGTGTGTGTGTGTGTGTGTGTGTGTGTGTGTGTGTGTGTGTGTGTGTGTGTGTGTGTGTTTCCATATGTGTGCATGAGTATGTGTGCATGTGTTAGGGTTACCACCTGTCCCACTTTACGAGGGACAGTCCCACTTTGGGCAGTTGTGTCCTGACAAAAAATTGTAAAATTGGCAAATGTCCTGAGATTTTAGGACAAAATTATTTCCTATATTTTATGTTATAGTTGCATAAAACAGTTATTCTGTATCTGAAATACCTAAATGTTATATGAAACAGAATAAGCAACTAAAATGCTACAAGAATAAGCTTTATTTAGGCAAAAAAGTTAAGTTCTATCCTTTGTACTGGCTGTGGGTATGTGTCGGCCTGTAAAATCTGATGTTTGTATCAAAAATGTCCCACTTTGGTCATTTGAAAAGTTGGCAACCCTAGCATATGTGTGTGTGTGTGTGTGTGTGTGTGTGTGTGTGTGTGTGTGTGTGTGTGTGTGTGTGTGTGTGTGTGTGTGTGTGTGTGTGTGCCTAAGTAGTCACACTACAGGGGTTAGGAAGGAAATCAAGAATCTGTATATGCATGGGTGTGTGCTCACTCTTCGTCGTGTGTGTATGTATGTGTGTGTCAGAGTGTGTGTGTATGTGTCCATAGTTACACTCTGGAGGTTAAAAGTGTGTGCTCGCTCTCTATCATGCATGTGTGTGTGTGTGTATGTGTCTATAGTTACGCTATGGAGGTTAAAAAGGGAATTGCGAAAATGAGATTCTGTATGTGTGCGTGCGCGCGCGCGTGTGTGTGTGTGTGTGTGTGTGTTTGTATGTATGTGTGTGTGTGTGTGTGTGTGTGTGTGTGTCTGTGTGTGTGTGTGTGTGTTTGTGTTTGTATGTATGTGTGTGTAAATCAAATGTCATAGTGACAGCAACTGCTATTTTTATTTTATTATTTTCATTAGTCACTTAATTAAATTTGTTGAGCAAAAATAAATAAATAAATAAATCTGTTTGTAGGCCTGATTCAGGCTGGAATTAAACAACAGTAGTATTGAAAGCTGGGCAAAGTTTTAATGTTCTACTCATACACACTTAAACTGTTTTTTTTTTTGTTTTGATTAATGTAAACACTTTACTAATATATGCATTTTTTTCAGTAAAATGTACTGGACAATTGCAATACAGGGTGGACTTGTTATTTCACTAAAGGTTGCTGATGCAACCATTTTATCATTATATGTTTAGACAATTTAAGTATCTATCCTAATCACTGTTAAACATGCAAATCCAAGTATTAAAATCAGCTTTTCTACTCTGTCTTAATCCCATGCTTGATTTACCTTTGCTTATTCAAAAAAAAAAAAGAAAAAAAAAATTACAGATAAACATACAAATTAGTCATTTGCAACTTTTTTTTTAAGATCAGATTATTAATTAAGCACCATATTCCAGTCTTAACAACTGGCCCAGTGACTCTTATCTTCTCTTGGATTTTCATTTTATTAAATGGACATGGACATAGATTTGAAATACTTTGTTCTACATCAACATTCTCTTTATGCTTAAAATGTCACACATTATCCCTCTGCACAAAAGAGGAAATTCAACAGACACTAATAAGTTTAGACCTATAGCAATCATATCTCCCCTTGACAAAATGCTTAAAAAAATGTATTCAAAAACAATTTCAAGTCTATCTGCTGCAAGAAGAACTCCTATCCCATACACAGCATGGCATCTGTCCTTCCCATAGTACTAGCACTGCCCTTCTAACTTATACAGATACTGTCAATAAATCTAGAGGCAAACTAGTCTCTTCCTTATTTGTAGACTTGTGTAAAGCCTTTGACACAGTTTGTTGCAGCAAACTTCTACTTCAAATGTCCTGACTAGGTTTCTGTCAGCCACCCTTCTGTGGTTCAAAAGCTACCTGTCCAATGGGTATCAGCCAGTAAAATGCCACATCAACTAACATACGCACAACTTCTTACCAACTATAAAATTATCTATCATCCACCTGACTGCCCAGCACTAAAAACATTCTACAAAACTATGTTTCCAGTCAATCGTTGTGATTCAATGACCAAAAACTCCTGTCTGTCTACAAGCCTAGGAAATCTGCTGGGCATTGTCTGTACTTGTACATGGTTGCTAAGGCCTGGATCTCCTTATCTGTATCCATCAGGCCTATACCCTCCCTCCCATCTTTCAAAGCCAAAGACTTCCTAGCTAAAATCTGTCTCTGTTCTTGCTCAAATCCAGGATAACCTATATCCCTAACTGTGAACAGGTATCTTTTCATTCATTATACCTCCGTACTCTCCCTTCTTCCCTTCTTTCTTACTGCTATCTAATTCCCATCCATGACTTTCTCTGTAAACACATATACCATACCTCACCTCATATTACAATTCCTATTTGTATTAGACTAACTTACCTTTACTTTCTCTACAATCTGTCTAAATTTTCTCTAAGTATTACATTTATTTCTGCATTTATTTATTTAACGTGTTTACTGGGGAAATCCAACTGAGACAGAGTCCATTTTCAGAGGAGGCCCGGGGAGGAATGCTCCAGACAGATTGTTATATGCCTTGATTTTTAGACAATGTTTTTATAATAAGTTCAATATGATATAATTATTTAAACTGCAAATGTTTTTGTTTTATTTTTGAAGACTGCAAAATTTTTGTTCTTAAAATGTTTTGAAATAATATGGAGTATTTTTTTCCCAGGGCATCCCCTAAAAATGGGCTTCTACCCAGTCGCCCTTTCCTGGTAATTAAATGTCAGTAAATAAATAAATAATAAATAAATTCCATTGCAGCATCTCATATAGCCCAGTTTCTTACTTCAAGTTCTATTTGTAATTCTCAGTGTTTAATCTTTGCAATTAATTCCTTAACCTTTCTTCTTGATGGTCTATGGTTTTCTATTTTCTAGTTACAGTGTTCCAAACATCTATTCATCCTAAATATGCAGTGTATCCACTTCTTCAGAACAAGTAATTTTACACCCTTTAACAAAAAGCATAACTATATAGTACAGAGCGGTGGTGGTACTGCGGTAGCATTGTCGCCTCACAGTAAGACGTTGTCCCGTTCAATTCTCAGCTAGAGCATCTTCTGTGTGGAGGCATACATGAATGGGGCGTGCCTTCGTTGAAAGTTGTGCATCAGGGCTGGTAACCCAGTATGTAAAAATCCACTACCAAACATTAGCTGACCAAAGATCCACTGTGGCGACCCCTAACCCTGAAAAGCCGAAAGACACAAACAAACAGAGCTTAATATTATTCAAGTAATTATTCTACTGAAGTAAATCCATACATTCCATGAACATGTGCTCCAAAACAAAATAAATCTTTCTGAACCATCACATCTCCAACATATTCTTTTTGTCTCATACTGGTATAGAAATATTTATGTAAATATTTGCCTTACAAATTTTCTAAACTTTCTTGATTTAGTTGCATATATAAGAGTTGGGTATTTCCCTCCACTGTTTGTCTACAATATCTTTATCTAATCCACTCACCGCTATTTATTACCATTGTATTGTATGTTCTTTTCAAATCTAATAGCAAAATATATGTTGGACATGTTATTTTTTTCCAGTCTTTTCCAGTCTATTTCCTAAATCTGGTATTCATGGTTTAAATAATTAGTTTAGAAACACAATATATCTTCCTTCAACTCTAATATTTGAACAATGTATTTAAGATAATCTGAGTTCAATAACCCAGATTTTGTTTAGCTTCATCCCATTTTAATACCTCATCACTTGTTATCATATGATCTCAAAATCTTGGTTATTTATTCATTTTCTACAACTGATCATGACATTGGCTTGTCCGTCTTTCTCCATATATATATATATATATATATATATATATATATATATATATATATATGTGTGTGTGTGTGTGTGTGTATGTGTGTTGAATAACATACTGGTGTTATTCTCTACAGTTTAATTTCCTTTAACAGAAGCAATTGTTTAATTATATTATGTGTATAGTGCAGTACATAGTGTTATTTAGATTAATTTACTATATCTACTCACATGCCCACATGTGACCCTTGAGTTATTTCATTATTCAGTATGCGTATTCTGTTCTTTCATTTGGGCATATAGTTTATATGCTGAATCCATTGTGTTAGTCAAAGTTGCTTTATCTTCTAGTATGCCTTCAAATCTGGAAGCCTCTAGCTGCCCTATTCATTTCTCGGTATTAGTTTTTTTCCCATCGCACTCTTTTCCTTTAGTTATCCCAAAGAAACTGCTTAATTTCCTTTATTCATATTCTTCTGTATCTGCTCTCATGGATAATGCATATATGACATGTTGTTGTGTCTTTCGACTTTCCCGGTTAGGGGTCGCCACAGCGGAACTCCGGTCCGCTAATGATTGGCAGTAGATTTTTACGTGCTGGCTTGCTGGTCCTAATGCACAACCTACAACGAAGGAATGCCCATTCACGCATGTCAACACACAGAAGACGCTCTAACTGAGAATCGAACGGGCAACGTCTAACTGTGAGGCGACAACACTACTGCAGCACCACCACCACGATAATGCATATATGACATATAAGACTGAAATAAATAAAGAACTATTTGGAACAAAAGCATTTTAATATCTTGTATCCAGTTATCAATGTCCATAAATAAGAGTTTCCATAGTCTTATCTTATAATATGTTGAGTAGTTTCTTCCTACAGTTCCTTAGCTGTTTGCTCAATATCCCATTACAACTAAATCCTCTAAGTACATCACCATGTCACGACTCCACCAAAATGAGAAATTCAGTGCCAAGTCATGTGTTGGGGCGTAATTCATTATTGTAACATTTGTTTTTGCTTAATTTACTTTATGTCCCGCTCTACTACTAAACCATTTCAATTTATCAAATATCATTTTTATATCCAGTTCTAGTACAATAGCACAAAATATTATATCACTGACAAAGAGGACTATGTTCTTATTAACATTTCTCCATTTATATTAAATTACACTTGATTGTCTTATGAACCTGCCTGTGGCTCTGAATATTATGCAAAAAGTAACAGTGAAATCCGGGTCTATATTAGAACACAGAATGTTCAAAATTTCGAGTGTTCTAATATCAACCAGTTTCAGCGAACGCTGAAAACATTGAAAAAACAGAAAACAAATTTTTTCCTAGGGAAAGAATTTGGTTGTCCATTTCTGTTGCTTTGGTATATTCAGTGCTGTGGTGGAAAGTTACTGGTCGGGTTCAGGTAAGTGTGCGATTGTGTGGACTTGAGGGTTAGGGCGGGTTAGATGAGTTAGGGTTGGGGTGCGGGTCAGGTAAGTGTGCGATTGTGTGGATGTGAGGGTTAGGGCAGGGTAGGTGAGTTAGGGTTAGGATGCGGGTGAGGTGACTGTGCGATAGTGACGGAACTTAGGGTTAGGGTTTGGGTTAAGGTAAGTGGATAGTTAGTGGTGTATGTATAGTTTAGTGCAGGGTTAGGTGTAAGAGTTTAGGTGTATGTGTGTAGATTGCTGTTTGTTTGGTGTGCTTGTGTTGTGTGTATGTGTCTTAGAACAGCAAATTTTTTCCCGAGGAAAAAATTTGCTGATCTGTATGTTCGATGTTTTAAATTTTCAATTACTAGGGTTCGATATTAGATCACTCGAAATTTTGAAAGTTTGGTGTTCTAATACAGACCCTGAAATTCTTATCCTTGCCTAGTTCTTCTCGTATGGCTAAACACCTTGGGCAGCTTCCCACCATAATTTACCCAGCTTCTCTATAGATATTAAACATTAGTCTTGTGGAAATCCAAATGTAGTGAGGGATCTCTTCATAAATTCCTAACTTCCTCAGTCAATATTGTCAAATGTCTGCCTACTTGCTAACACTCTGCACTAATCCTTGTCTATTATTCTTGGCAATGTTCTTGCCATTGCATTAGCCAGAATTTTCATATTTACTTTGTAATCATGATTAGGAATTGAAATAGGTCTGTTAGACCCAGAATATTCCAAAAGGGGTTCACTTATCTTGAAAAACTCAGAATGCACTCTCCCTTTAGGGTAACTCAAGAGTTTTCTCAGCTGTGTTTTTCTCACAACTGCTCCATTACACTGCTTTCTTCCTTCTTTTGAATTTTCATTTTATCTCCTTTTTACTTCACTTTTTATTTTTCTTGTCAACCTTCTAGATATCATAGGCTCTTCAATTATAAATGTCTGCTGTTTACAGCAATTTGCAGGCTTTTGCTAATTTAAGATGTTTACAGATGAGAGGTCTGTTTTTAACTGTTTACACTGCTCCTGCCATCTTGAAAATTTCCAGACCTATACTGATTTTGAGAACAGAATGGTACATTGACTGCATGACTTTTAGTATTAAATGTTTGAGGACTGGAACTTATAGTTTCAATTAATCATTTTGGCAAACATTTTCCATGATTTCATTTTTCTTGGGCGGGGGGGGGGTGTAACTCCTTCCTGGTTAGTCCTAAAAGAGGAGGAGGAGTTAACAGTAATGCAAGCTCCCATTACAAAAGGAATTAGTAGAAAATACAGCGTTCAGAAATGCCTTGAAGACACGTGTTGTGAACTTCTTAAATAATGTTATCTTGTTACAGAAGGGGAAAATGGGTATATGGCAAAACAAGGCCAAAAAACATGGAACAGTCTATGAAGGGTATGACAAAATGTGAAAAGCAAGAGCATTATTTATAGCATGGTGCTTTAGTAAAAGAGAATTGCAACTACAAATTACATTTTAAAGGGGAAACAAGAAAAGATCATAAATAAATGTTACTAATGAGCAGAAAGGGGAGCTGATATGAAACGCATGTCAGAAGAAAGAGTAAAAAGTATAGAACAACAAGGACTGGTATATAGGTTCAAAGAGAACATATCTCTTTAGATCTTACATGCAGACAAGAATTGCAGGTGAGTGATTCAAAATGCAATGACCAGAACAGAAATATAAAGCTAGAAAATGTGGATGAGCTACAAATAAAAGGAAAAATAAGCACACACACACACACACACACACACACACACACACACACACACACACACACACACACACACACACCAACAAATAAATGTGGTTTGGTAACAAACCAATTTGTCCAGGGACATCTTCAGGTGGGGTTTTAGATAGAAGTACTAATGGGTATTAAGAGGGTAGGTTTAAGAAGCTAGTTGGAGGAGGGAGGAAAGGATTAAATAGGAAAGTAGGATGATTGGGAGGAAATGAGGTAAGGGTAGGGAGTGGCTTAATAGTTTTTGTGAGAGGGTAACTGGGTTAGGAATCACATTTTGGCATGGACTTGCTACCCAGCCTCCATCCCTGTTTGGAACATTCAGGATTGTGTGTGAGGTGGAGAAGATGGGTGGCCTTGTCCCTCTTCTGTCCCCCCTCTGGTGTTGGATGCTTATTTCAATGACTTGGGAAATGCAAGCGAGCAGTTGGAAGCTGCTTGATAAGTAAAAGTAAGTGAGTGGAGGCAAGGATGCTGTTAACTTGGTTGGATTGTTAATTCAACAAGTGGAACATGGAAGTGAGTAGTGGACCACTGCTTTATAAGTAAAATAAGTGAGTGGGGATAAGGAGGATGCTACTTATTTGGTCAGGATGAGTGGGGTCACGCAGCCCTGAGTTAACAGTTATATGGATGTTTATGATGTGAGTAATAAATATAAATATTAGTTGGTCAAAGTTATGTTTATGGAATTTTAACAAAGGTCATCAAATGTCATTTGGTATGATGTGTTTTTATTGAATGGGACCGGGACAATTCGGGTCCCTTTCACATGGTCGAGATTTCACAAAGCCAAAGACCATACGGCCGAGACCATGTGATCGACTTTTGAAATGTCGACCATGTGAAACGGGCATCTCCGTACAGTGCAGAATGGAAAGATTTTCATCTTCTGCACTGTAGTGCGATCTCAGAGTTGGTATATTTAAGTTCCGGGCGGTGTGGGGGGCAGAGCCCCCCCAGGGAGTGTGCAGGAGTGCTTGCCCCCCTACTAGTAATGTTTAGTTTAGTGATTGTTGTGTTTTTTCTTTTTTTTTACATGATAAACATTTCAAAAGTCAATCATATGGTCTCCGCCATATGGTTTTTGGCTTTCTGAAATGTCGATCATGTAAAGTAGATCTGACAATTCGCATTTTCTTTTCTGTTTGGAAATAAAGGCAGATTTAGGTCCTCAACTGAGGTACAGAGAGACTGAGAGACACACAGAACAAGAACAAGAGAGAGAAAGTGTTGGTATTGAACTGAAAAAGTGTTTAGTCATATAAAAGACACCCAACAGCCCTTGGAGTCTTCACTAAACATACTGACAGCATAGTTTAACAGAACCCTGGAACTAACTTGTTTGACATGAGCACAGGACAGATATAGTGATGTTTCTAAAGAGTAACAGTGACAGTAGATAAGACACAAACATGAACCTATCAAAATAATAATTGAGAAAAAAATCATGACGAAAATAAATGTCAGCAACTGAAACAACTTATGTTCATTGCTGAGTTCTTCTCAAATGAAGTCAAAACAGTTTGATTGCTTTAATCAAAACAGTTTCCAAATGAGTTTAAAAAAGTGCATTGCATCCATTGTACATATCATTTGCCAAAGTAACGTCAATTAATGTAAATTATACAATCATTCAAAACCATCAATTAAGAAGTTAATATTAATCATGTCAAAATCTATATGAGCTCATATTTAACAGGCTATTGATCTATAAGGATCTTTAGAAGCCGAGTTATACATTCCAGTGAAGGTTTTTTTTCCTTATATTTTAGTTAAAACAACTCAGAGAGAAACAAAGCATATACATGCTGCCGTTATCCAAGATAGATAACAGTGATTGACCAAGAGTGATTTTGCAGTTATCCATCCATTCGTTCAGGTTACATTTGAATAGAGCAATAGAAATATTTTGCTTTATATGGATTGGAGAACTATTCCAAAGAAATAGTATCAGAATACTCAAATTGGTCTAAGGATAGCATACTGAATATTCAGTGCAACAAATATGAAAGCTAGAAAACTTGCTGACATTGATTGGTTGACTGATTTATTCATTCATTCTCAAGTTACCTGCTTTATCCAGTTCAGGCTTGTAAGAGAACCACAGGTTATTTCAGAATTTAGCTGAGTAGTGGACAAGAAACTATTTGCAGACAGGATACATGCATTCACACATGACATACATATCCATGGGCAATACAGTGAAAATGCTAAAATACCTGAATTAATAATGACTACAATTAAAATCAATTAATGAAAGCACTAATATCAAGAAACCAGTAAAGGTAAAATTAAACATCAAGCAAAGCTGATGCCTTTCTAACCTGATGGCAAAACATTAGGATACATTCAAAGTGGCTGATATGACCTAAACACTTCTGCAATTTTCATTTTGAACTTTCACAAAGGGACAATATAAGATAAGGCAAAAGTATGAAATCTGAATATTACAGATGAAACTTTATCTAGGAAAGGAAGATGGTAACTAGTGAAGCAAGCTGAAGAAGTTATCTGATTTTTACATATAGTTTACTGATGATTAGCTGTTGGAACATTTACCACAAGCACATTACCAACTTGAAAGAAAATCTGGGATAGAATACACTCACAAAAGGTGTTGAGGTTTCTTTTTTTAATCTGGATACAAACATAAACAGGCAGCATCAGAGGGAAAGGGAAGGTATTGATCTCTTACTTTAAGATAGCCATGTTAAGTTACACTTCTGCAGGGACATGCTTGGACACATTTGACAGTTTTTATTGGGTCTATATTAGATAATCGAACTTTTGAAAGTTCGACTGTCTTATGGTTGACACCATATGATCGAACTTTTAAAATTTCGAATATCTAATAAAAAAAATAAACTACACAAAACACCTACCTGAACATTTTAAGCAGGGGGGTAAGCACACCTGCACCCCCCTGCTCTTTAAATATACCAAATCCGAGATCGCATTACAGTGCAAAAAAGGGAAATCTTCCCATTCCGCACTGTATGGAGATCTCCGTTACAATGTTCGAACATTCAAAAATTTGATCATATGGTGTCAACCATATGACACTCAAACTTTTGAATGTTCGAACATTCAATATAGACTCATTTTTCTTATAACCATGTATCTGAGTAGTCCTACATCAGGGCAGATTATGCAGTGACAATGCAACACATCAGGGCAGATTCTGCAGTGACAATGTGCCACGTTAGGGCAGATTCTGCCGTGACAATGGGAAGTACAGATAAGATATCTCAGCAGGGGCGGCTCGTGCTATTGGACTGCAGCCCTCCAAGGAAAAAGAAGAAAGTGTAGTTGACATTTACATTTCATTTGCCAAATTGCCATAAAAAAATATTTCCATTATTTCATGTTTTCCTCAGTCCCGGAACTCGAACTGCGCATGCTCGTCGAGTTCCATTTTTTTTTTTATTTTTTAACAACATAATAGCAGCATCTAGTATCTGACAGCTGTAAAAGGCAGTCCAGATTAAAGAAAAAGCATCAGTGTTATGCCCAGAAGTCTAAGCAGTTTAACCACACCGTAAATTAGAAGGGGGTTCGGACTGCCACGTCCGCAGGCACATACGTGACGTGGATGGCTGGATTGCTACTGATTGGTTCTCGCTCTCTTCTCAAAAAAGAGAGCGAGAAACAATCAGTAGCACTAGCACAGTAGTACTGTACTTGTGTTGATCAAGAGGTTGGGACCGTTGGATTCAGTGGCGTACTGGCGTTGTCATTGGTGGTGCTTTACTGCTTCATAAAAGTTTTTTTTTTTTTTTTGTCTTGGGCGGCTAAGGGCTTGCACTGCAGTGAGAGAGAAGAGAGGAAGATGAGATACATAAACTAACTGAGGTTGGAGCTGGTCTGCTGGAATCAGCTCTCTGCCCTTAAATAACAAAATGGTAAACCTGAAACAAAACCAAGCACACTTACCAATTCTGGAATGAAAAATGGCCACACAATGCAATGAAGTCCAAAGATAACTCACTTGATTATTATTAATCAAGTGAGTTATCTTCTCTTTCGGACTTCATGTGGCCATTTTTCCATCCGGAATTGGTCAGTGTGCTTTGTTTTGTTTTAGGTAGAAAAATACTACACCTAGAAAACAAAGACTAGAACAGTGGACTAACATGATACAGTCACATGATTACAAAGAGTCACAAATTAGTGGCTGGATAGCATAACGCATGGGAAGGCAGAGGTGCTGTACTTAGCAATAGATAGATGGCATGGCATGGGGTCACCCTACTGTTGCAGCTCCAGCTCACATAGTAAGCTGTGATGTGGATAGGAGGATAAAGTATATTAGAAGACCTAAACTGATCCTTGCTCTGTTAATACTAAACATTGGAGTCTTTAAGAAGTGGTAAGATTTTGGCACTTAAGCTTTCCAGAAAACATTATGATGAAAGTATGACACATAGATGTTTCCAGAAAACAAAAGTAAAATAGCAAGAATGCACAACAGGGTAATGATTATATGAAGGAAAAGGAGAACTATTCTTTCTTAGAAGGTTTTCATGGCAAAGCCAGACAAATCCACACCCCTGGAAGATCTGTTACTTCCCTGTAATGTACACTCTGAATGGAATTATAGTGCTTAGGAAAAGGGCTCAGTATTTAGGCTTGTTTACACAATGGATGGAAATTAATTTGCTTCAAAAATAATTCCACAGTCAGTTTGGCTTACACAATGGAGAGAATTATTGCTCTGAAAAAAGGATTCAATATTCAGTTTTGTTTTATTTATTTGTTTATTTTTTTTTTCATTATTTTATTTTGTATGATTTTAAAACCAGATCCCTTTGTCAGTTCTATTGGAATTTGTACACACAAACACACATACATACACACACATACATACACACACACACACACACACACACACACACACACACACACACACACACACACACACACACACATATTAAATGTGCATCAAATGGCATATATTTTAATAAGAGTCGATGGATAGCTACAGAAAGGAATGAAACAAGTGAAAAGAAAAAAAGAGATATTTTAATCTTCATTTTTAAAGTGTTGGCTTCATACATTCAGGTTAATACATTCAGCTTAATGATTATCTTAAAATTACAGATGGAGCTATGAACAGAGAACTATAACCTATGTTATATCTTAGCTTACTTTTGTCAAATATTTATTAAAAAGAAAATGAATTAATTTTCTTAGTTGACATCTGTCCCTGATTGTAAGGATTGCAATTTATTTTGCTCATCATTCATAAGATTGTTGAAAATGAAAATAAATCTTCAAGAGTTGTGTGTGTGTGTGTGTTTGTGTGTGTGTGTGTGTGTGTGTGTGTGTGTGTGTGTGTGTGTGTGTGTGTCTCTCTATATATATATATATATATATATATATATATATATATATTTAAAAGAAATAAACTTGTATTATTAGTAAAAGCAGTATTGATATTGTCTCATTTGTTGCACTCTTAACATTTTTCCCAGAACAACAGGTCTGAGTGTAATAGTATTTTGGAGGTGTCATTAGCACGACCATTGCAGTTCCATTCTTTTGTCAGTATTGTCTCAGAGCACCTATATAATTAAGAAAATACATTGCTTGTGCTTACATTAGAATAATCTAAAAAATAAGCAGGCAGTGTACACATAAATTGTGGTGTTAAATCAGTATCTGTGGTACTTCAGAATCAGTAAAATGGAATGCCTGGAATATCATTTCTGTTTACTGGTACTCTACCTTACATTTTCTTAAGCTTTTTGGTTCTGCTGCATATGTGTCCTTTTCTGGAAAATTACATAATTGCTTAAAATATATTGTGCATAGAAATAAGGAAATTACTCTTGAGAATGTCTGGCTATGACAATGGTTACAGTATGATGGTATTTTGGCCAACTGTGAGTCTTTATCGAGGTTAGGATATCTACTGGGGCATTTTGTATCATAAATTGGTAAGCTTGTCCAGCATTGATCCCACTGCACTATAGCTCCACCCATTTTGTTGGCCACACCCAGTCATGTTGGCCCCACCCATTCAGCTGTCTCCTGCAGCCCCCCCCCTTTGATTTGAAGTCACCAGCCACCACTGTATCTCAGTAATTGGGTATAATGCCCATAACAGTAAAGCACGACATTACACACCACGTTTTATGGCAGGTAGTGCTTACTCATCCAATAAAAATTATCTTGTGGCATACAAATAAAATGACCAACATTTTTATCCATTCTTACTCCAATTCAACAGATAGTAGACAGAAGTGAGATAAACATTAGCCACGTGTGCACACCTGCAAATAAACAGTAAGAATGAACAGTAATTTGGAATGGTAGAATACAGCTCGCATCTAAAATGCTTGAAAAAATGTACTTTATGAATATGGTTATGAAACCCGTGAGCAATTTTTTACAAATGGTAATGGAGTTGCTAACAGTGACAAACTGAAGATCACAAATAAGAAGTGAATGACATTATGAATCAGAAAGTAGGATTGCAGTTCTGAATTACATATCCATCTGGAATGGAATGGAATTCTTGTTAGGTAAATGCTGGCTCTGTTAAATGGACTAACCTATACTTAGATACCGTGAATGTCGATTTCTTTAAATGGATTAAAAAATCGTTGTTCATTGTTTTGCATGCATTCATTCATGCCAGACTGAAAGTATTATTTATTGATTTTTCAAGTTGAAGACTCAGCATTAAGTAATGCATTTGTTTTGATGTTAAATATAGTCTCTAATGTATTTCCAGCTTTAATAGAGCTTGTAAGTAACTGAAATATATTCAGGTATGGCAAAGTGTAAATCAATACAGAATTAGCTCATGCATAAAGCATGGGATACAGGTGTTTAAAATGTTATTTTTCCTATAAATACATCCAATGTAATGTGTTTTACTTTTAGCATTTTGTGAGATGCTTTTAATTCAGTGTGATCCCCTGCAGTTCTGTGATAAACTCTTTCCATGTGCTTCCACTGGTCAATAATATAATAAGATTGCTTTGCTTTCTATAGTATTGATAAAAGTGAAGGAAAGTCTTTTTTTGACTATCAAATAAGGATGCACCAGCTTTTGCTAACAAATTAATATATTCAAGAATATGTGAGTGTTTGTGCGTGTGTGTGTGTGTGTGTGTGTGTGTGTGTGTGTGTGTGTGTGTGTGTGTGTGTGTGTGTGTGTGTGTGTGTGTGTGTGTGTGTGTGTATGTGTCTACACTTACATACTCACTGATGCACAAGTGTGTGTGTGTGTGTGTGTGTGTGTGTGTGTGTGTGTGTGTAAAGGGTATTCAGTGCACACATATGTATTGATTATTCTAAAGCACTTTTGCTAGTGATTTAACGTTAAAATAAAAAGTGACTAAATAAGATATTCCTGGCAAGTGGCATTAAAAGTGCACTGTTATTAATGCCAGATCCTGGCATCATGTTGTTATATTATTTAATACGACCACAGAATTTAAGCAAGGAGTAAGCAGATCTAAAGTGAATTCATATTGCAAATATATAGACATATTAGTGCAAGGTATGCTTATGAGTCACATGTTATAGTCATTGGTCTTAAGTCCTGTTTTAAAGCCAGCTTGAGCTATAGAGACATAAGTTATTTAAATCTACTTGCATATACTGCAGTATGGAATTTTTGATCAGAAAAACTTGTGTATAAATGAAACAGGGTCTCCATCTTCAGTAAAGATGACATATTTCCATCATGGATGATATGCCATAAAGGGAACATGGCACTGTTACAGGTAGCTGAAGCATTGTTAAATGAATGGATGTAGGCTGACTTTGTGGTATTTTTTCATCTGTGGAGTTTATATAAATTAGGGGGTTGGGAGGGCACTGTACCTCTCATGATAGATGCCAGGGAGCATATCTCATACATTATGAGAAAGTTTTATGATTAAAATAAAAATAAAGCAGTAAAGCACATTTTTCATTGGGATTACTTATACTATTGTGAAATTAGTTAAGAACCTCGGCAGACGGGTGGTGTTCGATTTTAATATTTTTTAATGCTGAGGCTAAAGATACCCAATGATATACATGGGCAGTTTGAACAGATCTTGGTTCTTTTTTTCTTCAGTTAACCTTCTGTCTTTCACATCTTCAGAGACCTCTTACCTCAGTCACTACTACTTACCGATTCTGGTTGACTAGTGAATCTGTTATGCGGTTTTATGTTATTATCAAGTGTATGGAAGAATATACAATGATGTCATGTTCATAGCTAAGTGCAATGGATTTCCTCTGTTTCCTTCATCTGTTACCATGTTCATCAAATAATAAGAAGAACACAGCTGTCTCTCTGGTGCAGGAAAGTGAAGCCCAGCTTGTGAACCAGGTGACCTGAATTCAGTTAACAGCATGTGTGCTGTAACAGCCAGTGATGGGGAAAAGAAAGACATACAGCCTTCTCACCTCATCCTGGAGAGGAAGTAGGGTGTTATTACACTAGGGCACATGTTCAGGGTATGAATATCAATGAGAATGTAAGTGGTTGAGTGGAAAACTGATTCTGAAATGTAGCTGAGTAGACAAATAAGGGACACTTCACCACTTAAGTGGGTGTGTTTCTTTCATGGTGCCATTGCATATCTTCGCAATGATGTGAGCCCGGTACATCAGGGAGAAGTAGACATTTTAGGTAAAAAAAAACAGCTGGCAGCAGTAACATCTCTGCCTCTCCTTAAGCACCCAAAGAAACATCTAGCCTTAAGACCAAGAGATCTCCTGACTGATGGAGGGAGACATTCCAAGCAAAGTATCATGTCAAAGGTATTCCCCCTTAGGATATGCTCAGAATCAGAAAGTGAAGGAACTATGTCAGATGGTAGAGCTCTAACACCAGTAGCAGCTAACCAAAATAAGTAAGAAGTTCAATGGAAAGAACAGCATTTATATGATGCAAATATACTGAAACAAATGCATACATGTTGGACATGTTGGCAGCAATCAGGTTGCTTTCAAAGATCAAAGTATTTTCTGCCATAGCATAACTTTATATAGTTACAGACTATCTATTTAGTTATGTGTTTTTTCTGTATTATTACTAAAAAATAGTTTGTGGTTCATATCTGGACATACATCTTAACTGCCCCTGAGTTTGCAGAATGTTAGTGGTTTTGCCTTCCATTTTGCTATGCATCTTAAACTTTTTGATTTTCTGGTGAATCAGTGAAGATTATAGTTAGATGAGAATGCCAGCCATTAGAGTTTCATACTTTCTAAAAAAAATCCATGGTAGTGCAGAACATGTTGCTCTATTAACCATTTAGTATTTAAAAATTGCCCCTAATTTGGAGCCTGTGTCACCTCATTATTTTTGATTTTTTTTCCAGAATTTTTGAGCAAAACTCTGTAAACATGTATGTGGATAACACCTTAAACTACAAAGGACAAAACTGTACACCTTTGTGATGTATGAATGTTCTATTTCTAGTATATAGCATCTTAAAATATAACTTGTATTCTGACATCGAGTTAAGAATGCGAGTGCCACTGAAATAAATGTGAATATGAATGTTAGCCGCGTTTCCCATGTAACCAAAAATTTATCTTGCAATCTTTTGCTACTGTTCTAGCATTAAGGCCAATAAATTAAACAAAATGTATGCAGTCATTTATATTTATGAGGAAGTAGCCAATAAACTATGTGTAAGAGCTAAATGAAACATTGATTTAATATGGTACTTGTTGTTTAAGTGCTTTGCAAATTCTATGCAAATGACTTGCTGCAAACACATTGTGTTTTAATTGATGAAGCTAAAATGTATATCATCTAAGTGAATGACAATAAATTACATAATTTCTTATGTTCATCCTTTTTCCTGTCATCTACGGGTACTGTTATTAAAAGAGATCTCTGAAAGAAAAGCTCTGCTTGAATTTTGTTTTTAATTCAGCCTTTTTTATTATTTTAAATGAATATAGACACTGCAGTGTTTTGTTTTTTCAAGACTAGGATCTGCTATGCTACATGTGTCATTACTTTATATAAGGTTATACTTTTTAAACAGAAAAAAACAGCCTTTGGAAGTTCACCTAGACTTATCGAGGGATAACAGGGAGATTGCACAGTTCTCACAGTACTGAACTATGCCTTTTCCCTGAGATTGGGTCTCCAAGTTATTATATATAATTAGTAGGAGGTGTCAGGGGAGCAAGTCCCCAGATTGAGGGTGGAGGCTGTACCCCAAAAAATGATGTTTTACTGTATTTTTTGTTGACTTTTGCATGAGTCTTGATTGTTAGTCGGCACATGCATAGCAGTGTGTCAGCACTTCCAAAGTTATGTTCTCTGGTTTACCTTATAAATGTCAATATTTGGGTTTAACTGCTATTATAGGAAATATAGGGAATCCTACAGAAGAGAAATTATGCAGGAGCAAAGACCATAACTACAAGAATAAGAAAACCAACTTCAGGCTGGACAAGAGGCAAAATTCTGGACTAAAATATAATAAATAAATAGAAAATGTTTTGTAACAAGTATTGGACTGTATGTCATTGGATACTTTCAAAAAACACCTGTTTCTAATTTAGGAAAGATAGAACTGGAACATCTGGTCCATTTATGTAGAAGGGTAAAGCCCTTACTAAGACCCAGATGACCCATGTTTTATTTGCAGCATTAGCACTGGAGGGTTTGTAGATGGAGGATGGGGTGAGTGGCCAATGTCAGCTCACCCATCAAGGGGGGTAGAAAGGCTGCCTTGGTTAGTTATAACAACATAATAAAGAGCTAGGTGAGAGCTGCACTAAAAGAGGTGTGCCACTTGGTTGGAAAATTGAGTTTCCACAGATGAATACATGTACCTCCCATAGGCAGGCATTATGGACTTTACAAGGCTGCCTCAGGGTGGGAGGGGGGTTACGGCACACTCACCAGCAGCAGTATGGTTGTTGCACTAGCATCTTAAGTTTACTGACTGGCCACAGACATAGATTGGGTTGAGTCTGGGGAAGGCCCAGGCAGGTCCAGTAGATACAGTGAGTGAGGACAGGGACTAGTGGCAGATGATGTTCATTTTAGGGGAGGGAGAGCAATACAAAAATAAAAAAGATGGAAGTGGAAGCATGCTCATAAGTGTTGTGTTATCTGCATCAGATTGCAGACTCTAGAAAAAGTATGTCATTTCTGCATTCAAAGTCAGGAAATACTGTTCTCTTTATCATGGGATAACCTGCCCAGAGCTGTATCCTGTTCGTCTGGTGCCCAATGCCACACCCTAATTTGATGCTGTTCTTCTGGTACCCAATGATACAGCCTAATATGGTGCTGTTTTTCTGGTGTCCAGTGCACACCCTAATCTGGTGCTGTTCTTTTGGTGCCCAATGCTACACCCTAATCTGGCATGTTCTGCTGGTGCCCAATGCCACACCCTAATCTGGTGCTGTTTTTTCTGGTACCTATGCCATACCCTAATCTGGTGTTGTTCTTCTGGTGCCCAATGCCACACCTGAATCTAGTGCTGTTTTTCTGGTGCCCATGGCACACCCTACTCTGGTGCTATTCTTCTGGTGCCCAATGCCACACCCTAACCTGGTGCTGTTCTTCTGGTGCCCAATGCCATACCCTAATCTGGTACTGTTCTTTTGGTGCCCAATGCTACACCATAATCTGATCTGTTCTTCTGGTGGCCAATGCACACCCTAATCTGGTGCTGTTTTTCTGGTTCCCAATGGCAGACCTTACACTGGTGCTATTGTTCTGGTGCCCAATGCCAGACCTTAATCTGGTGCTGTTCTTCTGGTGCCCAGTGCTACACTCTAATCTGGCCTGTTCTTCTGGTGCCCAATGCCACACCCTAATCTGGTGCTGTTTTTCTGGTGCCCAATGCCACACCTTAATCTGGTGTTTTTTCTGGTGCCCAATGGCACATCCTGATTTGGTGCTGTTTTTTCTGATGCCCAATGCCACACCCTAATCTGATGCTGTTTTTCCTGGTGCCCAATGCCACACCCTAATCTGGTGCTGTTTTTCTGGTGCCCTATGCAACACCCTAATCTGGTGCTGTTCTTCTGTGCCAAGTGCAGCACTCATATCTGGTGCTGTTTTTCTGGTGCCCAATGCCACACCCTAATTTGGTGCTGTTTTTCTGGTGCCCAATGGCATACCCTAATATTGTGCTGTTCTTCTGGAGCCCAATTCCACACCCTAATCTGGTGCTGTTATTCTGGTGCCGTGCTACACCCTAATCTGGCCTGTTTCTGGTGCCCAATGGCATACCTTAATTTTGTGCTGTTCTTCTGGTGCCCAATTCCACACCCTAATCTGGTGCTGTTATTCTGGTGGCCAATTCCACACCCTACTCTGATGCAGTTCTTCTCGTGCCCAATTCCATACCCTACTCTGGTGCTGTTATTCTGGTGCCCAATTCCATACCCTACTCTGGTGCTGTTCTTCTCGTGCCCACTGCCATACCCTGATCTGGTGCTGTTCTTCTCGTGCCCACTGCCATACCCTGATCTGGTGCTGTTTTTCTGGTGCCCAATACCACACCCTAATCTGGTGCTGTTCAATAGTAAGTTTATTTTTAGATTGGAGCTACTTTATTTTCTTCTAATTTGGAGTGCCAAGCCCTCTGTCTCACATCCTCACTCTGCACATGAGAAGCAAAAAAAAAAAAAAAAAAAAGAAAGAAAAAAGTGCCCCATTTCTGATCTGATGCTTCTCCCTTTTGTCCTAAGAAGAGTGTTGGCTGCTGGATATCACACCCTTGCATCTATGTGAGGAGCAAAAAACAAAAACAGACCTGATAATTTTGCACAGGTAGTTGGTTCACTTCAACCCAGCCTAGCTATCCTTCTGTGCCTTCCCACAATGTCTCTATTACAGGTGTGTGATACTGGTAGCATTAATGATATGCACAAACTGTTCTGAATGCATGGACTGTGTAATTACAGAATAACACTAATGGACCTTAAATCAGCTTCAGTTCCAGACTGAAAACGTCAAGCTTTCTGAGGGCATGGGGAATGCTGTTTTCCATAACAAACTAGTTAATTTTGTTATGATGTGTCAGGGATCAAATGAATGAATGAACTGGGCAAAGGAAAGTTGACGTATCATGTCGTTCTGTTGTGGTTTTTTGATCTATCACATTTCCAAAACGATTCATTTTTGATAAGTACTCAATAATGGCTATATTTACACCACTGACTAAAAATATACAGTAAATGTTTACTTGCTGCACAAACACAAATGCAAACATTGACATAACCCCAAAACACCTGAAATGATTCCTACACCCATGCCCGGATTTGGTTAGCTGAAAATACCCTAACCCATTTAAAACTACCTACTTAAATTCACACATCCACTTAGTTTAACTGAAAAATGCTAAAAATGCAATTCATATTCTGTAAAATTTAAAAACTATAACTTTACATACTGTACAGACAAACTACACGAGTAGCCACCATCTCCAAAACCTTCTAAAATTATTCATCTAACAGTATACTCTAATATACAATCAATGCTCTGTCATTGTAGTTGCAATCCTACAAATTACAACTTTAATATCTGATTTTGAAAAAAGTCTAAAGTATACTGGTTGGGATTTCAATTTTTGCAGTGATTATTTGCTTTTTTATTCATTGGCTGCGTAACTGTTTAATTAATGTGAGACGCTCATAAATGTAATACGACTGCTGTTTTAAATCTTTATACTTTGATGTATACGGTGAGTTAAAAATAAAAAGGGACAGAAGTATATTTTTATTGTCTGTGTAAATATTTTGGCCCCTTTTGCAAGGTAAAATAAAAAAGCAGCAGTGATTCATTTCAGAAGAAACAGTAGTAATCTGAGCTCAGATGTTATAAGCCTTCATGATATCATGCAGCATGGGGGCTGGTTCACCCATCAAAACAGCACCTCGTTAGCATAAACTAAGGAGGAAGGTTGTCCTGACGCCACATCTTTTGTCTATAATGAACAAAATATTTTACATCCTTCAGCATACCTGCAGTCAGGACACTGATTTCTAATGTTTTATCTGTAAGATGTATGCCATCAAAGCACAGTGTGATCTTTCTTTAGTCCATGAATCCTTTGTTAACGGATCGCCAGGAATTCAAAAGCCAGTAGATTGAGTCAATTTCCCTGCTGTTGGACTATGCTATCATACAGTTTTGTTTATTCAATAAACTGTATTTGTTAGTTTTGTCAGATTTTTAACACTATGATAAATATTCAGAGAGTAATGGATTAGAACCTTTTCTAACTGAAACAACACCAATCCTACTGACTTAACTGGTTATAAAGCATAGTGTTATTTGATTAAGTGCATACTTTTAGATATTTTTGCTGCCATTTAGAATAAGAAGATGAAAAGAGAAATTTATTTAGAAAAACATAAGGAATAAGGGCCCCCTGTATTTATTTATTATTTATTAGCCTGGGCAGAGCAGCGGTTAGCATTGTCACCTCACAGCAACATGTTCTCTGGTTCGATTCTCAGCTGGGGTGTCTTCTGTTTCCTCCCACATTTCAAAGACATGCATCTGGTGCATTTCTCCTTGGGCCTCTGCTAAAATTGGGCTCTGTCTCAATTGGACTTTCCTGGTAAACAAATGTTAAATAAATTAATAAAACTTGGGTGATGGGCTACACCAGAAACCATTATCAAACCAGCCACAATGCAATCTGAGTTAAGCTACAGTGAATGTGTAGCCTCCTTTGGCATACAAGGATATAGCACTATGATCTGATGACAGCTTGTCATCGGTTCTGGCACAGAGGGACATAAAGGAGGGGGGGGTAGGACATTTGACTTTCTGTGGTAGAATATTCAGTGGAGACTAGATATCACATGGAGGTGCTGTATACAAGGGAGACACCAGGAATCGATTGTGTGGCACCATAAATTACCACCTATTGAACACCAACTTTAAGTGGCCAGCTACAGCCACCTCCTCTCTCTGTAGCAAGGATGACCAGAAGCATCTTTACTGGCCCACCCCCCTTTCAAAGTACACATCTCTACTCGAACACAGGTCATCTGGGATGCAGTTAGGGATTCATCATATTGTGGTGGGATTTTTTTTAATTATAATAGTTTGTATGTTTACCTTGTTTTCATGAATGTTGTTCTTGTTTTGCAGCAGTGTTGTTTTACTTTAAATTAATTTTATTTGGAGTTTTAAAAGTTCTATGTCTGGGCCATGAATCAAACATCTGTATTACATTAATTTACTCCAAAGGGAGTAACTAATTTCTAATTTGTATTTAAGGTAAAGAGATCCTGACAACATTTATCTGTGAGATCAGTCAAACAAAATGCCTTAGTGACCTTTGACCCTGCCTCCGATGTTGTCTTATGCCCAGTGACTCTAGAGTCATCTTCCCTTATGTAAATCTGATTTTAGAAGTCCATTCCATACTTAACTCAACTCCTGCTAGTAGCGAGAAATGCAAAATCCTATCAGGATGGCCTTGCCTTTGGATGGATTAAATCTCATTTATCTTCCTTTTCAGCAGGTCTGGATGGACAGGATGAGTGGTCAGCGACTTGTGAAGAATATAGGGAACTTCATGGTAGAATATGGATGCTAGTTATGTTACTGCACTGGTCAGTCAGACATGAAAGGGTAATGTGGAACCAGAGAGGGTGAGCCCGAAGGGTCAAGGGTCAGACAGAGCATGGACAAGAAATAATAGACAGACCATGTCAGAGGATTACAGGTAAGTGGAGTGACATAGAGTAAGGAGGAAGAAAAAAGAGGATGCTTCATCCATTAATGAAAGGACAAAGAGAAGGAAGGCAATATGAAAGTTGAGATGGAAAGGTCAGTGCAAGTAATAAGGGGAGAGCACAGGACAAAGGGAAAGTGTTTACATATGTCACGGGAGGAAAGCAGTCACACGAGTTAGTGAGAAGGACTGAAATGGTTGAAGTTGCAGTGGAAATGTTAGTGATAAGAGAGATAGCAATATGGGTCAGGATGCACAGGGGAGGAAATAAGCAGAGAGCATGTCCATGTGGAGAAAATGGAGTGTTTTATTATAGAGTGTCACAAATGCCAACGCATGTGGTAATGCAAAATATAGATTTCAGTGAAACTGGTCTCAGGTTTCAATCATTTATAACATTTGGTTGGGTAACAAAGTGATTACTCAGGTGAAATGGTGGTGGGCACATGTTTTGCATGCAGGCACTGATAAACTGATTATTTGTCACAAAAACATCTGAGGTGGCAACAGCCAGAGCCAAAGCGGTAACAGTGACATACATTAGAATCATTAATATCATAAATGTGTTAATAGATTCTCTTTTGTAACGCACATTCTGTCTTTCCCACATAATATGCATGGCAAGAATAACAGAATGTCAAATACCCCACCCCTGTAGTATTACAATTGATGCTCTCATTTAATTTAAATGCATATTTAATGTGTTAGGTCTAATGGTCTGCCTTTCAAATGTAAATTTACACTGAGGGCAAAACCCACATTTTCTCATCCCAGCATTTGATTTATTACACATTATTATTGCTCCCTTTTTCCAATTTCTCTTTAATATTAAGGCGAATTTTATAAAAAAAAACAAAAAAAACATGGATTACATCTTAATACCTTTCTACATGGTGACCTAGCAACAGACTGGAGAATTACAGACCCAAGAGCCTGGCCAGTCTCATCTGTAAGGCCATGGAATGTATTATTATGGATCTCAAAAATAAAGACATAGGTGACCTCCAAACCCTGGATTCTACCCAATTTAGCTTTGTGAATGGTAGATCCTGCCTATTAAATATGATGGATTTCTTTGAAAATGTGACCAATGCCATTGACAAGGGCAAATCTGAGCCCACATATGTCAACCTGGCAAACACTTTTGACACAATCCCACATTCAGGCATTACTGATAAACTTAGCAAACTGAATGTAAACCCTTTCATTGCTAGATGGGTTGGCAACAGTGTCACAAACCAGACACACACTATCAAATTGGTTGACTCCACATCAACCAGCAGATCTGTTACCAGCGGGGTCCACAGGGGTCAGTGCTGGCACACCTACTGTTTGTTATATACTCCTCAGAGGTTCAGGTCAAAACTAAGGGATTGTAGCTGACCAAGTTTGCAGATGACTGCAAACTAGGTGCAATCATTGCATCCCAAATTATATCAGTATACTCCAGGAGAGTCTCACACAGATCAGTGATGGGTGTATTAGTCACGGTCTCAAACTGAATGCATAGAAATGCGTAGAAATACATCATCATTCCCTCTGGCACAAACAATGTCCCCCATTACTATCAAATCAACAGCAATATACTAAGTACCCATGAAGTGGCAAAGGACCTGGGATCACAAGTTGACTATGAACTTAACATTGACCACCATGTGTCTACTGTAGTAAGGAAAGCTTTCTAAATAGTACACTTGATTAGTAAAGACATTGCCAGGAGAGCAAAAGAAGTTATAAACCCCCCTATACTTGGCACTTATCTGGCCCATAATTGAGTACAATGCCCCATTTGGCATGCACCGTACTAAGCACTTGCAGCACTTAGAGAGACCTCAGAAGTTTGTAACAAAGAATATCAAGGGGCTCCAGCATGTGCCTTAGACAGAGCAACTAAAGTCCCTGTCACTATACTCAGCATTGTAAAGACTTCTTAAGGGAGACTTATGCCTGGCTTACAGAGCAATCTCCGACCCAAACCTAATGAATTTGCTGCATATCCGTAAATCAAATGGAACTAGGGCTACCCATTCCAGGGACATAAATATGGGCTGCGATTTAAATAGGACTTGCTGGACTGAGATTTATCTCCCAGTGACTGCCACATCTTTGGAATAGGATACCAATCCATGTGAAACACAGGACCTCTATGACACTGTTCAAGAGGAACCTGAACCAGTGGATGGGGCACTGTAAATTCTTACCAGGGATAGAGCCCACAACACTGCTGGACACGGGCAGTCATCACTAAATGCAATCTGGGCCTTGACTAGCATTCCTACAGTATTACATTGGGATGAAATGGCTAGACTTAAAATTACCTCCGAGTTAACAGCCTAGTAATCTCCTATGATATTAACTTGTGGACTAGGAATAGTTGGGTATAAGTGAGTTACTTCGATAATTCAAGCCAATCAAGGTGTTTTAGGGCTAATGTTTTTTTTTTTTTTTTTGCTAATATTATAACACTGTTTATGAGGCAAACTTGTTGCATGTCAAAAGAAAAAACATATGCCTACATTTTATTTATTTTACTTATGTTTGCCATAACAAAAAGGAGTGTTCATATTTCCCTATGATAATTTCAGATTCTCAGAAAAAAAAAAAACTGCCACATATAACACTGGGGTACAGTTATTTTGCATGGAAATTATCACCACTGCTGTCCACACTGAACCCACAAACTTGCATTTTTTATCGTCAATCAGTGTTACTGTTGATAATAGCACTGACCTTATAAGAACCAATAAGTGTACTAAACCATTTGTGGAATTTTGTACATCAAAAACCTGACCATTTAACAACTGAGTAGACCTCAGAAAAACTGTAAACAGCAGCACACAGAAAAGGTAAAACTAAATGTCAGATTAATATGTCAAAGGTAAAGGAACGATTAAAGACTTGAAATTACAGGTTTAAGTATTCATGCTGACCACTTTTGAGTAAGGCAGGATGAATCAGGGAATATCTACTTCTAGTGCATTTCGAAGAACATTTCTAGTGTTTTTCAACTGTAATCGGAATAATTTTTTTCTAAAGTTGAATGAAGAAGGATATTTCTGTTAGAGTAGGGACAATGAATGAGAATTGTTTTGGATAATACCATGAAGATATGTTGCCTGACAGAACTAATAACGTTTTCTTCATGTTTCTGGGTGAGGCCTAGTTCTGGATAATTTTCTGGTGTTTTTTTTAATTATATTTCAAATTATTTTTTTTTCCCTCAGATGTAGAGCTTTGGCAGGGCAAGTCTGAACCCTAAAATGCCTCATGAGCAAAGAAAAAAATGTCCACCATAATTAAGATCATGCAAACCTTTCCAATGGACACACCAGTGATAATTTTCCCTCAATAAAATCGTAAGATTAGATATGATCTATGATCATTTTGGCTATAGTACAAATAAACATACCACAGGAAAAAAAACTGTCCTGCATTCAGGCTAATTCATTTGCAGAAACATCAAAGGCTGCAGAAGGGTAAACCTCATGGAGAACAGGTACCAATTCCATGTTATACAGCTAGTCTTGCTTGCTTCTAGAAACAGATGTACCAGTCACATACATAGGCAAATAACACAGTTTGGTAAAGGAGCAGCATCAGACTCCTACACAGAGGTCATTAAGTCAGCTGGAAAGTATGGGTGTGAAGTATGAACTGTATTATGACTAGTGCTATTACTTCATGCAATGTTTACCTTGGCTGTCTTAGCAAGTACTTGTTTAGATGCATATTATTAAGTAGCCTGTTTATATGCATGTTATTAAGTTGTAGATTGTTGACACTCTGCTTTGATACAATACCCCCACCACTGCCCTAGTCATTTTATAATAAGGTTCAGTGTTCCTTAGCATTTGTGCATTTTACATTTTGACATATAGTACTACTGCTGAATTCTGCTGCAGGACATTTCACTTACAGGGGCTATTGCAGTAACTGTACCACAGGCAGGCACCTCAGTCCTTATAGTCTTTATATTGCCTGTTCTATCACTGTTTTAGATATAAGAAGCTGATTATGCCTAACACTTCCATCAGTGTTACAAGTGT
This sequence comes from Protopterus annectens, assembly GCF_019279795.1. Taxonomy (NCBI): domain Eukaryota; kingdom Metazoa; phylum Chordata; order Ceratodontiformes; family Protopteridae; genus Protopterus; species Protopterus annectens. The sequence continues at coordinate 59,269,963 of NC_056746.1, forward strand.
TATGAGCTACTGGGTCTATATTAGAAACCCGAAAGACGAAGACAGCGAATCTGAGTTCATCGACACATAAAGGTCGATGACTGCAAAGAGCGAACACTGTAAACGCTGAACATGACACCGGAAGCAACAGTGCCATACAGGTAAGATAAACCCGACCCACAAAACCTAACTAAAAACACTTTTAAAACGTTTTTGCAGGGAGGCAAGCCCCCGCTGCAGCCCCCACACCCTCACTACTTAAATATACCAACTCCGGGACCGCACTACAGTGCGGAAAAGGATTTACTTCCTCATCCCCACGATCATCCTGCCTGCCATCAGGAACGGCCCTAGGTCAACTAGTGCCCTAGGCAAAAGGGCTCCACGGCACCCCCACCACACTACCTGGTGCCCCCATCCTGGTCTACCTACACCAAATAAATACTGGAAAAGCGCCCCTGCTAGACCAGCTCCCTAGGCAGCCGCCTAGTTGGCCTATGCCTAAGGCCGGCTATGCCTGCCGTGGAAATCCACTCGGCGTTCTCCCTTTCGGCGTTTACGGTGTTCGCTCATTTAGTACATCGACCTTTATGTGTTGATGTACACAGATTCGCTGGCTTCGTCTTTCGGGTTTCTAATATAGACCCGAGCTAATAACTACTGTAACTTATGTTGCAGCTGAGGTGAACCAGCCTTGCTAATAGGAAGCTATTGTATTTTACTCAGGGGTTCATCTATGAACTGATACTGGAAAGCCATCATTTCATTCTGATGAATATCACTGGATTTGTGTCTGCAGCCACTAGTAACAATGCTAACAGGATGCCATCATACCTTTATTTTCCTGTAATGAACATTAAAATGAAGACAGACGTTTTTCTTAATTGTGGCATATATATATATATATATATATATATATATATACATATATATATATATATATATATATATATATATATATATATATACATATGACTTTAAAACACCTACTATTGGTATGAACAGTTGCTAACAGCTCACCTGCAATAATTGTAGAATTATTTGATACCATCCCTCTAAATTGTATATATAACTGCCTCTTATTAATTGTTCTTTTTACTGGACATTTATTATTACAAGCTTGAAATGTAAATGAAGATTGCCTTCAGTGACTTCTTCACTCTGCCTTTTATCCATGGGAAATGATTTTAAATTACAATTATTAGAACATTCAAGTAAGGAGAAAGGGCTAGGACTTTTATCTTAGAAACAGGCTCCGTTTGACTATGAAAAGTAGTCACAGAAATGGCTCCCTCATCAACTTTTCTCCTTTACCCTGTCACTCCTGCAACTAATGGATCAGTATCCATATTGCTCCATAAATGTACTTATTAATTTCAATACTGATTAAGTTCAGGGGGGTTGATATACTTGTCTTTTCCCCTTCATCACCCACAAACTGTAAGAGTACAATAACTTCCTTGTTAAGTTGCACAGATATTTTAAGGCACCCAAGCTTCTAATTGATTGTTGTTACCTTATCAAAGTTTGCAGTGAAAAAGAAGGCACAGTTATTCTCGCTTTATTTCTTTTCCTATCTGTTTTTTTTTTTTTTTTGGAGGGGGGGTGTAGAGTATCCTTCTTGGTAAGCTCATGCTCCACCAGCCATGCTCTGCTTTGCTGTGCAGTGCTTCTCTACCCTACCTCAAATCCCACCCTCCACATATTTTCCTTTATATATCTGTAGCTCTTCCTCATTGTACCTATAAAACTGACCGCATCCCCATGCATTATCAATCTTCAGCAATAATAAATAAGTGCACCTACAAACATACAGTAAAATCTTCCTTCACTTCAGTGTTCAAATTTTTAATAGTTCCTTTCTTCTAAAATATACTCCAGTTCAAATTTTCAAAACTAGCTTTCTTCCAAAATGCTTATTCATTCAAAATCTGCATCCACAATTGCCATCAATTCTCCAAACACTGGTTAAAGTAGAGCACAAATAATGTTACTGTTGACGATTCTAAATGGCATACAAATTCAGAGCACTAAACTCTTCAATTGGGACAACTAATACTAATGTTGCCTATTATATTACATTATACAAACTTTGCAAAACCCATAGCAAGCCTTCATCCATCTCATTCAGCACTTGTAGCAAAATATATGGTGCCTGCTACATTACCTTTCTGGCAGAAATATATGTAATTCTTTTTTAAAAAGTATCTTATCTACAGACTATTAAACTGTCAACAATAAAAGCACAACTAATGATTTGTCCTAAAATTTCTAAATTACCTACAGTACCGATATTAATGACTATATTCCATTTAGATTATATAACTCTAAGTGCAGTTCCCATCCGACTACTTGTCATGACTCTTATATAGTTAAACCCTAATCCTCACACCACTACCACTCAGACTTTTTACAACTAACAGTCTTATCAGTAATCTTTTTAAACACATGCAGGATAAAAAATGCATAGTCTGTATTTGAACCTTGGTCTGTCCACCATCATACCCAAATTAATGCAGTCACTGATGTTTAGTTTCAGGATGAATAATTAATCTTATCCATATTTCAGTACAAATGCACCTTTTTACAGAAAAAAACAACAAACAAAAAACAAAACAAAACAAACAAAAATGCATCTGTAAATAAGTAAGGGAGTAGTATAGAATTCCTAATGGATAGCCGAGCAACTTTTATTGTATAAGACTAATGTTGTCTCTGATAAACATCCAAACTAGTTGTTACTACAATGAGTTCTTGGATCTGATACAGAAATATGTATTGTCTTTATTCATGCTTTTTTTTCTAATTTTGGTTAACTCTGTGTTACAGGTGTACTTTGTATCTTAAACACTTAGTAAATAGAATTGTTAAAACAAGTTTTAATATACTAGTTAATGGTGTTTATATTATTTTCTTCATTATGATATTTTGGTTTAATTTTGACTTAAATAAAGTTTGATCTGCTGTAAAGAAAAAAATATAAATATATATATATATCTTTCATCATTGGCTGATATCATTTAAGGTACTTTTGAACAACGTAGGTTGTCTCTTATTTATGTAGCAGAGCACAAGCTTATATATATATATATATATATATATATATATATATATATATATATATATGTATATATATATATATATATATATATATATATATAGTTAAGCAAGGCCATAACTGAAAACCTCACTCATAAACAGTTTAACATCCATTTTCAACACCACCGCATGCACATATTACACACACACACACACACACACACACACACACACACACACACACACACACGAACACACTTCAAATACTCCCTAACAGCCTTACTGAGCATTGCAGTTGAGACAGAGTACAGAGTGTTAGCTGGCTCTAAATTCAAGATTATTTAATGCCTTTCCATCTAAACTTTTAGGATAGATTCTTGGTCCTCCCTGAAGTCCATGGTCTACTGACCATGAATGCAGGCATAAATGAATTTTTCAATGCTTTCTGTGACTTTCTTACTTATATTAACATATATATTTTCAAAAACAAACATTCACACAAGTCTGTCAAGTTTCTCTCCAGACATAAAATCATAAAAATCAATTAAAAATTATTTCAGTGCTCATGAAGTACAAGGAAAATAACTAATGCCAAAACCAGAGGAATATTATGTAGTAAGATGGAATGAAGCCGAAGCTACTGCCATGTCATTACTCTGGTGCTTGGAAATGTCTGCATTCCAACAGGCAGAAAAGCTCATCCCATGGAATTTTGTAAGAAAATGTATTGTAGTTTAGCAGTAATTAACTACAGAATCATAATTTAGATGTTGAACTGAATTCTTCAACTTGCAATAATTTGCAAACAAAAAGAATCTGAATCAAATACATTTTCTAATTGTTTATTTAAACAAGGATACATTTTCCCCAATTTAAGCATAGGACTGATGTCTTAAAACACTATCAAAATGTAATGCTGCAACAAATATTAAATGGATAGATGTGAGTGACCAAATACACAAAGTACATGTGCGCACACACACACACACACACACACACACACACACACACACACACACACACACACACACACACACACACACAAACACACACACACACATACACACACACACACACACACACACACACACACACACGCGCACACACACATACACAATATTTACTTATTGTACACATTACATGAATATACACATATGCACACACACACACACACACACACACACACACACACACACACACACACACACACACACACACACACATACACACCGGCACATAGACACACATGCACACACAGACACACATACACACGCACACACACACAAACACACACTCTCACACAGATACACACACAATATTTACTTAACGTACCCATTACATGAATATACACACATATGCACGCACACACACACACACACACACACACACACACACACACACACACACGCACACAAAGTGGTTGCTTAATGTATGCATGCATACACACTCACACACAGCACATACATAAACATATACACAGAGTATTTACTTAATACGCACATGAGATGCACAAACAGATTATTTGCTTAATGCATGCATTACATGCACACACACACACACACACACACACACACACACACACACACACACACACACACACACACACACACTCACAAACACAGACTATTTACTTAATGTACACATCACATGCATGTACACACACACACACACACACACACACACACACACACACACACACACAGCAGAGTATTTGCTTAATGTACATATTACATGCCCACACACACACACACACACACACACACACACACACACACACACACACACACACACACACACACACTGTGCATTTGCTTAATGTATATATTACATTTTAAACATAGGAATCAGTTTAACCATAATCTTACATGAGGGTTTTGATGCTGTGGTTAAATAATATCATGTCAGCATACTTGTTTGTACATGTGCATGTGTGGATACATATGAGAAATGCATAATGAAGCTTTTACAGTGATTATGTTAGAGAAAAATTATTGTTCTTCAATTTCATTGTGGAGCCAGATGAAAAAAATAATGCACAGCATTGCCATGGTATGCAATCTTATGGTCAATAAATATGGTCATTATATGCGGTTATTGAAGTGATTTCCCTTTAAATAATACCATACTACTGGCTAATTGTAGTGCACAGTGAGCATAAATTGTTACTGCTGTGTAAATTAATGGCTGTGTTTCACTGCCCAGCAGAGTTTTTGAACAGGGACTATATAATCCATAATCTCTTTTTTTTTTTAATCTTCCCAGAAAACATGTTATATTGTTATATAAATTTTAGCTGAGCCACTACAATTCAGTGGCAGCTACTCTGATATACCTCTCACCGTGTTTAGTACTGCTTTACTGCTGTGACCTAAAAATAATAATCAAGTGTCTCCAGGAAACTTATTCATAGAAAGCTGACAGAGCATTTCTTTATATTACTCTCTGGTAATACAAATTTAGCATGCATATCTTATTTTTATGTTACATCTTTTCGTACTGAACAGAACAACTTGCTGGGTCAAAAAATGTAATTCAAAATATGTCTTAAGAAGATGAGATAAGGCAAAGTAGCAAACTGAAGCACTGCAAAATAATTGTGTATACAAAATGAAGTAAATACATTTTTTTTCAGAAAGGCAAAGAGGAAGAGAAGAAAGCAAAACAAATCAGTAGGAACAGCAAGAAACAAATCAAGACATTTTTATATTAGCAGCAAAAGCGATTAATTGGGAAACTGTTGTTGAGTGCAAGAATACATTTCATGCCTGATTACTGATAAAGTGATATAAAAGATTATAACTGTATAGCAGATCATAACACATTCCTGATGTGTTTGAGAAGTAAACTTGCCGAAATCCATTGTTATGACATTTAACCTGAGCATAATCTTTTGAACTACAGACGTAAGGCCATCATAAGTTGACTGACTGGCCTGAATGGATTTGTTTGTGAGTTTTAGTTGCCATATTTCTGGGATTAATTACACACTCCATGGATGAATTTACACTTCCATGTTCAGTCATCAATGTAGGTTGTAAAGAATGCTACCATGCAACTTTGCTTGATGTGGAGTGGGATACTGCCCACAGTTGGAGGAAGATATGAAGAAATCTCTATTTCACAACAGGTTCTGTTTACACAGTAATCTAGACGAATGCTCTATGAGTATTTATTAGTGGTATTTTTGGTTGTTTTGGAGATGTAAGAGGTTAAATGGGTATGGTCTCTCAAAGCACCATAGGCCAAGAAAAGGCCACTATACAAGGACCTGTAAGAGGCAAAGAAAATCAACAAGGATATTAGTTCATCTGTCTCTCACTCTTAAAGAGCTCATACTTGAGATTTTTCAAGTTAGGCAGTCTTGTGTTCTTTGTAGCTAGGTGAATTATATGAATAAATACATGAGAAATAGTGCCATTTGTTTTATTTTATTCTATTATATTCTAATCTGTTTTTATTATATATCATTATTATAGTACCGAGTAGCGATGAGAAGATGGGAATTATAACTTTTCTGAATCTGGAGATTTAGCCTTAAAAAATTAGTTGGACCAGGTTGTATGATCGTCAAACAATAGCTGATACATGGAAGAGAAATTTGTTGCTCAGGAATGTGCATATACAGCTAACAGTTATATCAGCTTTTTGGAAGTACCCCTCATTTTGTAGCTGTAGGGGTGTTTTTATTTCCTACCATGGACTAAACACCAGTTTTTTCAGCACTGAGATTGACCCTATTGTTATAACACCATAAGAAGTGCAGTTCAGACCTTATAGAAGAATTAACTAGAGAGCTGATGAAAGCCCAAGGCTTGTGGTCATTAGTAAACATTTTTCAGTGATAGATCCTTCATTTCAGCTTGGACATCAAAGAAGGCCATGCTCAAGTGGAGCCAGTGCAGTGACCAGAAGAACAAGTCATTTAAATGAAAGATTGTTCTGTACTCTCTGTGTGTCCTGTCAATGAAATAGTTTGTTAGCCAACAGGCTGCAAAAGGCTAATGTCCATATCATTTTCCATGACGTATGTTTTAATACTTATTTTATTCTGTTTGTTAACTGGGATGGTACAGAACTCTTAATAGCCACCACTCAGGGCCTAAGGGCCTAATGCAGACAGAACATGATTACATTCAATTATATACATTAGACATATGGTACAATTAGAATAGTGTACTGTATGCCCAATTATATACATTAGACATACAGTATAATTAGAACAGTGTACTGTATGTGCAATTATATACATTCGACATACGGTACAATTAGAATAGCATACTGTATGTGCGATTATATACATTAAACATACAGTACAATTAGAACAGTGTATTGGATATGCAATTATATATATTAGACATACAGTACGATTAGAATAGTGTACTGTAAGATGCAGAGAGGTCTATACAGTACAGGTCAGAATGGATTAAAGCATCTACATAAATTACTTTTATTTCATATATCAAACATCAAGCACTCTTATGAGAGCACGTAAAAACAGTGATCATTTTGAATGAATCTAAAATGATTGCAATGAAAACTATAACATATATATATATATTTATGATTCCACTTTAAATCATTGAATGTTCAGAACATTGACGTTCTGATCATCAAGACCAGAACATCGATGTTTATAACATTGAAGGTTTAAAGTGGAAGTGCCAGGTAAGTGAAATTGTAGAATTTTGGGTGTGTATGCAGGGCAGCAAGGAGCCCTGCATGTTGTGTGTGTGTGTGTGTGTGCCATCTGAGTGTTGGCATTGCAGGTAGGGTATGGGAAATCTCCCGTTTAGCGCTACCGCATATAGCGGTAAATGGGAGATTTCCCTTACCCCACTGTAGTGCAATCTCGGAGCTGGAATATTAAAGTAGGGGTGTGTGGGGGCGCAGCCCCCCACATGGAGGGTTCAGGGGGGCAAAGCCCCCCTGCATAACATAGTTTTTGTAAGTTGTTTGGTGTTTGTGTGGTTCATTTTGAACCTTCGATGTTCTGAACATTGATGTTCTGGTCTCGATGATCAGAACGTCGATGTTCTGAACATTCGATTATTTAAAGTGAATCCATATATATATATATATATATATATGTGTGTGTGTGTGTGTGTGTGTGTGTATGTAGTGTTACATGTAAAGTGCACATAATATCTGGTACTAGAAATGTAGTCAGAACGTTGATGATTGGTGGTAAACCATGAGTCACATGATGAGTTTTTTACCCCTAAAGTAACAGATGATGTCTGTGTAATATATCAAACCACAATTATTATTCTTACCATGTTGCCAGGATTTATGATTCATGTCTTATGTTTCCTGGATTCCTTCTTCTTCAACATTTGTAATTTCTTTAAAGTGAACTTTATTTTCTTTTGTAAGTAAATAGCATTTGTACCACTTCCCGATCTGTCACTCTATTTGTATGAGAAAGATGGCTGCCTTTAATCAACTACTATGTGATACTTTGTGCTTTGTATGATCAAAGGGTTGCAGCAATGTTTCCTGTAAAATATACATTATTAGGCTCACATCTTCCTAGCTATCAACATAATTATGACATTTGCAATTCTTAGTATAGTCCATTCTCAGTAAACATTAGGAGATTGGGTTTGCAAGTATACAGCCCAGGAGATAATTAATGAATCTAGCCCCATCTCTAAGTTATCCCAGAGCAGTGTCTGGTTAAGTGACTGGTTTGTGGTCACACAATAGGCAAGTGAAGGCTAAGGGAATTAAACCCTGTTCCACTGGAAGTAGCTTGATAACAGTTCAAAGTCTTAAGCCTCTGTGTCAAACCCCAGATTCATGTTTCTTACATGGCTGGCGAGTTTAAATTTAGGGATATGCATCATAAAATAAATGTATTTCCTTCAAAATGTTTCAGAAATAATAGTATTCAAGAAAATATGTAACAGGTTCAGATCCCCCTATTCAACAACACGTTGTATTTGCTCTTACAGGAAATAAAATAGAAAGTGGTTCGAGCATGAAATCAGATTAAATTTATGAAAATGTTTTCAGGCTTTCATGTCTTAATCAATATCTTTCCTTGCAATTCATTAACAAAACCAGAGAAGAACAAATCCATTTGCAGAGGAACATCTGAGCTCATTGATTAATTAACCATTGTTATCAGTGTTTACAATCATAAATAAGTTTAAAGTTCATTCAATGTTTAATCTGATATATAGTTCCATTTGGTTCCTGAACACAATAAATTATTCTTTCTGCTTCCTCTTGTGTGGATAATAGCCTATATTAATAATATACAGATGGTCTCGCACACATTGTGCACAACATAAAGCTTAACATGTGTAATGGATAGCACTATCTGCATAATATATAGACATATACAGAATGGACTACAACATGAAAGATTTAGTCATATAAATGGATTTATGATATCCATATTCAATGCAGGTTAGGAAAGGTAATTCAAGTGTCACAGGTAATGTTTGCAAACAAATACGGTATATCATCTTGACATGCGTCTTGTTTTTTCATAATGATTCTGTGAAACATTTAATGCATTACCTGACTGCATTGAGCATAGCTATAATATATTTAATTTTCAGGTTATACTACAAGTTTAAAGGCAGTGAGAGAGATGAGAAGAAGAATGATTTATTGTAAGTAAATGGAAAACCTTGCTCTCTTCTGGAAAGCTTGCCATACCAAACAATTCAATAAAGACTCTCCACAAATTGTGCAAGCAGTAAGTGAAAGAAGTTGAGTTATTTCTGCTATAAGCTCTCTAAACTCCATCACTGTCTCTAATCAGATAATGAAATAGAATAGCTATGCAAGTTGTTAGACTGAGAGATAAACAGGGAAGTAAAAAAATAAGTAGACTGACAAACACAAAAGATATGTTATATAAGTGGAGGCAGAGACGTAAACAGATTTATAGGCAGGATAACAGATACTTAGATTATAGACTGCAGGAAGATTTACTGTTAGGTACACATATGTATAGAGATATAAAGGGAGACAGACAGATAGACACATGCATGTACACAGTTAAAGATAGATACATAGAAAGAAAAATTATAATTCAGGTATAAAATACAGTGGCCAGATAATACAGGGATATTTACCCAGTTTTGTAGCTTATGGCCCATAAAACCTCTATACCCATATCAGAAATGTCCGAAACCTAAAGCACATTTTACTGGAAGATAAGACTTAAAACACTCTGATTTCCCTTGCACCTTATACTGCAACACCAAATGTACACATCTGGATAAAATTCTGAGATTTTTTTTTTAAATATTTTTGTATGCCATATAGGTATAATACTGCAAAATGCAACATTTTAATTGGATAAAAATGTATATGCACTAATGCTCTGTTGTTTCTGAAACAGAAACTAAAGGGTACATCATTAAAGACATCTCATCTGAGTTAAATTACTTAAAGGAATTATTCATATCATATACCTATAAAACAACAGGACCACACTACTTTAATGGGTTCCTATAGACAACTGTTTCTTTTTGTTTGTTTTTTTTTATCCGCAGACTTCCTCAGGTTAACTATTATCATTTCAGCTTTAGTGCAATCTCTGAATGAAATGGACCACTACTAATTGACAGAGGCAGCTCCTAAATGATTTATTCCATGCATGGTTACCCTCAAATTATTTATGATATAATCCCTATTATTCTTATTAGGGGTAATATATAATGCTCAACCATGGGATGGGTAAGGCCAATTTATAACCAAAGATTATTTTGCACACAAAAATGGAAATTGGCTAGGCTTAAAATGACCCTCAATGGTAGCTAGCCTAGTAATCACCTAAGAACCTATGCATCTATGAAATAATTCTGCTTGTTGTTTTTGCAACAGTTATAACCTATGGTATGTACTTTTGCAGCAGATTTTAATGATGTATAGAAAGGTAAAGCAAACACTTGTTTTAATAAGTTCCAATAAATGAAAGACAGAGTGGACAACAAATCTTAAAGAAACTCAGGAAGCATCCCAGTTGACATTCTGCTAATAAATGGATAGTGGTCATCCATATGTTTATTTTTTTTACTGATACCTTTTCAGTGGAGATTTAGAGTAATAAGAATGCTTAAAATGAAGAACAACAACTGGGTTCACATACCCCAGAGAGGAAAAGAAAACAGTTATATATGGGGACTGTAATAATTAAGATACTATAAAACTGAGTGGGATAAGTCCTAGAAGTAAGATGAATGGTGCGATACATTCTCTGAATAGCAGGTGGGTTACACACAGAAACGTGATAGCACTGTTCAGGAAAAGAAGAAGATACTGTAAAATGTCTAAAAATAATTTTTCACCCTTTTGACATTTGGGCATTTTTTTATCCTTCAGACACTTCAACTTTCAGGAAGATGGCACTTCATAGTTGAACCTCCATAGTAGATCTTCTCTTTAATGCTGGGAGAAAAATAAAAATAAATTAGAAGAAGCTGAGAACAGAGATAGAAGGGAATATAGTGGAACAGGCAAACAGCTTCAATTATCTGGGAGGGGTGGTTTAGGAGAAGGGGCATCTTAATGAAGAGGTCAAAGCTAGCATCAGAGGGGCTGCAGTCAACTGGCATAGAGTGTCTGGTATAGTCTATGACAGAAAAATGCCAAAGAAGCTGGAAAGTCAGGTGTACAAGACAGTGGTGTGACCAGTGCTACTGTATGGTACAGAAACCTGGGCAATAAAGGCAGAACAGTTGAAGAAACTAGAGGTGATGGAAATGAAGTGCCTGAGAAAGGTGGTAGGATGCACACTGTGAGACAGAAGAAGAAATGAGGACATAAGAGCAGAAGCAAAAGTAGCTCCAATTGCAGAAAAGATCAAAGAGAACAGATTACGGTGGCACAGACATGCGCAGAAAAGCAAATGACAATATGCTGGAGGAAGCTTTGGGACAGACAGGAAGTAAAAAAGAGGAAAAGAGGACATCCATCAAAGAGGTGGATGGATTGTGTGAAAGGAGATCTGCGACAGTCAGGCATGAGTGTTGAAGAAGGCAGGAGTGTGGCACTGAATCGAGAGAGTTGGCGACAGTTAACACGATACCCCAACCCCATGTAGAAAAAATTGCAAAAAGGTGGCTGATGATGATGATGAAAAATTAAAATGCATATGCTATTTCTTCTGAAAAGCATAAAAAGAGTTAGTGTTGAAACTGAAGGGGGATTTTATCCTATCAGACTGCAACAATTTGAATGCAGCAACATTTAACAGCAGGAACATTCTTAATGCATTTCAAAGAACAGGTGTCTGACAGCTGGCACTGAAAGCCTATTCAGAAAAGAGCAGCAATGTACCTGCATTCTCAAAAAGAGACATGGAAAGGTACTCTGCCTGGAAGTTAAGCACAAGCTTTTGGGAATGAGTGAGTACCACAGTGTTTATTTCCAAATGTAAGGGAAAGTCTGTGCCGTAAAGCAATGAGAGGTTTATGGCCTACCAGTGAACCCTATCAAAACAAGACAGTGCTTCAGAAACGTGTGTAACCAAGCAGGTGATCACAGGGACCATAAGGGGCCTAGCCATCTACTTCTTTAAGTAGACAGACTTAAAAGTTCTTGCCGTCCTTTATGAGTATTTAGAAAAGTAGCAAACAGGAAGGAAATGTAGCTAAATAATGAAAATCTTTTAACAGTCTTTGCTGACATTAAAAACAAAACTTGGTGAAACTATTTTTTAAGATAATATTGTGGTTTTAGTGAGATAGATCTAATGATGAATGCAGGACATACATTTATAAAGAATAGGAAAACAAAAGAGGAAGAAGAATGACAAATGACCACTAAACAGAAAATAACAAGTAGGCTAGTGAGAACGTTAGAGCTTCCAGAAGAGTGAGAAGCAATAAGTTGCATCAGTGAAGGAAAGAAATCTTTTATATATGAATAGATGAGCAAAGAAAGACAAAGGGCTGGTAGTGACCCAAAAGATATGGATGCAAGTTCATAGAAAAAGATGACGAAATTGCAGAGCTGCTATTCACACACACACACACACACACACACACACACACACACACACACACACACACACACACACACACACACACACACACACACACACACACACTGTATATAGTTGCATGTGTGTGTGTGTGCATTTACACATTTACTGCATATACATATAAAATATATGTCTGTGTGTGTGTGTGTGTGCGCACGCGCATGCGCGTACATCAAAATATCTAACAGCCAAATTACTGAAACTCAGAATATCTAAAACCTATTTTATGTAGAGGTTTTGCACCCCCAGTGTAGGGTCTGTACAAACGACACTCCTTGAAACTTATATATACCAACTTTGGCCACAACACTGAAAAATAGAAAACTCTTTCTTTGGTGTGCTGCTCACAAGGCAAAATATGCATGAAATGAAATGTATCAAATCTGCACATTTAGACTCTGGTAACTTCAATTTCTTTTGTGCATCTGTAAAATTTTATTTTTAGAAACTGATGAGGCTGCAAAAGTGTGGCTCAGTGTTATTAACAGAACAGAAATCAAAACTTGGGGCCATATATAAGTTTAATGAAGAGTTACAATTTAGACTGCTGCTGAACTGAGAGTTCAAAAGCATTCATTTGTTAAGGTTTCTTTTAGAGTTATTCAGTATGTGATATAGCTTTGCAATAAAATATTAATTACAATATTCCTGTGATGTGGTTTACTTGGACTTACAGAGATTACTTAGGAGTGCAGAAAATATCATTTTCTGTTGACACTGGAATTTATAGCTGAAAAAAAATAATCCCTGGTTTGGCCCCTATTTCTGTAACGGACACAGGAAGCCTGTAAATGTTTTATCTCCCAGGCCCTTGCTTGTAAATATTTCACCTCCCAAGTCCCTGCTTACACTTAACAAGGATACCTGAACTGGTCAGACATTTGGGATACATGGGTAGGCTTAAAAGGCTCTAGTGCTCATTACACATTTATGAGCTTATGAACCTGTTAAAACATGCATTCTTGTTTTTAGTGGGTTCACTCTTTAGTTTAATGTCCCTCTTTAGACTTCTTAGAAGTCAACCGGATTCCTTAATTTTTAAACCTAATTTATAAGCCTAGATAATCTTTCCACTGTATACAAATCACAAAAAGGTATGAAAAGACAAACTGACGGATTTAGTAGTTATTACTATTACTTTATTTTTTTTGTTTTGGATAACCGTCCTCTGATTTATTTTTAGCAGGTGGTTTTAATCTTAGCATGGTATATTCTGTTTAATTTATGAACAGAAACAAAAGTCAGAAAAGGTAAAGCTAAAGGTCTTTAATCACTTACAAGGTATCAGTGGCTCTGTTTTATTACTGACATGTTGGATAGTGGAAGACATTGCATAGCAATTGATGGAGACTGCAACCTACAGAAATGAACTGATTGAAGAATACCTAGATGATGACAAAGTGATGCACTGTAGCTTACAATGACTGTTGCAGGAGATACAAGTACAGAATGATTTGTCTACACTGATTACTATCAATTCATATTGCATCAGTTCCAGTTAAATTAAATGAGGTTTGGGACAAGTAAATTTGTTCAAGGACAACTTCAGTGTTTGAGGGTTACGAATGAATGATAAAAAGGAAGGTTAGGATTTGGGGAGGGGCGGTGGATGTTAGGGATGGTATGGAAGGGGATGGAGGTTAGCTAGTATGGTGCAGAAAGAAGGGTAAATTAGGAGGGAGGGGGTTGGAGAGGAAGCATGGTAGGTGAGAGGAGGGGCTTAAGTGTTTTTGTTTTTGAGTGTAGCTAGGTAAGGCATCAGATTTAGGCATAAATGTGCTAACTGCCTTCAGTCCCTCTTTTTGAGGACTATGAGGATTGGGTTATTACTTCTGTGAGTTGGGTGCTTAGGAGGAGAAGAGGGCCAGGCTTATACCTCTTCTTTTCCCCCTCTGATATTGGGTCTTTGTTTTAAGGAGTTTGGGGGATGAAAGTGAACGATGGGATGCTGCTTTGATAAATAAAAGTAAGCAAACAGTGGTGATGACACTGTTTAGTTGGACAGGATGAGTGGGTATACGGTGCCTTGGTCAATGGTTATATGGATGTTCATTCATTAAAGTTCTGTTTACAAAAGTTTAATAAAGGTCATCAAATCTCATTTGGTTTGGTGTGTTTTATTAAAGAGGACTGGGACAAATGAGGTTTGGAAAGAAACCAATTTGCCCAGCGACATCTTCAGGTGTGAGTTAGATAGGATTAGTAATGGAAGTTAAAATAGTAGTCGAAGAAAGTTCATTAGTGTGGTGGGGATGGAAGGGTTAAATTGGGAAAGTAGTTTGTTTGGGAGTAAATAAGGTAAGTGTAAGGAGGGGCTTAACTGCTTTTTGTGAGTGTAACTGAGTATAGAATCAGACTTTGGTTTGAAATTGCTATTACAAGTTCTACATCCAAGATGACCCATAGGTAATTGAATGTTTTGTTTTTACTTCCCTTCTTTGCAAGTCTTAAATAGAATGCATTGCTAGATAATCAGAATAAAGGGGTGCTATGGTCTTAAATCATTAGTCTGGATATTGACTTGTTTTGTCTTTCAGGATGATTAAGGAGTTTGATAGGTTTACTTAATACTCACAACTAGTAATCCAAAGGCGAAACACCAAACGGTACAAAACCACAATTCCACATAGAACTGGCTCCAATAAAGGGTGTCCCTTCCAAAAATCCTCTCTTTAGAGGAATGGTACGTAAAGACACTTCACCCCAGGCCTTGATGAATGTACAAAAATGAAGTTTATTAACTCACATAGGCATAAATAAAAAAAATAAAAACTGTTAAATAAAAAACGTGACAGAATTTAGCGCTTTCATCTCCCATTTCGGGAAACTTCATCAGAATCGATTTATTTTTTATTTATGCCTGTGTGAGTTAATAAACTTTGTTTTTGTACATTCATCAAGGCCTGGGGTGAAGTGTCTTTACGTTCCATTCCTCTGAAGAGGGGATTTTTGGAAGGGACAGCCTTTATTGGAGCCAGTTCTGTGTGGAATTGAGGTTTAATTAATACATAGACAAAACCAACTTAAACTCGAACTATGAACACAAAAGCAAAGGTGGAAAGGTAAAACCACACAAGCAATTTATTGTGAGCGCTTTCGTACAAATATTCTTATGTACTTCTTCAATGTTACCCAGCTAACCATGCTTTAAAAAGACTAAATAATTGAACCAATTAAGATAATAAATTGATCATTAACTAGATCAAACATAAATTCAACACTGTTAAAAAAAATTCTCAAATTACTAAAAAATACATAAACATTCAAATAAAATGAAAATGAGAACGACTAATCTTATAAATTCACTTCATACTACTCTTAAGACCCCATAGTGATTTATAAATGTTATTACATCTCTATGTATATCCAAGAGCATATTTGCCAATAAATATTTTTACAAAAAATTTATTAAAATAAATATTATATTGAACATGTTTTACCTCTCCAATGTTTTTAGTTTTAACAGGAATTTGATGGAACATGCTTCATTTAATCCAGGATAGATATGTGCATTAGTCTGCAATTGCCACATTAATTCACATTCTTCAAGCTTAAGTTGCCATGGACCACCTCGGAGATTTTTACAAACATAATCAACTACAGTGAATTGAAAGCTATGTGCCTGAAACTCAGCTATGTGCCTAGCCAGGTCATTTGTACTGATGTTCCTGGCAATATTATAAAGATGTTCATATATACGTTGTTTAAATGGATGCTCAGTTTTACCTAAATAAAAAGCTGAGCAATGTCTGCAAGAAGCCAAATAGACTATGCCTTGGCTGTCACAAGTAAATCGACCCTTGATGAAATATTTGGTCCCTCGAATAAATACAAATGTCGCCGTCTGGACATACTTGCAATAATTACAATGTCCACATTTGAACATTCCCTGGGCATGTCTATACTTGACACTAGGGGCTTCAAATACCATTTTTAAATTAGGACCACGTTTAAAAGTTAACAGGGGCCTCATCCCTACCAGGTTCATGGTCATATGATCCTCTAAGATGAGATCCCAATTATTAACCAGGATGTCCCTAAATTCAGATGCCTTGGTTGAATATTGGGTCAAAAAGCTGGTAATATAACTTTGCCCTCCTTTCTCTTGTATATTTTGGTCATTAAGTGGTGAATCTGGTAACCTCAAGATTTCCCTGTCCGAAATGTGACCTCTTGACATGATAAGTTTAAAATACCCTACCTCTCTCTTTAATTTGACCTCACTAGTAAGGTGGTCAATAAGAGAAACTGGGTAACCACGATTAATAAACAAAGTTTTTAAATTTTGACATTAACCCAAAAAGTCATCATCTCAAGAAGTCATTCTAGAAGCTCTGACTAACTGACCTTTAACCACCACTCTCTTTTGGTGGTATGGATGATTATTTTGAAAATGTAGGAAAGAATTGCAATATATAGGTTTCCTGTGAATGTGTGTTGCAAACCTATTAAACGTTACATCCTTGCAGAGATTAATATCTAGAAAGGTAATGTTCTGACAATTGAATTGGAAAGTAAATTCCAAAAAGTTCGTAAAGGATGTCATAATCTGAACTAAATGCATCCCTTGCATCACCTTTAAGGATGAAAAACATATCATCCTGGTACCTAGTGTACCAAGCAACTTTTTCTTTAAAGATTGAATTTTGGAATAAAAATGTCCTCTCCCAAAAGGCCATGACAGCATTGGCAAAACTGCCACCACACTGGGAGCCCATGGCTACCCCTGATTTTTGGAGAAAATACTCTCCTTTGAACATAAAGAAGTTGTTGGTTAAAACAATTTCTAGTAATGCAATGATGAGGTCTACTTCTTTACCTCCTACTTGTTTAAGCAGAAGAAATTCCCTCACCCACTCTAAACCAATGTCTTGAGGAATGACTTTATATAAATCTTTAATATCTACAGTCAAAAAGTTGTATGATGGATCAAATGACAATTTGTTCAAGTTTTCTAAGAAATGCCAGTAGTCATGGCAAATTTGTAATTCTGACTGTAAAGGCAGATTCAACTTAGAATCTAACCACTTGGCACAAGCATATGTGATGGACTTACGTCCATCGATTATAGGCCTTAGGGGAGGGTCACCTAAATTTTTGTGCAGTTTAGGTGTACCAAAGATAACTGGTATTAAGGGTGCTGACATGCTTAGGTACTGATAAGTATCAGTAGAAATAGAGGCTTCTATGAACAAGTTGCTTAAAAAATATTCTAATGCGTTGATATGCTTGATTCAGTTGATTTAGGGAAACCTTTTCATAGTTAGCACTAATCAACATGCTATGCATTCTTCTACTATATTCAGCCTCGTCCATGAAAATGATGCCCCCACCTTTATCAGGCTGCATTACTCGAACATTATGTGCTTTAACATAAGCAATAAAATCTCTTTCTGCCTTTGAAATATTATAACTTTGACTTGAATAGTTATAGTTATTAAAAAGAGCTCTAAAATGCATTTCAGTCATTTTCTCGAATAAGGCTAATAGATAGTCCCCTGTAATGGGGGATTGAATACACTAGATACTCGTTCATTTGTTACTAAACTGGTGTTGTTACCAAACATGACATTTAAATTCAGCTTGCGCACAAACAACTTTAAGTCGCAAATGGTTTTAGCTAGGTTAGACTTAAAAAGCTCAGCACAAAATTGAATCCTTTACCTAAAAACTCAACCATACATTGTGGGATACTAATGGAGCTAAAGTTGTAAATATTAAAGTCACCTTGGTTGCTTTTATAGATGGTTAAATTGTCCAACTGATTTACATAGGCTATCTCCTGCAACGGTTGTTTCTTTTCCTCTGTTGTTTGGGATTGCGGTTGCTGTATTGCATCCTGTTGGTAGTTCCGTTGCCATCCTGGTGAAAATCCTGTCCATTAGCATTGTGAGCATTTGATCCATTAGATTCCCCACCATATTGGCATTGTTGGTTATTTTTAATCCGCTCACTACGCCGGACTGCTGAATTATCCTGATTATTAGTGACGTAACTAATGTTAGTACTGTCATCAAGATGAGCCGGTGTCGGTTGTCATTTGCCAAGGTAACGGAAGAATTGTGAGCAGCTTTATTAAAAATAGAAGGAGGATCTGGATAAGCCATATTCTGATCGTATTCGACTTTGTCCCTATTTAATTTATGAGTTTTTGTATCCATAATTTTGACCATAAGTGAATTTATGCTTGAAAAGATTCTCTTAAAGTCATACTCGTATCTATTAAATTCAGGTCAGTCTTAATGTCATTATCAAGTTTTTCTAATTGTCCCTTCAGTTCACTCATTTGTGTATCATAGTTACTAATAAGTATTTCAAGATATTCAAGGCCTTGTTTGTTAAACATATCCACCAACTGTAAGTGGAATTCAGAGTTCTTGGTGAGACTGGAAGGATATTTCCATTGTCTTAAGCCTTTCAGTACCAGTTAGTGTTTGATACACTCAAATGCCCTGGCTAGGCACATAGCTGAGTTTCAGTTTGCATTTATAAATCACTATGAGGTCTTAAGAGTAGTATGAAGCGAATTTATAAGATTAGTCGTTCTCATTTTCATTTTATTTGAATGTTTATGTATTTTTTAGTAATTTGAGAATTTTTTTTTAACGATGTTGAATTTATGTTTGATCTAGTTAACGATCAATTTATTATCTTAATTCGTTCAATTATTTAGTCTTTTTAAAGCATGGTTAGCTGGGTAACATTGTCTGAAGAAGCGCCTTTTACTTAATACATATTATGTGCTTAAATACCTAATCTTTTTGCATTTACAACTTTTACAGTATGTTTTAATGTAGAAATGAATGCACAGTTTTATGCATGCCAGCATCTTCTGTAATGTTTGAGTGTTACAGTGTTTTTAAGATACTGCAGTAAAGTTATACAAAGCTGTCCTGTTTTAACTATTGCCATTCTGTATGGGTATTAATACACTGAAAGAGAATGTAGAATAATTTGTAATAAACAGTGTATTTCTCTAATAAATGCATCCATATAAAAAAATCATTGATGGGGTGGTTTTGGTTGCTGTTTCAATGGGTATTGGGGGGGCTGGTTGTGGAGTTTATCCTTCTTTAGTTTTGATTGAGCAGTTGTGAGGTTGCCACATGGTCGGGCCCTGTTGTACTGTTTCATGGCTGAGTTTTTTGTTGTTGGCTTGGTTTGGTCTGAGACAAGAGGTAAGGAAGGGGAGAAAGTATAGAACATACATTCTTTGTGTGTTTGCATGTAGTGCAGAGGATGTTTGACTAGGTTTTAGTCATGGGGTGGTGTGCAGATCTTTAGTCCTGAAGATGAAGGCTGTTGAGCAAAAAAAAAACATAAAAAACAAAAGGGCAAAGTCTTACTCCAATCTAGTGTCAGGGCTTGACAGTAGTAGGCCTTCTAGGTAGATCTCGGTGTAGGGTAGGTTTTACATTGTTAGTTTGTATATTGTTTGATAAAGGGATATGTTGTGTGTGTTGTAGCTGTGGCTGTTGATTTGCTTATGTAGTTATGGTGGTGTTTTTGTTTTGTCTGAACATTTATTGCTTTTTTTTCACTTTCATTGATGCTTTTGGTTCGTGGCTAGTTTCTCTGGTGGATTCGCTAGTCTGGCCTGTAGCTTTGGCTTGCAAGATCGTGTTTAGTTGTTATGCATTCTTAATGTTAGTTGTACATTTTTGATTTGTATTTTCAGACAGTTCATCACTCATGTCCCCGGTTCATTTTGGCGTGCTTGCCTTAACCTTCCTTTCCTGTGACTGCAACGGCTTAGAACTGTCGATTGCTTTTTATGGGCTGAGAAGCACACTTGTGCCATGGTTGCTGTACATGCACATTGGTGGCTGGGGACATTTCAGCTGCTAATTCATCACAGGTGAGTGGCAGGCATACAGCTCAGCCATCCTGCTTTATAAAAAAATGTCAAATTTTGTTTTAGGTCTGCGACTGTGCCTTATAGGAAGATTTGATGTCAGGTCACTAAGTGAGAGGAAATACAGTATGCCAGTATGTCAGTTTCAGTAATAATAATAATAATAAACAAAGCATTATGCTAGTAATCCATTTATTCTAGCACTTTGCCAGGATTGTAAGACCAATAGTTAGGTTTTGGTAGTTGGCATAGTGGTTAAAGTACAGGGTTTGATGCTTAATATTCCCTGCTTATGGGCCACCGTTTCCTATAAAAAAAACAGTGAGGGTCAGGTTACAGTATGGCTGAAGATAAGCAGGATAACATGGTTGGGAGTGGAGAATAATGGCTAGGTGTGTAATTTACAGAATTTGAGGGTAGATATTGGATTTAGAAGCATGATGATCCTTGATTGTTCAGGCAGGTCCACTTATGTTCATGTGCTGTTTTTTCACAACCCGGGTTTTTGTCCCTCTTACTTCCTGCCAGTGCTTTTGGCTTTGTGAGGTGTGAAATGCTTTGCAGTTTTGATAGGGGTAATTGGATGGGCCAGTGATTTAATTTCTTTTGATTATGGAGTTTCACAATCTTATTTGGTCAGGGCTTAAAATAACCGTGTTAATATGTTCAAGTTTATTTTTTTTTCACTGACTGCTTCTGGTTGTTTCTCCATATTTGTACTTTGTCTTGCTGGGTTTTGGCTATTAGTTGGGGATCCCCATTTTGTGAGCTGGTATCAGGTTTCTTCAAATAGGCTTTGCAATTCCATAACGGTAAGGTACTTAATTTGTTTCTTTCTTTTGCGGATGTTGGTGGTACAGAACTTCAGACAGAGATAGGTGGCCTTTGTCTTGCAGGAAGAAGAACTGTTTCGGGAATTGCCAACTAGTAAATTTCCTGTGGCCATTGAACAGGTGTATCCAGTTAGTAGAGGAAAGTGCAGGCAGAGAAGACCAGGTCGAGGGCCCAAGGAAACCAAGCACTACAATCGACGGAGAAAACCATGTTGGAAGCCCCCAGTTGCTGGAACTGAACATGAAGATGTCACAGATAATGATTCATTGTTAGGCATCACATAGACAGGCCAGACTTGGTGTGGTTTGGGGCTGGCTCAGGTGTGGGAGGAGATAAGGAGTCACTACAGTAGTCTGGGAAGTGGTTAGTGTTGTGGAGAAACAGGAGTGGTTTAATGAAGTGGGGCAGGTACAAGGATAGACAAGCAGTGAGGGTGGTAGCTTAAGGTTGTTTATAGGGTGTTTACGGTCATCGGCAGATGGATGGGAATCACAACAGGAAGAAGTGGTTTTGGATTTTTGGATCAGACCAAGAAATTGCTTAGTTACACAGGCCTTAAGACAAGTGAAAAGGGGTGTCTTTCTAACCTCTCACATACCAGTGTCAATAAAAGGAAAGATATGGAAAGGGGAGTGTGTCGATATCTAATACGTCAATATCTAATTGAGGGAGGGCATGTTTCATCATTGGAGGGACTTGGGCACAGCCAATAACCAGGACCTACTAGTGGCTTTGGCAGCATTGGGGCAGATGAGTGTTGGTAGGTTGCAAGTTATAACATGGGAAAATGGAGTTATGGGATTATTTTACTACATGAAAATTGAGTTATGAGATTATTTTACTGCATGGCAGTTTGGTTGGAGAAGGATCCCTCCCTAGCATTACTGTTTCTGGCTTAATATTTCATGATCTGTGAGGTGTAATGTCTAAAGGCAGGTAACACCTGGTTGTAATATGATCAGTGGTTTCAAAAGTACAAGGTAGTGGACCAGTCACTGCGACAGGAAGGTAGACACCATGACATCTGGTTGGCCACTATGATGGATAGTTGTGAGAATGGTAGCAGAGGGATTAGGCTATAGGGAGAAGGCATGGAGTGTGCTGGTTCTTTAATGTGGGGTATTGTTTGTGGACAGCATGCAGGTTTTCACACACTAAATAATAAGATTGTGAAGCAGTGTGGCTGCCAGGAAGGTCGCATTGTCAACCTGGGCTCACTTGCAGCCTAGGTGAGAGCACTAATGTCATCAATCCAGGGATTTCCGAGTTTTAAGGGAAGGGTAAATTTTCATGAGCACAAAGAAGGAGTGTAATTTTGGGGGTAGAGGAGTAGACTAGAGGAGGCATTCTCCCTTTAATGTGCAGGTATTACAACTCATGCTCAGACAATTTCTTAAGCTAGCTCCTGCGGAAGAATAAATTAAATTATTTTCAGAGAGATTTTCTGTTAATTCAAGGTTGGCGGATGACTCAATCTGTATAAATGTGCATTCTCTTCAGGGGAAGGAGGAGATATTGTAGGAGTTGGTAGAGAGGAAACTGTGTGCGGGTAGGTTGCTAGGACCAATGATCACCCACCCTTTCTAAGTTTTAAGGTTTTGCCCTTGGGTTTGGTTCTTAAGAAGTCACCCAGTGAATTTCATTTGATTTACCATTTGTCTTACCCTGAAGGGAGATCTGTTAATGATTATATTTGTTACAGGATGTCAATGTGAGCTATGTGTGTTTTGATGAAGCAGTGAGGGTTATTTGGAGGTTTGAGGATTTGTGGTTGGTGAAAATGGATATCAACTCTGCTTTTTGATTACTGCTGATACTGGAGGAAGAGTGGGTTGTTAGGCAAGGTGGTACATTTTATTTTGACAAGGCTATGCTGTTGGGAAGTTTGGTGGCCTGTGCCACATTTAAGAAGTTTACCGCTGCACTACATTGGATTTGGCAGCAGGGTGTGGGAACTCATCTGGCAGTACATTACCTAACATGTTTGAAAGAAAAGATTCAGCTGGTGAAATCCAATGAGAAGGTGGGGTTATGGAGGTCATGAAGCTCTTTGTGCTCTTGAATTTTGTATGTTGGGCAGTTCATCAGGGTCATTTCTTTTATAGGTTTGTGGCATTTTTGTTGAATGTGGGTAAAAGCAAACATCATTGGGTGGGGGTTAATAAGTTGGTGCGTGCTGACTTAGCATTGTGGTTGTTCTTTTTGGAGCCGTTTAATGGTATGTTTTTTGCCTGGCAGTCTGGGTTGGTCAAGATAATTTGGAACTGTTTACAGACATCACAGGAAATATTAGGCTTGAGGCTTATTTTGTGGGAGTGGCTTGTGGCTCGCTGGGCGGCAAGCTGCAAGGGTAACTGGAGGAGGGATGTTGTTTGTTTGGAGTTAGTTCCAATTTGGCTGGTGTTGAAGGACTAGCAGGAGATGTTACAGGAGAAAAGGGTTAATTTTCATTTGGGTAATCTGGCAGTGGTACCAGCCGATGGTGTTGCCAGACCAGATGTGTCAGTTTAACCTGGAATAATCAGATGCTTGGAATACAAATCCGGGACAGCTTGTAAAAGAAAAGTGTATGGTAGTGCATTGCAAGAGTTTGGTAAATTTGTGTTGCAGCTGCCTGAGGGTGGGGAAGTTTGGACTGAAGGATGGTGGTTGAAATATTTGGTTCAGGCTTGGGAACAAAGTAAGGCAGTACAGTTGGTAAGGATGGACTTAGAGGTGATTACTCTTCTTGAACTGTGGCTTGTATGTAGAAGGGTTGGGGTAGGGTTGATAGTGTGAAGACTAACGATGGCCATTAACAAAACAGATTTTGAAGGTTTTGTTGCAGGGATTATCGTTGGTAATTGGAGATCGTTGTGTAGATCTAAAATGGATCAGTTGGGGAAGGGCAGACAGCTAGTATTGGGAGAAGACAGGAATCATTGGTGTAGCTGACGGGTTAGGTTAACAGGTCGCTATGGACTTATGTTAGTAATCCTCAGGACTTTGATTTGTGGAAGACAAGGTGATGATGTGTAATTAGTTTGTATATATGATGAGGAGAACCTTTTTATGTCTTGC
Organism: Protopterus annectens; assembly: GCF_019279795.1. Lineage (NCBI taxonomy): Eukaryota > Metazoa > Chordata > Ceratodontiformes > Protopteridae > Protopterus > Protopterus annectens. The sequence goes on from NC_056746.1 coordinate 59,294,736, forward strand.
TTTTTCAGGAGAGAGGTTTTCACTCATATTTTGTGCACTGGAAGGATATCATGTTTAGAGAGGGATGGTAGATCAACTGAAGTCATTTAAGAGGGTGAGTTGGTCGTCAAATGCATTCTTTTCAGATATGAGATAACTTGATACAATGAGTGGCTTAGTATTAGATTACATTTTTCTGTTATGAGGAAAGGAACTCTCAGTTTTGGTTATTCTTATATCCATTGGGTGGCAAAAGGGGCTGCAGCCAGGCCAGATGGCACCCAACAGGGTTTGCATTGTTTTGGGTGGCATTGGGCTTCTTAGAGTACTGGTGATATATTTGGCCCATCAGGATTTGGGAATAATTCTAAAGCTGCAGTTAGTATTTAGAATAAAGTGAGAATCTGTTTATTTTTGAGAGTTTATAACCAGGTATGTGTATTGTGTGGCTGGAAGTAGTACCACGATTATTCTGGCTTTAGAGAGGGCTCATCAGTTTGTTAATTAAGCCTAGTTAGGCAAGTGGCTGCTTTAGGTATTTATTTGATAGGACTTTGAGATGGCAATGCCAGGGATCCAGTTTGGTTCTCAGAAGATGGAGTACACTTGCATGAATTTGTTTTGGACCACTTTAATGTACACTTAGGTTTGTTTATGGAGGGTTTGGTGAGGGTTTTGGAGGGAATGATGGGCAACAGCCTGTGTCAGGCTGGTTGGCAGAGAAGAGGGGCAGGCTTGTCCCTCTTCTGTTCCCCCTCTCGTGTTGGATGTTAAATTCAATGAGGGAATTCATGGGGAATGAAAGTGAGAGATGGGGTGCTGCTTGATAAGTAAAAGTAGGTGAGTGGAACTGAGGACTCTGCTTATTTGGTTAGGGTGGGAAAGGTTATGCTGCTCTAGTAAATGGTTATATAGTTGTTCATGCTGTAATTAATAAATTAAAAAAATGTTCAATATAGTTACATTTATGGATGTTTAATAAAGATCATCAAATGTCATTTGGTATGGTGTGTTTATTGAAGGGGACCAGGACAAAGGAATTTGACCATTTGTTGCAAGCAATCTAAGAAAGATAAGGTGAGTCCTGAATTCAACAACTCACTAAAGTTGTAGAAGTTGTAATTGGGTATCATTTTGTCTGAGAGATTATGTTCATTGAACAAGCAAGATAAGTCAGTCAAAGTTAGACTAAAGAGAACATATTAAAACAGGAAGGAGAACCGTGAAACACTTAGTAATTAATTATGATGCATGGAAAGCCTTTGCATAATCTGTTATGAATAAAGATGGAAAACATTTGAATATTTGTTGGTATAGGCAAACATTTTCTATGCAGGTAAATCATCATCAGTCCCCCCTTTTTTCCCATTTGTTGTACATGGGGTCGGGGTATGGTGGTAACTGTTGCCAGCTCTCTCAATTCAGTGACACATTCCTGCTTTCTTCAACACTCATTCCTGACTGCCACAGATCTTCTTTCACAAAATCCATCCATCTCTTTGCTGGATGTCCTCGCTCCCTCTTACCTTCTCTCTGTCCCAAATCTTCCTCACCAGATTGTCTTCTGCTTTACTGCATGTGTCCACACTACCATAATCTATTCTATTTGATCTTTTCTGCAATTGGAGTTACCTTGGCTTCTGCTCTTCTGTCCTCGTTTCTTCATCTGTCCCATGGTGTGTATCATGCCACCCTTCTCATGCACTTCATTTCTATCACCTCTAGCTTCTTCAACTGTTCTGCCTTTACTGCCCAGGTTTCTGTACCATACAGTGGTAATGGTCGCACCACTGTCTTGTGCACCGTACTTTTCAGCTTCTTTGGCATTTTTCTGTCATAGACTACACCAGACAATCTATGCCAGTTGGCTGCAGCCCCTCTCATTCTAGCTCTGACCATTTCATTGAGACTTCCCTTCTCCTCAACCAGCCCTCCCAGATACTTAAAGCTGTTTAACTGTTCCATTATCTTCCCTTCTATCTCTGTTCTCAGCTACTTCTGATTTCCCCAGTTTGCTGCCATTTCCACTGTCTTATTTATTCTTAGTTTCATCCCACGTGCCTTCAGTTTAGCATTCCATTGTCATTCCTTTTGCTGAAGCTCTAGCTCAGAGTCTGCCTGTAATGTCACATCATCTGAGTGCAGTAACTTTGTTGATCTGCCCCCTCCGACCTGTTTGCTAATGTAGTCCATCACCAGTATGAACAGCAGTGGGTTCAGAGCTGAACCCTGGTGTACACTCACTCCCACTGGGAACCCCTCTGTGAGGCCGGACATTGTTCATACTTGAGTCATTGCATCCTTGCACATAGCCTGCACTAATTCTACCAGTGGTTCTGGGACTTCAAACCACAGCAATACTGCCCAGGTCAGCTTTCTTTTGACCTTGGCATATGCTTTCTCCAAGTCTACGAATGCCCAGTTGGACTCTCTCTTCCTCTCTAGCTTCTTGTCAAGAATCTGTCTCACTGCAAACATCAGGTCAATTGTGCTGCATCCTGATCTGAATCCAAACTGCTCATCTCCCATGTTACATTTCACTACTCTGCGTATCCATTTATCAAACACCTCTCCAGAACTTTCATGCAATGTGATAGGAGTTTGATGCCTCTGTAATGCCCACAGTTGTGAATGTCCCCTTTGTTCTTGTACACAGGCATGAATATGCTTATTCTCCAGTCATCTGGGATACAACTTTCTCTCCACAATCCTATGAGTTACCTCAGGAGCCATTTCTTCTCTATCTCACCCAGCATCTTTATCATATCTGCTGTGACCTCATCTGTGCCTGCTGCATTCCCTGACTTAATTTCCATAGTGCTGTTCTTACTACTTCTAAGGTGGGCTCCTCTTCTTTTCTCATTGTAGGCTGTTTCTGGGGCAGTGCAGCTTCTGTGGGGTTTTCTTCATTCAGAAGCTGCTGGAAGTACTCCTTCCATCTGCCTTTGATGTCCTGTGGACTGGTGAGCAGTATGTTGCTGGCTTCCCTTATGAAGGGTGTCTGACTATCTTCTTTATCTTTCCATCTTTGCCTTGGAACCTGATATATTTTTTTTGTGTCACTTACTGAGTCACTTTCCAGAAATCGGTAGAGTGCCTCTGATGTATTCTTTGCTATTGCAACTTCTTTCTTAGCTTCTTTGTTAGCCAACCAGTAGTCCTTCCTAGCCTGGTCAGTCTTTTCTATCTCCCACTTCTTCCTGCACTCCTTTCTTTTGATGACTTCCCAGACTTCCGCATTCCCCCACCAGCTTTCCTTACGCCCACTTCTTCCTGCACTCCTTTCTTTTGATGACTTCCCAGACTCTTGCATTCCCCCACCAGCTTTCCTTACGTACCTTATTTCCTTACCTGGCTTGGCCACATATCTGTTCTGTAGTCCTAACACATGCTGTTTTTAGGCACTGCTATTATTGTTCAGTTTCACCTATTTCCTCCTCTACTTGGGGTGCTAAACCCTGAGTAATTCCTTGAACTGTTGTACTTGCTCTCCAGTCAACTTCCAGGTCTTCGCCTCCCATGCACAAGGTACAAAGTTCAATCCTTACTTCTGACCAATGCCTGTTTGGAGTTTGCACATTCTCCCTCTGTCTCCTTAGGGTTTCTCCCATTTCTGAAAAACATGCTGGCCGTTTAAATCTCAAATTCACCAATGAATGGAGCTGTGGGCAGCAGCACAGACTCTACATGGTGCCCTATAGGGGGAAGATTTGTACAGACCAACCGCTATGAGCATCTACTGTGGTGCTCTGTATCCTCAAGATAGGAGAACACGGATCATAGACTGCATGCCGTGACAGGGTTAGTCACTCAACGGTATAAAATATGGCTCTAGGCGATTCGGTCATGTTGACTAATGTTGCTAAAATGGGCATGGATAGTTACCGGTGATAAGTGGAACTGGCCTACTCTGACCAATGCCAGGGATCCTAACAGTGGGAGGGGTATATGTGCCCCTATTGGCCAGTGTGTGCCCACCATAAAGCCCAGTAACTATGGGTCAATAAGCTACTGGTTGGCCAGTGTCTAGTTGCCCAGCCTGGGTTACCTGGGATAGCACTGTCGAGCAAAAGCTGGACATAAATCCAACCAACCTGCCAAAAATGAACTGAGAATTAGTAACCACAAGCCACACGAACACGTAGCAGCAAAGCACTTATACCAACATGAAAATGCAAGTCCACTGTTAGGCACAATAAAGGTTGTCCTCCAATACCACAGTGCTATAGAAAGGCAAACTCTTACAAAGTAGAACCAAAGCTCTTTATTTCCACATAAAACATGTGTGTTTTATGTGGAAATAAAGAGCTTTGGTTCTACTTTGTAAGGGTTCGCCTTTCTATAGTACTGTGGTATTGGAGGACAACCTTTATTGTGCCAAACAGTAGACTTGCATTTTCGTGTTGGTATATAAACTGAGAATTGCTATGCTTAATGTAGGACAGGACACAGCTTGGAAGTGGATGACAAGATGATACGGAGGAGGCTGGATATCCTATGTATCCAAGAGATGAGATGGAAGGGCAGTGCAACAAAGCCACTTGGTTGGGATCCAGACACTACTACTCAGGATTGTGACAGGCTAGAAATGGTGTAGGAATTGTAGTGACAGAGAGGCTTCAGAAGGCAGTGAGGGATATCATCATAATTAATGACAGACTCATGGCAATCAGACTCCAGTGTAATGATAGAGCAGTATTCATAATCTCAGCCTATGATAGGGCAGTATTCATAATCTCAGCCTATGATAGGGCAGTATTCATAATCTCAGCCTATGATAGGGCAGTATTCATAATCTCAGCCTATGCCCCACAGCAGGGTTGTGATAATGAGGAAAACAGTGCATTCAGACAGCAGTTGCAGGACCTACTAAATAAAGCAGGCCAACAGGAATTGGTGTTGATAATGGGTGACTTGAATGTACATATCGGGACAGACAGAACAGGATATGAGGACTGCCTGGGTCCACATGGGTGGGGCAACAGGAATACAGAAGGAGAAGCCATTCTTGACTTCTGTCTGGCAAATGACTTGTGAGAAGCCAACACATGGTTCAGAAAGAGAGACAGTCACAAGATCACATACAAGAGTAGCCAACTTGCAACTCAGGTAGACTTCCTCCAAGTAATGAAAAGGCACTGGGGTAGAATCACTATGATTGCAAAGTCATCCCCAGTGAAACAGTTGGCTCACATCATAAACCACTAGTTGCCACAATCAGCTGCAAGCAGTAGTCAGAGAAGGCTCTAAGGTTTCTATGCAGGTAAATAATTCAAGTAAATATACAATTTGATGATAATGCATTAGATAACAAGATGAAATGTAGGAAAAGACAAACAGAGAAGACAAATGATCTTATTGTGATCTTGTGTTCAAAAATAAAATAAAAATAAAGTATGCTTTTGTATAAGTTTGCTATTAAAAGTATTCAGTAAAAATAATTTGATTAGTTGAACATTTGATATCTCTTAAAACTTAAGAAATAAACTATGAAAACTGAGAAAAGTCTCAGCATTTATTTTTGCTTAGTGCTGGTCAGTACATTCAAAATGATGATATTGTTTTCCAGGCAAGCATATATCTAGTACACTTTTATTTTTGGAAAATTCACTTTTAGTACTTCATCAACAGATCACCAGCATCCTTAGCCTGTCATCAGATCTACTAAAGTTTTTGTAAAACAACTAAATTTACACAGTTTGCTGAAAAGCAGAGTAAAAGTTTGTACACTACACATACTGTAAAGGTAAGATTGAAATCATTCCAAACTATACTAGCCCACCTCAGTCAACCAACTTAATGAAAATCAGCCTTTAGCTTTGTGTAAAAGTACTTAATGAATTATAAAAAATGAAATATAAAGAAACACAAACAGTTCCCATTCATCTTGATGTAAAAAGTAGCTTTACAAACAGTATAAACAACAAGAAATATTAACATCCCTTAAAACATACTATCTCACTGAAATCTTCCTATAAATCCAAACCTACACTTAGCTTAATATTAACATGCTAAATAAGATTAAAAAGAAAATGAAACACGAGAATGCATTTCCCCTTCAGTGCAGTATAAAGAGTACACACATGAAAGCCGTTTGTATAACACTCCCAAAAAACAGACTTGCCTACATATATTAACTCCTAAAAAAATAACATTCTTATTAGTAGAAAGGAAGTTAGAATAGTAGCATTCAGAACATAAGGAAAACATTCACCTCATTTAATCAATTAGTAAACAAGGTTACTAGGAAATAAATGCCCAAATCTAACTACCTAAACATAGTTAAACAAAACTAATATAACTGAAGACATAACTAAGATATGCAGCTAACAAAACAGAAGTCTGAACAGACTATTGATATAAACTGAATGAAAGAACTGTGCCTTCAATAAATAATCAAAAATTAAACAATACATTCAGTAGCTTGTGTTACCACTACCTAATTATATGCTTTAAGATTCAGCTCAACTGATCAGGAGTATTGTTGTGATTTATAAGTCTCATGTCTCAGTTACCAAGTGGCATAACTACATTAATTATACTGGTAGCACAAACAACAGTACTATAGGAAAACAAAGCATAACATCATAATGCCATAGTTTATCTTTGCCATGTGAATATTCATTTTTGTGATCTACCACACTGTGCTCAATCAATACTTTTTGGTATTTGGTTAGAGCATAGGAACAAAATAAATTAGGAACATGCAAGGCAAGTTATCACACTGACCATAAGAGCTCTAGCCATACACATCCTTAAGAGACAAATTTAAAAGTTCTTGTTAACATTTTCAAGTGCTTAACACTGTTAATCTCCCAAATCGAGCAAAGCTGTATATGATAACCATTGTGAAAATGAATGTTTCTTTGCTCTTTGTCAAAGTATATGTCACTGAGAAATGTATTCTGACTACGGCAGAATTAACAGATTGTTAGTTTGGCAGACAGCCATTCCTAATTAAATAACTATGCTGATCCTTTTAGGGCTGATAAACTTTAGTTAGTTTGGTGCTTCTGCCCTTTGCTCTAGAGGTACATGTATCTTTATATCCTGCCTTCAGTTTCCCACTATTCTTGATACATAATGAAATAATTCCTCTTTTCCTAGAAGGCTTCCTTATATAGTCTTTATACTAATTTGCTAGTATAGCTCATGCCTTGTAATGGTATTTTAAAAGTGTAGACTCCCAACTCTAAACAGTTTTTAGTGACATAGTTTCATCACAGGTTTTAGAATGGTATCAGGTTACACATTCTTCTACATAGTACTACATGTTTTTCTCATATGCCTGTTAAACATCTGACCGATGATTGTGATCTGAGGAAGAAAGCAGATTGCAACATGGCTGCCATATAGGAACCCATCAGGGAATTTCCATTTTGCAGCCCTAATGTGCCCTGCAGCAGGTAAACTGAACATCTAACACCTCCATTTAACAAAAATGCAGCTTAACTAGTAGTGACATTATTCTATTTTGAACAGAGTGCCTCACTAGATTAGTGGCACACATTAGACATTCATTAGCAGGAGACATAATGTGCAACATGTATCTCAACTACCTGATCACACCACAGGAGAGGTAGAGCACAGCAATGCCTTTTCAATCCTGTCCCTCCACAGGAAGCACCTCCATTGTGCAGGCCATTACTTAAACCCATTTCAGCTGAGATATATTTAGCATCATTTCCCTCTAAGCTAGCTTTTCTACATAACATTAGAATTAATCTCTTCTCCAACCTTACATGGCCTCAAATGTCTTACATCTCATCTGATTTATTTTTGGACTTTCTTGGTCTAAGCAGTAAATATTTTATATGACCACATATAACCCAGTTTGGGGTTATTACTTTACATTTCCTGTGCAGTAACGTCATTGTTACTCTTGGTATTGTTCAACAGAGCTAGAATGATACTGTGGTACTGAAATACACTGATTTTCTGTATTTTTATATTTCCAGTATCATTCAACATTATTAAATATGCAGACTGAGTGGTGCATTAGACTGCCTTTGCAAACAATGATATCAATGTAGTAAATTAGACTGTATTTAAAACAGGTAAAAATGCATGAGACCAAAAATAACGTTAACAGTGAGTTTAAGTTAATCAAAAGAATTAAACTCCAATAACAAAGATTTCATGCATGGCCTAGAAATGTCATTTTTACACAAAAACTCATGAAAGAAACTGAAATCCTTTATGGACTGACAGTAAGACATACATTATGGTAGAGTTCTAAAGGTTATAAATCATAGAAATTCATTACATGCGTAAAAAAGAATCGTTCCTTTCTGCAGTTAACCTACATTTACATTTCTAAATGATGAACAGTCTAACTTCTTGTAAAAGAACAAAGAAAAGACCATGTTTAAATTATTCTCATTTAAACAGTTCATAAAGATTAACGGTGTATGTCAACATTTTTTTTTCTTTTTTATACAATTCCATACCAGCTGACTTAAGGGCAAGAAACGGATATCCTGTCTTTTTATGCATATATTGATGCTGACATTTGTCCAAACGGGATGAAGGATAATATGCAAAAGAAGTACAGATAATCCCACCCATTATGTATAAGCTAAATAACTCTAAAAACAAGAAAAACAGTAACAAGCTATTTTTCAGCATTAACACACTTTTTGGATGGAGAGAAAATACTCAGGTTAGTTTCATTACAGGTTTAGTGCAAATACTTATGCATTAGTGAGACTGACTTGACTGTTTCCACTGGGTCTGTGTCCGACTGTTGAAAACATAAACCTTCGAACAACTAAATATCGAACTGAAAACATTGTCATTGAACATTAGCGAACATCAGTAACAGCAAAAGGTTGGTTGTGTTTGTGATTTTGGCCAACTATGGCTATTTAGCTATTCCAGGGTGATAGCTGAACATAGACCCATTTGCACTCAAGGTGTGTCAGAGACATATGACAAGCTATCAACTAAAAAATCATAAGAAAGATTACGAGTCACAGCCAGTAAATAAACTCTTCAAGAACTACAGAAGTATATCCTAAAAACACATACAAAATTATGATAATGATAATAACAATTTAGGAGTTCACAGCATAAAATGTCCTTATCTATTTATACGGCAACTGATATTTTCTGCAAGTCACATAAAACATCTGTGATAAAAAGTAAATATATAAAGAAAGTTTTTCATCTTTAAATATTTTTTAGAAAAGCCTACACATTATACTTTATTTAAACGGACAGACTCAAATTAAATCACAACTATTCAAGTTCAATATACAAGTCCTAAAGGCATTACCTTATAAGGGAGTAACATGCAGACTCCTGCAAATACCCACCCCCCCAAAGATCTAGAAATAGAAAATATATGTGCACTTTTGTGAGCAAAAAGACACTATTAATCTGTGAAAACTTACTAGCTTGCTAACAGTTATAAAGTCACACAAACTTCTAACCCATAATATTATTTTAATACAACATGAATGTTTAATCTGGTACAAGGAAAATAGAAACTATATTTTGAACATGAAAAAGGCATATAAATAGTTCTACTCAGAGGAAGCAATTTCTTTGGATACATTTTAATGCATATTCCAACTATGCAGATATCAATTTTATATCTGTCATATAATCATCTGAGTTTTTTATAAAGGCTCTGAAGACTTTCATATTCCTAATTTTTTAAGGCAGTGTCTTCCACACCATTGAAATAGATTGAAAAATAAGTTAATCTGTTTTAACTGCTGTGCTAGCAACCTTGTATAATGCCCTGACTTCCTGTTTTTATAACATTTTTTATCCAAGTCCGCAGTGGTGCAGTGGTTAGCATTGTTGCCTCACAGCAAGAGGTTCTCCCGTTCGATTCTCGGCTGGAGCACCTTCTGTGTGGAGTCTGCATGTCCTCCCTGCAGTTGAGTGACGTCTAAAGACATGCAGGTAGGTGTGTGCGTGAATGGGTCTGCCTTCCTTGAAGGTTGGGCATCGGGCTGGCAACTCAGTACCATAAAAATCCACTGCCAATCATTAGCGGACCTGAGTTCCGCTGTGGTGTCCCCTAACTGGGAAAAGCCAAAAGACTAAATTTTATATAAAATTGTATTAATTAAACTATATTTTTCTAGCTTTCTCTTTTACACACACACACACACACACACACACACACACACACACACACACACACACACACACACTCACCCGTATTATACATTCAATTTGTATGAAGATTGAAGTGGTTTGTCCTTATTTGACCTTGAATATGATGAAAACTGCTTCTGCTTTAAATTAAGATATATAAATAGTTTGCCTGTACCTGGGTATGCCTCCATATCATCACTTTCTTTATTTTTAAAACAAAGATTTATTGCTATTGCTATCTAAAACCTTCTACCTTGACATTACAGTGCTATTCCTCTGTCCTGGTAGTTGATTACTATGAACTTCTTGTGTGTCAGTGCAAACTTTTAACAATAATTAGCTAGGCATTTCATTACACAATCATATAACTTTCCTTGACTTAGTGCAGATTTTTATCTGGGGTGAAAGTGGGAAACTTCACTCCTTCACTTAAACCCTTATACCTGTTAAACTGCCTTATGAACATTTAGTGCTGAAAACTTCACCTAACCACTCAAGACTGTGCCTCTTTTTTACTCATTTTAATACATTCACTTGAATCTTTTTTGTTGGTCATCTCATGAGTTGACAACATATATATTATCAAGGAGTTTTATTCCAAAAATACAATATTTTGATGAGTTTCATTGCACTATGTTGGATTGTTACAGCTGGTGGTGGACTATGTGGGGACTTTTTAAAATTTTTTTTTGCTTTTCTAAACTGTGGTATGACTATCGAGTTGGTACATATAAGTTAATGGGTATGCATCATGTAGCCTCCCACATTATTTTTTAATGGGTTTTGGCTCCTACTTTTTGACATTTATCTTTCAATAAATGGAAAGTTGAAAGATTTTGCTGTAAAGACTCATAGATAAACCTTATTTGTGCCAAACTACTTAAGCAGGGACATGGAGTCCATGCAATTTTGATTATTTGAACATTTGGACTGTCTTATAAGTTTGTTATATCCAGTTATACAAATCACAATGGACTATGCACACTGACATAGGTCCATAGGTTCATAGGTTGGTACTAGGCTATCGGCCCTAGGGGCCTATACAAGCCTAGCCATAGCAATTCCCTGGATATTTCTTCCCACAATATTTACTTCCCTAAACCCCTGTCTAGCAGAGTGACTGATGTGATCCCTGGGGTGAATTTTCTATCTCCCATCCAATCGTCAAGGTTCCTTTTGAAGAAGGCCGAGGAGGCGCTCTGCTTGACATCCACTATTATTCGCACTCATTTCGGCAGTCTGTATCACACCGCTGTAGTCACCATCAGTCTAACCAACTGGGGAATAATGGGTCCCATTTCCATTTCTTTTGACACCAGTACTGCCTAAAATCCTCACAAGGCCAATCTGTATGGTCAGAGCATAATCAACATTTATTTTATTTTATTTATTTTATTCCAGTTTGATTACTGGGGAGTCCACTGGGCTTGGGGGCCCGTTTTCAGTGGAGGCTCTGGGAGAAAAGCTCCACAAAACAAGGTTTATTTGCATGAATAATTTCAAAGACAGTTTGCATTACAAACAACAGGTTGCATTCAAAAAAAGAAAAAATACAAACAATTATAGTTTTGTTTTTGCCTTTTTGAAAAGACAGACATATAGCATAATAGCTCGATTTTACTGTTTAGTTACATATACAATCTACATTTGAGAGCGAGGTTAGGAAGGTAAGAAGGTTATCCAGCAGTAAAGGGGGAGGAGAGCTTTAGAGGTACAGGCTGAAGAGCACAGTTGCATTTCCTGTTTAGATAGAGGTAGGAATGAAGTTGAGTTGTAAAGTTATTAAGGTTGTCACAGGTCCTCAGTATGGAGGGCAGAGCATTCCATTTCTTAGCTAGGGAAAAGGATAAGAGAAGCTGACCAGCTGGGCACTTGGGTCTTTGAACGGTGATCAGGTTTCGGTGGGTAGATCTAAGGGATCTGAGGGGGGTATATGGTTGTAGTATATAGGATAGTGCAGGGCAGTTAGTGGGTTGGAACAATAATTTGTGGGCTGTGGTGATTTGGAGAAAGTCCAGTTGATTGGGGAGTTCAAGCCAGTTTAATGAGTAAAGGGAGGTGCAATGATGAGAGAAGGATTTGGCATTGGTGGCGAATCTGGAGATTTTGTTGTAGCATACTTCCAGTTTGGAGGTAAGTGTGGAAGATAAATTAGTGAGCAGAGGAGTGCCATACAGTAGAGATGGAAGGAGACAGGTTGTGGTGAGAGTTAGTCTGGTGGGAGGAGAGAGGAAGTGGTTGTTTCTGTAAAGTAGGCCAAGTTTTATTTGTGTTTTCTTGATGTTTAACTGGATATGAGTGTTAAATTTTAGTTGATCATCAATGGTGACACCAATAAATTTGGTGGAGGGTATGATCTCAATAGTGGAGTTGTTAAGGCTGGTAATTTGAAGTGAGATTTTATCAAGAGGGGAGGATTTTGAGGGGGAGAATAGAAGGATCTTAGTTTTGTTGGCATTTAGTGAGAGGTGATTTTGGAGCATCCAGTTTTTGGTGGTTGAGAAAGCAGTTTGTGTCAGAAATTGGAGCTCTGTTAGGTTAGTGGCACAGCAGATCAAAGTGGAATTGTCAGCATATTGCACAATTTTGGTATTAGGTATGGCTTTGTAGAAGTCATTAATAAAGATATTGAATAGCAATGGGCCATATATGGAACCTTGGTGTACTCCAGTGGGGGTAGGAAGGAAAGTGGAGGTGGCCTGGCCCCATTTCATGGCTTGAGACCTGTCTGAAAGATAGCTGGAGAACCAGGAAAGAGTGTTTTGGGAAAGGTTGAGATTAGAGAGTTGGTTTAGAAGGTGGGTATGGGAGATGGTATCAAATGCTTTGGATAAGTCCAGCAGAACAGAGGATACCATATTACCAGAGTCATGGGCTGAGTTGACAGAATGTAAGAAGGAGAGAAGGGCGGAGTTGGTACTGTGTCCTGGGCGGAAGCCGTGTTGGGTAGGAGAGAGTAGCTGGTGTTTGGTAAGGAATGGCAAGAGCTGCAGGTGGATGCATTTTTCAAGAATTTTGGAGACTGGGGAGAGGATGGCTATGGGTCAGAAATTGGAGATGTTACAGTTTTTGCCACCCTTGTGGAGTGGAAGAATAAATGCAGTACGCCATAGTTTGGGTACATAGGATTCAAGTAGTGATCTATTGATCAGGATGCTGATAGGCAGAGCAATAACGTCTGAGGCTATTTTTAGGAAGGAATGCTGTCAGGGGCATTGGAGCAAGGCTTTAGTTTATAAAAAAGTTTCTTTATTAGGTTGGTGGAGATGGGTTTGAGTTCAAAAGAAGGGGGGAGAGGAGGGAGGGGAAAATTGAGCAGGGAGGGGTGGAGGGTTATTGTTGTTAAAGGTCTTGGTTAGCTCAGCGATAGAAGAGGTGAAGAAGGTATTGAATAAAGAGGCAATGTCAAGGTCAGATTTGCTGGTGTCAGGACAAGGGTTGTTTTTTGTACCTGGCCTAAGGAGGGAATTAATAGAGTTCCAGAACTGTTTGGGTTTTTTTGCATGATTTACTTGTAGTTTGATGTAGTAAGACTTTTTATCTCTAATGACTTGTTTTTTGGCTAGGTTTCTCAGCTGTTTATTTTTAAGTAAGATTTCTGGTTGTTTGTATTGGAGGTAGGCTTTCCAGGTTTTATCCCTTTGTAGCATAATCTTTTTGGTATCTTTGGTGAGCCATGGGGCGGTATTTGTTTTAACTCTTTTTGTTCTTATTGGAGCTAGGGAGTTGAGGACAGTTACGCATGTTGAATTGAAATAGTCAATGGGTGTGTCTAATGGTAGTGTGTTTAGGGGGTTCCAGTTAGTTAGCTTAAGGGAGTCAGAGAAAGTAGTAGGGTTAAAGTTAGATATGTTATGACTATGAATGTACTGGTGAGAGTGTGGGGAAGTGGGTGTAGCTCAAAGGGTGAAGGCAGGGATGTGGTCTCCTAATGGGTCAGGAATGACACCAGATTTTATGACTTTGTTAGGATGAGATACTAGGATGCAGTCAAGTATGAAGCCTGGGGGGTTGGTTTTGTTAGGTCTAGTAATGGAGTTAGTAAGTTGAGTGAAGTTAAATAGGTTGATTGTTATGGTGGGATTAGGGTTAATGATTTTTTCCCAGTCAATATTTACATCTCCCATAATGTAGGTTTCTAGCTTAATATTGGAGGAGGTCCAGGATAGGATGTCTTCCAGGGTATTGGTGTTGTTACCAGGAGGAATATAGAGGGAAATGATGCAGATGCTTTTATGCTTGTTTATTTTTAGTAGGCGAATTACAAGTTTGGCATTACTGAAAGAAGGGATGGGATTAGGGTAAGGAGTGATGGACAAGTGGTTGGAGTAGATTAAAGCTACACCACCACCTCTTCTACTTAGACAGTCAGATTGGAGAGAATGAAATCTGAAGGGAAGGAATTTGTAGTCACTTATGTGTGGTTTTAGCCAGGTTTCAGAGATAGCTACAATGTCAGGTAAGTTATGATTGAGCCAGGCATAAAAGAGGATTAATTTATTTTTTAAGCTTTGGGCGTTGATGGTGAGGAATTTGAGGTTTTTACTTGTGGATTTGTTGTTGGTGCTGTGGTGATTTGTTGGAGAGAAATTTGGTCCTGGATTGGGGTGAATGTCGCCGGCTAAGCAAAGGTAAGTGGGATGAGGAATACGTATATTAGGTTTGTACTTAGATAGAAGTGGCTGGTAGTGAATTGGTTTAGGTTTGTAGTATTTAGTAGAGCTTGGGAAAAGTTTTACTTTTAAGAGAAGGATAGGGTGGGAGGGAATTAAATAGGCAGAAATGTTGTGGAAGTGGGTTGTAAGGAGGTGGTGGGGAGGAAAAGGGGGAAGGTGTAAATGGAAATCAGTATAAGAGGTGACATGGTAAAGAGGCATTAGAAGGATGAGGATGGATGTAAAGATAAGGATTTCAGGAGGAAGGGTGAGCATGGTAGTTGGAGTCAGTCAGAACTGATAGAGAGGAGGGTAATGGGATATTAGGTGGGAGTGGTAGTGAGAGTCAGGTAGGTTGGAGGAAGGGGTGGGGGAAAGGTGTGTGAGGATTGGTTGGAGGAGAGGGAGGGATTGTAGGAGGAGAATAAATGTAGGAGCACTGGGGGTGGGTGGGAATTGGGAGTAGGGTAGGGGAGCCAGTGAGCCCGCAGGGCGAATGGAGCGGGAAGAGCCAAGAAGGCGGGAAGGACCAGAAAAATCAATCAGTGACCTGAGGCTGGAAAAGAAGAGCTACTGCTAGGGTGCGGGTATTCTGGTTACAAACTTTGGTTTTCCAGTTATTAACTTTGGACTTTAAGTTTGGTTAGGGTACACTCTTTAAAGAATGTGCATGAGTGTGTGGTGGTAATTCCACTGATTCCTTAGTGTAGGGCAGAGACACTTTTAGGCAGAGTAAATTAGTGGAGCAGGGAAAAAGGTTTATTGCTGGCCTTTTTATCAGGAGTATGCTGCCACCTAGTGGAGAAAGGAGGGAGGTACACTGAGAGTAAAAAGAAGTTCCACTATGAAGTTCATAGGTTCATAGGTTCATAGGTTCATACTAGGCTATCTACCCTAGGGCATTTATAAGCCTAGCCAGATAGTGTTTGGCTTTCGCCACCCATTTTAAATTAATTTTGCTATGCCCTTTTTCGAGGTTAGTATACTGTGCTTCTGTCTAACAGTGACACAGAAGTGATACCCGGGGTTAACCTATGATCTCCCATCCACTCATCAAGATTCCTCTTGAAGAGAGTCAATGAGGAACTCTGCCTAACCTGGACTGTGATTTTATTCCAGAGTGAAGGGAGCCTCTGGGTTATGAATCTGTCCCTCCAGCATGTCCTATTTATTTCAGTGCTGAGGTTCAAGTCTCTCGAACGCGTAGCTCGATGGGATTTGGATTTTCTGAGGTGCAGCATGTCCATTAATTCCGGGTTGGACATGGCTTTATACATCAGGCACAGATCGCCTCTGAGCAGGCGGTATGCCACTGAGTAGAGCTGGAGTTTCTTTAACCGGGCAGCATATGGCATCTTTTTGAGCCCTTTGATCCTCTTGGTGAGGTACTTTTGGGGTCTTTCCAGTTTCTGCAGGTGGTAAGGTATATCCCAAAAGGGGCATTGTACTCAATTATGGGCCTGATGAGGGATGAGTAAAGAGGCATGATGACCTCCCCTGATCTAGATGTGAATTCCTTCATGATTAGGTGGGCTATATAAAATGTTTTTCTAACCACTTTGGCCACGTGGTTGTCAATTGAGAGATTGTTATCAACTTGGGTCCCCAGGTCCCTAATTACTTCTTCTGTACTTAATGGATTACCACCTATGTTCTAATTTGTGGGCACTTTGTTTTTGTCAAAGGGGATGACTATACACTTTTTGGCATTTAGCTTGAGGCCATGGCTCTGGCACCAGTTGTCTGTTTCTATGAGGCCCATTTGGAGGATGCTTGTGTCAGCTGGAGAGTCGATTATGGCGCCCAGTTTGCAGTCATCTGCGAACTTGGTCAGCCACAGTCCTTCCATGTTGGCCTGTACCTCCGAGAAATATATACCGAACAAGAGAGGTCCCAGGACTGAGCCTTGTGGGACGCCACTTGTAACTGGTTTGGAGTCTGACATGGCTCCAGCAATTCTAACCATGTGGGTTCTGTCCTTGAGCCAGTTTGCAACCCATCTAGTGACATAGGGGTTTATATTTAAGCTGGTGAGCTTATCTATAATGCCCGAGTGGGGTACTGTATCGAAGGCTTTTGCGAGGTCCAGGTAGGCTGTGTGGACCACCTTGCCCTCGTCAATGGCCTTGGTGACTGTTTCAAAGAAATCGACCAGGTTTAAGAGGCAGGATCTGCCCTTAACAAAGCCAAACTGGGTAGGATCCAGTGTCTGTAGGTCCCCAATATCTTTATTTATGAGGTCCATGATGATCCTTTCCATAGCTTTGCAGACCAAGCTAGTCAGGCTTATGGGGCAATAGTTTCCAGGATCCGTTGAGGCACCACCTTTGTGGAGAGGGACCACTGTTGCTATACACCACTCTTTGGGTACATATCCTGTAGTAAGGCTGAGATTGAACAGTAGTTTTATGTTTGGGTTTAGCTCTTCTTGGAGTTCATGTAGGACGCAGCCAGGGACACCGTCTGGTCCCATTGATGCTGTGTTTTTTGCTTTGGAGAGGGCGGCTCTTACCTGAGCATCTGAGATATCAGGGGGGCAGCACTCTGCTGGGATAGATATTTGCCCTTTTGGTGGGGAGGGGGGGAGAAGTTTGTGCTGAACCTGTCAGCTAGGATGTTGGCAATGTCTGTGAGTTTGATGTATTTTTTGTCATTTTGGACTAATTCTGAGCATATCTGGGAATTCCCACCAATGTTCCTAACATAACTAAAGAAAGCCTTGTGATTATCCTTAGTGTCCTATGCAATTTTTCTCTCGAAGCTGGCCTTAGACGATTTTATGAGTGCCCGTAGTTTTTTGCTAATACTGATCAGAGATGCCTTCCCTTTTTGGGATTTTGCTCTATCATGTAGTAGCTTCCTCCTTCTATTGTATAGTTTGCTTATGGCTGGGGTCCACCAGACAGGATGTCTGCCTTTGGAGGATTGGGTCTTGGTTTTATTTGGGATTGCATGATCCATGCATTCCTGAAGGTGTTCATAGAATGCGTTTATAAAGGATTCTGCGGTCTGGGCCGTATTTTCCACAGGCTCGGGGGCTTTGAAGGATTCCACCTTGGTTTTGAGGAGTGTGAAATTTGCTTTAGAGAAGTTTTTCACTGTGGTTTTCTGGGCAGGGGGTGGGGTTGGGATGTGAATATCCAGTGAGATTAGTTTATGGTCTGATCTTACCAGTGAGGGATACACTTCTGGTCTGGAGCATAGAGTCCCCATGTTGGTGATGATCAGGTCCAGTATGTTTTCCCCTCTTGTGGGAGTGGTAACAAGTTGTTCCATAGCATTTGAGTTTATAAATTCTAGGAACTTTTGGGCTAGGGTGTTGGAGCTGGAGTAATGCTCCCAGTCTATGTTTGGGTAGTTGAATTCGCCCAATATAATGGTGTTTGGAGAGACCTTCATATTTTCCAGTGTTCTCAGGAAGGCCGAGTGGGGTTCCTGGGTTTGGGAGGGTGGTCTGTAGCAGGCTATAAACTGGAAGGCAGTTTTACCCACTGTTAGTTGCACATGGATAGTCTGTGATGCTTCGTGCTGTGCCACCAACCTGGAGGTGTGGGTATCTTTGACGAATATTGATACTCCCCCTCCTTTTGTGGTTCGGTCCAAGTTTTGGGGTCGAAAAGCATAGTATGAGGTATAACCTGGTAGTGCTGGTGTGCTCTCGGGAGCCTTGAACCAGGTTTCTGTTACTGCACAGATATCGATGTTCTCCATGCTAAGGAGAGTTTCGAGTGCGTGCATCTTGAGGTTTAGACTTCTGGCATTGAGTAGCATTACTCTTAGTTTCTTATCCCTTGTGATACCTATGGAGGTGGGTTTGTCTTTTGAGCCTTGCCTAAAAAAGGCACTATGGGGGAAACAAGAGCCTTTGCCAATATCCAAAAGCCCAGGGGTGACAGGTGCAAACTGTCCCTAGTGAAGCATCGTGGCTTGTCGAGCATGTCATCCCAGGCTAACAGGCAGTGGATCCCCTTTGAATGACACCAATACTTAAGCCAATTGTTGAAATTGATCATCTTGTCTTCATATTGTGGCATCATTCTTGGTGAGGGTAAGATGCTACTCAAGGTCAGGGTCATACCAGCTTGGGCTACATGCTCAGAGAGCTCCTCTATGTCTCTTTTCATGTACTCCAAGGAGGTACATCTCAGGTCATTCCAACCAGCATGGACAATGACCGAGTCATATTTGTACTTGCCTTGGAGTGACCTGAGTGCTTGTGTTATGTGGCGGATCCTAGCGCCCGACAGGCAGCTCACCATGACCTTCTCCTTGTTCAGCCTGGTGAGCGGGACGTCAGTGTGCCTGACGATAGAGTCACCTATTACAAGTGTATCAGTTGTGTTGTTTAGCCTTAAGGGCTGTGACTGTTTGGCAAACTGGCTTTGTGAGCTATGTGTTGCACGTGTTTTGTTTTGGGGTAGCGGTTGCTTGGGTGTCTGCTTTGGAGGTCTCTGCTGCTTAGGCAGATTTTTATTTAGAGCCTCCGAGTATGTTTTTGTTTGTTTATGTGTTTGGTTTGCTGTCGTGGTAGGTCTATGTCAGACTGGAATCGTAGTGAGTGTGGTTTCCTTCTCCTCCTGACTGGTTACGCCACTACTGAGTTGAGAGATCTTAGCCTCCAGTTTGGCTATATGGATGCATCTCTCACATGTGTTGGAATTTGTTGGGAGGAGGAGAGGGTTGTCTGTGTACATGAGGCAGTTGTAACATTGCCTCAAGATTCCCAGATTCACCAGCTGGACCAGAGAGGAGATTGACAACTGACCTTTGGACATGCTAGAATAGTATTGGGAATTCCTTTATAATTGAATAAAAGGGCCAGTGGGGAACAAGGTACTCAAGGGGAGTTTGTGAGGGTGTAGTGCTTTTAATTTTTAGAGCTGACTTATATAATTGTTTTAGTGAGCAAGTGCAGGTAATTTAAATGCAATGTGTTACAGGTAACTTAAATGCAAAAATGACAAACAGTAACTTTCTTTCAAGTGAAACAAGGAAATAAGTACAGTAAGCAATGCAGATATCACTAGGGATCCACAGAAGCGGTGAAAAGCCGTGTTTTAGGTGGAATTAGCGTTTCAGGGAAATAACAAGCAAACAAACAACAAGCATACAAACAAAGCTAGATTCAGCAGGCCTGGATCTAGCCTATGGTACAGCAAACAAGGTGTACCAATTTCAGTAAGAAACAGTTCAAATATGCAGGCACTATAAGCCTTTAACCAGAAATTCCCAGCTCAGAAGGGCAGATTCCAGCCTCTCCTCCCACAAGAGTGCAGACCAGGAACCTTCTATGTAAAATAACTGGCCTGAAGCCCAAGTACTTAAACCAGATCTAATACACTTTTAGAATAACAGACACTGAGCCCTCAATCAGCAGTTCCCAACTTAGAAGTTAGGTTTAGAAAGTTAAATAGAAGCAGAGAGGGGAGTAGATTGTAAACCGAGGTTGGTGGGGCAATGCTATGGCACATAACTGGTATATGTCTAATACATCTCACACCTTCCTTGCTCTACTTTGTATTTTAAGAACTATCCACATTTTTTGCATCTAGATTATATTCACATAATTAGCCTGTCTGTAACAAGTCTCCACTTCAAGAAACACATCAGCTTGCCAATCCATCAGGCCAGTCAATAGGAGACAAGGGTGCCTACCATTATTTCTACTATTGCAAGTTTTCTAAACATCCAAAACTGGTCCCTGTTCAGTCAAATAAGGTGTATTCACAATGACTGGTATAAATCATGCACATCTTATATATTTTCCATTCTTGCAATTATACTCAGCTATCATATATGCAAGGTGACTACTAGGACTCCACAAAACTATCGTCAACAGGAAAGCCCAATCTTTCATTAAATGTGTACATTTTTGACTAGTCTATTAAATATTTACTATCTTCAGTTACTCGTCCATATTTTTTCTTCCCAGGACATATTCATATGTACATTCAGCCTTCACAACTTAGCACACTGCTAATACACATTGTGGGTTACCTCTAAGAAAATATTTTCTTTTATCTATCTGCTTGTTTATTTATTTATTTATTCAATTTGCTAACTGAGGTAGAAAAAAGACTCAAGTGGACCTATTTCAGTCTCAGTCCAGAAAAATATAAATGTCAGCAGACAAGCAAGTTAACAAGAAGTATTATGAATACAAACAAAATAATGTGAAGATAGTGATGAATTAATAAGTAAGTAATAATAACAAAGTATTCAGTATGTAAGCCGCAGTGGTGCAGCGGTTAGCATTGTCGCATCACAGAAAGAGGTTCTCCCGTTTGATTCTTGGCTGGAGTGCCTTCTGTATGGAGTAGGCATGTCCTCCCCGCAGTCGTGTGACATTAAGGACATGCAGGTAGGTGCGAGCATGAATGGGCGTGCCTTTGTTGAAGGTTGAGCATCAGGCTGGCAGCTCAGCACCATAAAAATCCACTGCCAATCATGAGCAGACCGGAGTTCCACTGTGGCGACCCCTAACCGGGAAAAGCCAAAAGTCTTTTAATAACAAAGTATTCAGTATAAGGGACAATAGGAGGATATGGTTACAATAAGGTGGGAAGGAGAAGAAGAAGAAGAGCGTGGATGAAGGGATGTAGCATAGGGAATAATGCTAAGAAGACAAAGGTAACTTCAGGTGAAGGGGAGCGTGAATGAAGGCATGTAGGCATAGAGAATAATGCTAAGAAAACAAAGGTAACTTCTGGTGAAAGGGAGAGTGGATGAAGGGATGTAGCATAGGGGATAATGCTAAGAAGACAAAGGTAATTCAGGTGAAGGGGAGAGTGGGTGAAGGGATGTAGCATATGGAATAATGCTAAGAAGACAAAGGTAATTCAGGTGAAGGGGAGAGTGGGTGAAGGGATGTAGCATAGGGGATAATGCTAAGAAGGCAAAGGTAACTTCTGGTGAAAGGGAGAGTGGATGAAGGGATGTAGCATAGGGGATAATGCTAAGAAGACAAAGGTAATTCAGGTGAAGGGGAGAGTGGGTGAAGGGATGTAGCATAGGGGATAATGCTAAGAAGACAAAGGTAACTTCTGGTGAAAGGGAGAGTGGATGAAGGGATGTAGCATAGGGGATACTGCTAAGAAGGCAAAGGTAACTTCTGGTAAAGGGGAGAGTGGATGAAGGGATGTAGCATAGGGGATAATGCTAAGAAGACAAAGGTAATTCAGGTGAAGGGGAGAGTGGGTGAAGGGATGTAGCATAGGGGATAATGCTAAGAAGACAAAGGTAATTCAGGTGAAGGGGAGAGTGGGTGAAGGGATGTAGCATGGGGATAATGCTAAGAAGGCAAAGGTAACTTCTGGTGAAGGGGAGAGTGAGGAAGCAAAATAAGATTGAATTTATTTTCTTCCATATTTGTTCTAAGCGAAGGTAAAATTTCAGTGTGGGATCAAGTTATATACCAAGGTATGTGAAGCCGATGACTTGAGCAATAGGTTGTTGAGATGGTCATGGATAAGAAGTGATTTAGAGTTTTTCTGACATTTAAGGGAGAGACCAATCATCACTGTTTTAGTTTTGGAAGTGTTCAGAATTAGCTTCATTATTAATCCATTTAATATGAGAAACAAATTAAACATATAATTCTTGCTCTATGGCACAGGAGATCAGGTTTGAGTGAAATAACAACATAAAGTAAAAGAGGTGAGGGAGGTCAACTGGTAGTTTATTAATGAAAATGGAAAAAAGAAGGGTAGCCAGAATGGAGTCCTGATGGAATGTTTTAAGGAGAGGGGTGGAAGCAGAGAGGGTATTTTGAAACTGCACAGGGAAATACCAGATGGAAATATAATTTTTAAACCAGTAAACTGTATCTGAGATAATTCCATTTTCACTTAGGTGTTCTAAAATGTTATGCTCAATTAGACAAAAGCTTTGGTGAGGTCAATAAAGACGCTAAAGTGAGAAGTTCTTTGTCCATAGCCAGGAGCATGCTATCAGTAAGTTTCTAGGGTACAGTAGAAGTACTCCTACCATCCCAAAAGCCATGCTGTTTTGAGGATAGTTGATGATATTGGGAGATGTATTGGGTTACTTGATTTTAAACAAATTTTTAAAGGATTTTACAAAGTATGGAAGACCGGAGATGGGACAAAAGTCAGTTGTGTGAGATGGGTTTGATTTTTGGAGGTGGGTACTTACAGTGTCTATTTTGCAGATATCAGTCACAATGTTTTGAGTTAGGCAGAGACTGCAAATGTAAAGGAGGGGCAGGACTTTAGGAATAGTACCATAGGAGAAGATTGTTAAGATGAGCAGGTGAGTCAGTTTTAGTTCTTCAAGTAGTGGTATTCTGTGTTTAGCTTTGAAATGAAAAGTGAAAATATGGTGGGAGAAGACAGGTTAGAGGCGGAAGTGAGGTTATTACTGGAATCAGGGATGGGAAGTATTCTAAAGTGAAAGCTGAAATCAATTTATATTACAACACAAGGTTTTTACAGTTCCAGTCAAGAACCCGGTTTCCATGACAAAATGAAAAACGTAAAATCATATCATACTATAAAATAATTTTTTGATTATAGTTATTGCTTGTAACTGTATTGCTTACAAATGCTTAATAAGGTACTGTATTTGATACTATTTGTTCAGTCCACAAAATTGCTAGATTAGCCTTTCACATCAAATTCATATTGACGGCTCCAGATGGTTACCGCATTTTGCAATTTATAATCAAACTTAACGGCAGTCTTCCCCAAAGTCCAAAACTTGTGAATTCTAATTAACTAACTAATAAAAATAAGACTGGTAGATAACTTTGTAGCTTTCTTTTTTCAAAACTTAGCTCACATAATATTTGTCACTAGAAAGAACAACTTAATAATATTAACACAACATCATATTCTTGTTCACAGTACTAGTATTTTCATGAAGTTCACACTTCATCGTATTTAAACAACTTCAATATTCATCAGAATTATTCAATAACATGACTAGAGAATCCATTTAATCACATAGTTAAAGCTTCTCCGTATTCAGTTCAACCCTAACATTGCATGTTCATATATGTAATGCTTCACCATATACTTCTGTATGTAAAACTGTTTTGAGAAGTCTCTGAATTGTTTAATCATAGTGTTACAAAACTTGCTTGATCATATGGCTAATGCTTTACCATACTGGAGTTATCACTTTCAAATGATTGCTATTTTGGCACATTATATGTTATTCCTACAGCTTCAATGTGTCAACTTTATTCATTGCCATGGTTATACTGCTCCATAGCACAGTTGAATCCTAGTTTGTAACTGACTGTCACCAAATATTGTACTATAAAGAAACAATCAATAAATGTTATCTTCAAGCTTACGTAATACAGGTATTTGCTCAAATACGTTATTATTGATACTGCATCTGTCTGTAAATTAGCAAGAACTCACCTACAAAGTATATGTGCCAATGTTCACAGTTTTTAATAGTGCAGTGGTTGTACATTTTACTAACCTGAATATTTTACTGAAAGAATGTTTTTAATATAGTCCAGACATTCAAGTAGAACCATCTTGTTTCAGAACCCATCTTGTGCCTGACACTACACATATCTACAAATGCATTGTCTCCACAAAATTCACATTCCTTTTGATAAATTCTCTACTTGTCTAGCAATATCACTGTCTTTTAGTCTAACTTTATCTTTTTTTCTCTCATTTGACTTTTAATTATACTCCTATCAGTAGCAATTACTTTATCTTCACTTTTGATTTGTCAGGATTTTGAAAAATCAAAATATTACCTGTCCAAATGAGTTTCTGCATAGTATGTCAACATTCTTTCTTTGCGTTATTTTATTGCACCCACAAAACAGAGGCAGTGTTTCAGAGTGACCACAGAACAAAACAGAGGCAGTTTTTCAGAGTGACCGCAGAATATTCCAGAAGCACAATGTATTAATACAAGGCTGTCTTAATTGGCAAGTTACTCGTGCCTTTTCACAATGCAGAAAATGCTCTAAGCTTGATGTATTATCATCTCCCTCTGGAACTTGTAAGTGCATTGCTGTTACAATCATCCATGAATCAGTCACACAATTCATCTAGTCCACTGTTTGACCATTCCTCACCTTCAAGGACTGTATAGAATCTCATATCATGCCTCATTTTATTATTTTTTCATTTGACTTGTTGTTCTATCTACCTCTTTTGCTTCTCTGTCTTTGAAGCTTTTTCCTGGATCTTGAACATTTGCTGTTTAGCAGTCCCACAGCAATTTGCTAATCATCATCTGCTAGGGTTGCCACCTTTTCAAATGGCCAAAGTGGGAGATTTCTGGTGCAGACATCAAATTTTACAGGCCGACACATATCCACGGCCAGTACAAAGGACAGAACTTAACTTTTTTGCCTAAATAAAAGCTTATTCTTGTAACATTTTAGTTGCTTATTCTGTTTCTTATAACATTTAGGTATTTCAGATACAGAATAACTGTTTTATGCAACTATTACATAAAATATAAGAAATAATTTTGTCCTAAAATCTCAGGACATTTGCCATTTTTACAATTTTTTTGTCAGGACAATACTGCCCAAAGAGGGACTGTCCCTCGCAAAGTGGGACAGGTGGTAACCCTATCATCTACTGCAACCATAGGCAATCATTTATAACATATCTTGAACTAAATTGTCAAGATCCACAGTTTAGTTGATATCACTTGGATACTACTTGTCACATCAAAGACATTTAACCTTGCTGGTTTTCTTCGATGGATGGTTATGAAAAAGCATATATACTCTGATTCAGCTTGTGACATACTGTATAGTTTCAGATATGCTTTACATTTTTTCCATTGTTAACCAGTACATGATATCTGCAGCCTTCCATATACCATTTCAAATGAACAACTCTGACGTTGGCATTTAATGATTTTAATTATTAGAATTATGCCTCACAGTTAGACGTTGCCTGTTGGATTCTCATTTAGAGCGTCATCTGTGTGGCGACATGCGTAAACGGGCATTCCTTCGTTGAAGGTTGTGCGTTAGGCCCGGCAAGCCAGCACGTAAAACTCTACTGCCAATCATTAGCGGACCGGAGTTCCGCTGTGGCAACCCCTAACCGGGAAGAGCCAAAAGACACAAACAATAGAGTGATCTGAGGAAACAAGCATCTTCAAAAAGTATGACACAACATACTCCAATTGATCATAGAAACAAAATATAGACAGAATACAGAGCTTTTCTGTACTATGATTCAGATATATGCTTTCATATATATGCATTTTTTGGTGATATTTCAATATATTTGAGTCCCTTCGTAGCATATGTATATGAGGAACTTCAGTGATGTAGTAGTTAGCTTTACTTTTTTACAGCACATAGCTGTCTGGTTCATTTCCTTCCAAGGTACCATTCTATGCAAACTGTGAATGACTTCCCTGTGACAATATGGATTTCCACCATGGTCTCTGGTTTATACTCCCATCCCATGGAGGCTGGAGGATGGTGCAACTGTTAACTCACAGACACAAGGTGCAGGGTTTGATTCTCACCTTTGAAAGAGAACTTGGCTAGGTGTAAAATGGCTCACCAGGGCAGCTAACCTAGTTCTTACCTACAATCCTATGCTAGTAGGTGAACAGACATTCATCTAAGTAGTGTGTGAGTGTGTGCAGATTTGTGAGTTTGTAAGGATGCATGGTAAACTAGTGCCCTGACAAACCTTAGCACTATGCCTTTTGGAGCAGAAAGCATAACAATTCATTTTTTTTTCCATTTTTTGGCTTATTATCTTTCTGAATATGAATTTATTATTTGATCTCCTGAACTCTCTTAGATGCTTTCTTAATTTGAGACATTCCCTTTAAACAGGATCAGAGAGTGCTACCTGCTGACAGAAGGTGTGATTTCCACATCTAAGGAAGTGTGGTCACAGTGGCTGTTTGTAGGTTTACATGTGCTGGATCTGGGAGGGATCACCATAATGGAGGAAAAGGGTGGACTGCAATACTGTGATATACCAGGAATAGATTTGAATGTGGTATACAACACTATACAAGACCAAGTCTCCATCCTGGTTTATTTTTATTAACATCCACAAATAGTGTGCAGAAGTAAAGTGTTCTGACTCATTGTCTCTAATCAAGATATTACAGTGCATTGGCTGTTTCCCCTGCCTTCTGCAGGACTCATTGGCACAGCAATACATTACCTATCCAAGTGACCCAGAAATGGAGAAATACAACAATATGTCAGCCCACCCATTCCCAACTCACCCCTCAGCTATACGGCTCATTACTACACCCATGCTGCTGACAACGTACAGGGTACAAAATTCATCTCTGTTCTGCTCATTATTCCAAAAGCTGGTTTACTTAACCTTATTTCTACAGAAGCAGAAAGAGTTTTTTTAATCTCTGCATCCACTTTTATTTAATTGCCATATTCCAATGAATGTATGAGACAGGATGTTTTTTTTTTCTACATTGCTACTTATGGTGCTACATACACCTGTGCTCCTAGAGAATAAATAGCTTATCACCATTTTTCTTTTATTTTCTACACCCAAAAATTTGATAGAAGCAAGTTGTTTTAAATTAATCTGTTTATGTACTGCATATAAGTCTCTAACAAACACTGTTTTCAATGTATGTTAATAGCAAGTTCAATAAAAATAGACATTTTTGTCACAGCATGTCATCCATTTCTGGACTTATTTTTCCTCTAATTGCTTTGAAAAATGCATGCTCTCTGTTCATATTTTCAAGTAAACTTTTAAAACTGAAGTGTATTTATTTATTATGCAGCTAAGTGTTTGCAGCACTTTTACTGATGCCGGAGTATTACTCCAGTAGGCTGCTTTCAGATGCAAGGAAGGTTTAAAAAGGTTGAAAATAAGAATGGAGTAGTACTTTACTTTTTCTAAGCAACGTGTTTCAGTTAGTAGTAACAGCCCTCATATACTCTATTCAAAGCACATCAGTTAATATTACTCAGTTCCAGTTTCCAACCAAACATTGCACAACCGGAGCTTCCTAATGCTGATCTTTTAATGTTGCTGAATCTCTCCTCCGTATTCTTTCTCCTGCACAGTTTAATAAAGAAAGAAAACTAGCCTTACCCTGTAACCCGGCCATGATATCATTGAAGTGTTGCTCTGACACTATATTAACAACTGGAATGAACGGTATGGTATTGCAAGAAAGATTTTTCTCATCCTCAGAGACTTCATGACTTTAGGCCATCTTTTCTTCTGTGAGAATCAACTAACAATATACCTTGTTATTTTGTCTCCTGTATATATTATTTGACCTTCTAGAAAAGCATCATGTGTCTGAGTCAGATGTTTTACTGGATTTCCAAATATGGAACAAAGACTGCTTCACCTTTCTTCCCTTCTCGAAGTCAAGTATTTTTTTATCACAAACTCCAATACAATACCATTTCTAACATTTGACTCTATTGAATTCTTCTTCTTACATTCAGTCATATGCGCCATTTGACAGAATAAGGAATTTAATTGTTGGGTGCTAAACTTGATAGAATATTTTAAAATAATGTCAAATAAGACAACAAAAAAGTCAACATATACACACATCACTCATACACACACGCATGCGCGCACACATTCATACACACACACACACACACACACACACACACACACACACACACACACACACACACACACACACACACACACTGTTACTTATGTATGATGTGCTTAGAATGAGGCACTTGAATATTGGTAATATCTACATAATTAAACGATATAAATAATGCTTTCAAAATATTTTAGGAACTTGGACAGTTTTTTCTATGCCTTCTTAATCCAAGCATCTAGTAATTAG